>NC_052149.1:55930114-56280096 GCF_902713615.1 Scyliorhinus canicula | reverse complement strand
CCATTTAAGTTTCAGTTCCTCCATCTGGGACCCTTCCTCCCTCATGAGCACCGTATAAATATCAGAGACTCTACCCTCCCCTTCTTCCCCCCTAGAGACTATTCTGTCTTGGATTCCCATTGGCGGGAGGCATGGGAAAGATGGGACCTGTCTACAAACAAAGTCCCGCAACTGTAGGTACCTAAAATAATTTCCCCTTACCAGCCCAAATTTCTCCTCCAAGCTCCTCAAACTCGCAAAGCTCCCTTCCAGGAACATATCGCCCACCCTTCCCACCCCCACCCGCCGCCATGCTCGAAACCCCCCATCCATACTCCCGGGGGCAAACCGATGGGTGTCGCAGATTGGTGCCCAAACTAACGCCCCCGTCTCCCCTACATGCCTCCTCCACTGGCCCCATATCCGGAGGGTCGCCACCACTACCGGGCTGGTGGAGTACCTGGCCGGCGGCAGCGGTAGAGGAGCCGTGACCAGGACTGCCAAGCTGAAGCCCCTGCACGAAGCCGCCTCCACCCGCTCCCAGATAGACCCCGTACCCACCATCCACTTCCTTATCATAGCGATGTTGGCCGCCCAGTAATAATTAACTAGACTCGGCAAAGCCAGCCCTCCCTCGCTGCGGTTCCTCTCCAGCATCGCCACCTTCACCCGCGGGGATTTTCCCGCCCAGACAAAGCTCATGATCATCCTGTTAACTCTTTTGAAGAAGGACTGTGGGACAAAGATCGGGAGGCACTGAAAAACAAACAGAAATCTAGGGAGGGTTATCATCTTTACAGTCTGCACCCTCCCTGCCAGCGACAGCGGGAGTGCATCCCATCTCCGAAACTCTCCCTTCATTTGCTCCACCACCCTGGCCAAATTTAACTTGTGCAGCCTGCCCCAGTCTCGTGCCACCTGGATTCCCAAATACCGGAAATTTTCCTCAACCAGCCTAAACGGTAGCCCTCTCAATCTGTTCTCCTGGCCCCTTGCCTGTACCACAAACATTTCACTCTTGGCCGTATTTAATTTGTATCCTGAAAACTGGCCGAACTTCCTCAACATTCCCAGTATACTTCCCATCCCGGCCACTAGGTCTGACACGTACAGGAGCAGGTCGTCTGCGTAAAGAGAGACCCTATGTTCTACCCCGCCCCTCACCATCCCCTTCCACCCCTCTGCGGCTCTCAGCGCAATCGCCAGCGGCTCTATGGCCAGCGCAAACAGCAGCGGGGAGAGCGGGCAGCCCTGTCTGGTCCCTCGGTACAGCCTAAAGTACTCCGACACTTCTCTGTTAGTCCTGACGCTGGCCTTTGGGGCCTGATATAATAATTTGATCCAATTCACCAGTCCCTCCCCGAACCCAAACCGTCCGAGCACCTCCCATAGATAGTCCCACTCCACCCGGTCAAAGGCCTTCTCGGCGCCCATCGCCACCACTACCTCCACCTCCCTGCCCGCCGGGGGCATCATTATCACATTAAGTAATCTTCTCAGGTTGGCCGCCAGCTGCCTACCTTTCACAAACCCCGTTTGATCCTCCCCAATCACCTCCGGTACACAGTCCTCCATTCTACCCGCCAGTACCTTTGCCAGGAGCTTGGCGTCAACATTAATCAGGGAGATTGGCCTGCAGGACCCGCATGCCTCCAGGTCTTTACCCCGCCTCAATATCAGTGATATAGTGGCTTGCGACATTGTCGGCGGCAGGGTCCCTCTGTCCCTTGCCTCATTGAAAACCCTCGCCAAGACCGGGCCCACCAGCTCAGAAAACTTCCTATAGAACTCTACTGGGTATCCATCCGGCCCCGGGGCTTTCCCCGACTGCATGGCCTTTAGGCCCCCCAATACCTCCTCCACTCTAATCGGGGCTCCCAGCTCATCCACTCGCCCCCCACCTACTGTTGGGAATGTTAACCCGTCCAGAAACCTTTTCATCTCCTCCGGCGGCTCCAAAGTATACAGCTTGCGATAGAAGTCCTGGAATACCTTATTCAATCCTGCCGGATCCTCCACTTTGCGCCCCTCCCCATCCATCACTCTACTTATTTCCCTGGCCGCCTCCCTCTTCCTGAGTTGCTGCGCTAACAGTCTGCTAGCCTTTTCCCCATGCTCGTACACCACGCCCCTCGCCTTCCTAAGCTGTTCCACGGTCCTACTCGTGGATAGTGCCCCCAGTTCCGCCTGTAGTCTCTGCCTCTCCCTGAGTAAAACCTCCCCCGGGGACTCCGCGTGCTCTTCATCTATCCGACCCATTTCCCTGACCAATCTGTCCATCTCTGCCCTGTCTGCCTTGGCTCTGTGGGCCCCAATTGAAATCAGCTCCCCCCGCACTACTGCCTTTAGCGCCTCCCACAGGGTCGCCGCTGGGACCTCCCCCGTGTCATTCACCTGCAGGTAATTTTGCATACACCTCTGAAGCCTCTCACAGAACTCCTCCTCCGACAGCAGTCCAACGTCTAGCCTCCATTGCGGGCGTTGGTAGCTCGCTCCCCCGATCTGCAGGTCTACCCAGTGCGGGGCATGGTCTGAGATAGTAATAGCCGAATATTCCGTGTTCTTTACCTCCCCTATACAATCCCTACTTAATACGAAGAAATCTATCATAGAATATACTTTATGGACGTGCGAGTAAAACGAGTAGCCCCTTCGTGTCAGCTGTCTGACTCTCCAGGGGACCACTGCCCCCATTTGCTCCATAAACCCTTTCAGCTCCCTTGCCATTGCTGGGAGTCTACCCGTTCTGGGACACAACCGATCCAAAGCCGGGTCAAGGACCATGTTAAAGTCCCCGCCCATTATTAGCCTGCGAGAGTCCAGGTCCGGGATCTTCCCCAGCACTCTTTTAATGAAGTCCACGTCATCCCAGTTCGGGGCATATATATTCACCAGCACCACTCTTCTCCCCTCCACTCTGCCCCGTACCATCAGGTATCTGCCCCCCCTGTCTGCGGCTATGCCCTCCGCCTCAAATTGCACCCTCTTGTTGATCATGATTGCCACCCCCCTGGACTTCGAGTCCAAGTCCGAGTGGAAGACCTGGCTAATCCACCCTCCCTTAGCCTGGTCTGGTCATACACTTTCAGATGTGTCTCCTGCAACATAATTACGTCCGCCCTCAGAGCCCGCAAGTGCGCGAACACCCGCGCCCTCATAACCGGCCCATTCAGTCCCCTGACGTTCCAGGTGATCAGCCTGGTCGGGGGGCACAACCCCCCCCCACACGCTGGTCAGTCATAGCCTTTCTCGGGCCGGCCCCCAGCCCGTGCGTCGCGCCATTCCTGGCCCGCCTGTTGGCTGCCTCCACCCTCAACCTCCTTTCCAGTGCCTATTTCAAGTCCCTCCCACGTCAGCAGAACAACCCCCCCCCCAACAACATCCCCCGATACCCCCACCCCTGCCATCCACTGGCTGTGATCTCCCCCCCCCCCCACCTGACTCCCTTGACTAGCCAATCTGCTAGCCCGGTGACTCAACACTCCAGCGCCCAGCTGTCTCATTCCCATTGTTTCCCCGTCCTCCTCCCCACTCCCCGGCGCCCCATCCCCCTCTCCAACCCACTGGAGCAAGCCGGCTCCAGTGTCCTCCGCGAGCTGCACAAAAAGTACAAATCATCCCAAAAAGGAAAAAACAGAAAAAAGAGGAAAAAACAAAAACATAAGAGAAAAAAAAAACAAAAAAAAAAAACCCAAACCAATGTCCATGAACAAAGGAAAGAGTCCCAAATGTTCCGCTTGGCACCTTTGGCCCAGCAAACCGTTGAACAGCAGTCCAGGCCCATTCGGCGTACCTTCCTACGGTAGTCCTCGGGCCCTAATTCGCGTCCGTGGGGCCTCTTTTCTGGACCAGCCCCTGATCCCTCGCAAAGTCCATCGCTTCTTCAGGCTCGGAGAAGTAGTGGTGTTGACCCTGGTGCGTGACCCATAAACGAGCTGGGAACAGTAGACCAAACTTCACGTGCTTCTTGAACAGCACCTCCTTGACATTCTTAAAGGCTGCTCGCCGCCGAGCCACCTCCTGGCTTAGGTCCTGGTAAATGCGGAGGACACTGTTGTTCCACCCGCTGCTCCTGGCGCTCTTTGCCCACCGCAGCACCCGCTCCTTGTCCACGAACCTGTGGAACCTAATCACCATCGGGCGGGGGTTCCGCCCGGCCGCCCCTGCCTCGCCTGCACTCTGTATGCCCCCTGCAGCTCCGGCGGTCGCGGAAAGGCTTCGGCCCCCATCAGCTGCATCAATAGGTCTGCTACAAACACTGCGGCATCAGCTCCCTCAGCCCCCTCCGGGAGGCCGACCATCCTCAGGTTGTTCCTGCGGGCTCTATTCTCCAGCTCCTCCACTCTGTATAGCAGTCTTCTCTGCCGCTCCTTCAGTCCGTCAACTTCTAGCGCCGCAACCATCTGCGCATCCGCCTGCTCCTCCACCGCCTCTCCCAGCTCCAACTTTAACATCTTGCGCATCCAGCCTCTGGTTCAGCTGATCCACCGCTTTCTGGATTGGGCCCAAGCTGTTCCGCTTCAGCGCTTCAAAACTGGATTTCATTACCTGGAGCATGTTATCCAGCGCCTGCTGGATTGCTGAGTCCAGGGTCCGTGTGTCTGCCATCTTAGATTCCAGGTAAGTTTCTTCAGCTCCTTGTCTCTGTCCCTTTTTCTCTCTCTTCTTCTGCCTCCTGGACTCCAGCTGTTCCATGTGCCGCAGCCCGCTCCTCAGCACTATCACCGCCGCCTTCCTTCAGCTCCGTGGTCCCGCTATCACGGGGAATCAGCCCTTAAACGACCGCCGAAGAGAGAGCCCGCCGAATGTGCGGCTCACTCGGACATCGCCGCCACCGGAAGTCCAGTTTTTGTATTTATTGCACGTGCACCGTGTGTACTCACGGATTGAATTTCTTGATTTGGACAAGGCGTTGGGGTGGTGGGTCTGAGTATTTGCCAATTGCGGTCTCTGACCATGTGCTTCATTGGATGGATTTGCAGGTGGTGCAGGGGGAGGTTCAGCGGCTGCAGCGGAGGTAGGATGTGGGGTTATTGGTGGACAAGGGAATTTGCGAGAGGGTGAGGGTGGCCATCAATAACTATGTGGAGCTGAACAATACGGAGGAGGGTTCTGCCTCCACTCAGTGGGAAGCACTGAAAGCAGTGATAAGAGATGGAATTTATATCGATTCGGGCGCACAGGGAGAGAGCAGAGTGGGCTGAGAGGATGAAGTTGGTGGAGGATATTCTGAGGTTGGACCAGAGATATTTGGTGGCCCCTGAGGAGGTGTTGCTAAAGGAAAGGCAGAGGCTTCAGGTGGAGATTGGGTAGGTGTCCAGAGGAAACGCGGTGGGACAATTGCGTAGAGCCAGGGGGGCAGTATATAAGCATGGGGAGAAAGTGAGCTGGATGCTTGTGCACTACTTGAGAAAGCAGGCAGTGGCGAGGGAGATTGGGAAGGTGGGAGACGAGAAGGGTGATGCACAATCAATGGACACGAAACGTAGATAAAGTCCGAACGATAGGCTTGAATACACAAGAAGTGGACCCGGCAGCAGACGTACAGAATGGCAGACTGCCGGGGAACACAGGGTTCTTATACCCCGCCTTGTAGGCGGAGCTACCTACCTCTCAGCCAATCGGCTGAGAGGCAAATGACATACCTGGGCCAATGGGCAGCGAGTCCTCTGCACCAATGGCAGCTCACACTCCCAGGTACCATAATACACCTAGTCATACTACCACAAGGGGCAAGGTGGTATCGGAGTCGGAGGGAATGAACTGGGTTTTTGGCACCTTTTAGCAGAAGCTGTATAACTCAGAGCCTCTGGTGGGGGATGAAGAGATGAGGCGGTATTTAAATGGGCTGGAGTTCCCGAGGGTTGTCGAGGCAAATTTGCAGGTACATGGTGATGTATTAGGCAGGTTGGTTCGATGTGGACTGCACTCGATGCAGGGAAGTTAGAAACAGACGTCCAACACTGGCGAAGATCCAACACGGTTTTATTCAACTATAGGACTGCTATACATATTCAGCTGTGGGTCGACACTATACTGATCTGACTGGTGACCTTGTAGTAGCCTGACCAGACTTACTAGCTACCGCATGGTGTTTGCACTTACTAGCTCGTGGATTCTGACTGTCTCAGTGGCTGGGTCCCGAGAGAGCGGGAAACCTAGTGCCCTCTGGCTTTATAGTGATAGTGTCCTGTCTGGTGATTGGCTGTACTGTGTTGTATGCTTACTGGTCATCCTATTTGTCAATCACTGCCTGTCTGCATCTCATTATATACATGAGTGGATATTATGACACCCGATATGAGACTATCCTGTTGTACGTCTTACTACCAACTGGCAAGTGTCTCACGTCACGTGACTGATGTCTGACGCCACCAGCCACCAGCTGGTTGGAGGTCGCATTACTAACTATGTACAAAACTATTCACAGGCATATCACCACAGGTGGAATGTGCGAAACTGACCAAGAGTGCATTGGAATAGTCGAGGTCAAGGCAACATCGGCATGAATGAGGATTTCATCAGCAGATGAGATGAGACAGGGACAAAGTCAAGCTATGTTACGTGGATGGAAATAGGTGCTATTATTAATGCTTGCATATTAGGTCAGAAGCTTATCTCATTCTTCTGTCTTTTGAAATTTGTGGAAAATAACTTAGTTGTTCATATCTGAAAAAAAAGCATTTGCGACAGTGAAAAACATCTTTAATTACTCACAGCTTTAAAATTCGAGCCTTACTCCATAGATGGAAGTTACATAAAGATGTGTTGTGGTTATTTTGCAGAATACTATTCACTGTACTGCTTAAGCGAGGTTTGATTTTCATCGAAACTTGCATGCAAAGAGAAACAAATCTATTTCACAATCAAATGAATAACTTTCAATATCACTGTAGGGATGCATCAGTTGAGCCAGTTAAATACACATTTATCAGGGATTAGAAATAAAGGAACAGAAGAAAACCAAGCGAGAAGTTCAGCTGTAATTAGCCATTGCCAATCTATCCCAAGATTCCAATATGAAATGCAAATGTTTGTCAGGAGGACCAGACTCAGTCTGCTCAAAACAATATTATGGTGCATCATATTTTATGGTTGCAAGATCAGTATCGAATTAGCTGCTGAATGGATTCAACTGCAACCCATTGAAATTGGACTGAAAACCATCTTCTATAATATCCTAGCAAGACCTGAACACAAACTGTGGACCAAGTGGGCATGTGATGACATGGCTACTTAAGAGGTCATGTGTCGGAAGAGTGAGAGTTCTCCTCAGAGCGTAGACATGTAAGAGTTGCTCAGGATGCTAACAAACTAATGTTGTTATAAGTCCTTGGTCACCAGTCATTGGAACGTAGCATTTCTACATGGTGTCAGGTGTTGGTAGTGTGGCACAAGGATTTTGCTGCATTGACCTGCTCATATTTGATGAAAACATTGTGGACATCTGGGCCAAGTTTGAAAAGGAGTGGCACATCTACTGTGGTGGCAATGTATTGGGTAAATCCAAAAAGTTATAAGCATACAGCTGACTAAATATAGCGGGCTCTGAGGCCGTCGAGAAGTTTGAATCTTTTGTTCGCCAAATGGAGGAGGAGAAATAGGGCCCCAAGATATTGTTAAAAAAGATTGAGAACATTTGATTGCCACTGAAGAACATAATACAGGCACATGTTTAATATTACAAACCAAAGATTTGATGAAACGGAGGATGCTTAATTGGGCGAGGGCCAATTACATCCAAATTAGACAGGTACTGGGGAATGTGGATTGGGACGTGTGGTAGTATGACTAGAGGTACTACGGTACCTGGAAGTGTGAGCTACTATTGGTGGAGAAGGCTCGCTGCTCATTGCCCCAAGTGTTGCTTTCTCATTGGTCAAGACGAAGGTAGCTCCACCCAATGAGGCGGGGTATAAGACCCCGTGTTTCCCAGCAGCCATTGTTTTTTCTGTACTCAAGCTGCTGGGGAAACATTTTGTAGATTAAAGCCTTCAATTCGGACTACTCCTTCGTTTCAGTGGTTATTGATCATGCATCAGGAGGGGCTATTTGAGGGCAAATCCATATCTGACATGTGGGAGGATTTTAAGGGCCAATTGATTGAAGTGCAGGACAGGAACGCCTCCTCAAAAATGAAGGATAGAAATGACAGGATTCGAGAACCATGGATGACAAGGGAAACTGTCAGCTTAGTCAAAAGGAAAAAGGAAGCATACATTAGGTCTAGGCATCTAAAAACTGACAAAGCCTTGGGGTGTACAGTGAAAGTAGGGAGGAACTTAAACGTGGAATTAGAAGGCCTAAAAGGGAACATGAAATGTCTTTAGAAAAAATGGTCAAGGAAAATCCCAAGGCTCTTTATGCATATATTAGGAGCAAGAGAAAGTGTAGGCCCACTCAAGGACAATGGAGGGAGTTACGTGTGGAACCACAGGAAGTGGGTGAAATTCTTTATGCGTACTTTGTATCGGTATTCACCAGGGAGAAGGACATGAGGGATATTGAGTCAGGGATAAGTGTGTGAACACTCTTGAGAACGCCAATATATCAAAGGAGGAAGTGTTGAATATCTTAAATTACATTAAGGTAGAGGAGTCCCCAGGGCCAGATGGGACCTATCCCAGCTTACTGCGGGAGGCAAGGGGCGAAATAGCTGGAGCATTAACAGATATCTTCACATCCTCTTTGACCACAGGCGAGGTTCCAGAGGACTGGAGAATAGCCAATGTTGTTCCCTCATTTAAGAAAGGATGCAGGGATAATCTCACCAATTATAGGCCGGTGAGCTTGACATCAGTGGTGGGGAAGCTTTTGGAAAAGATACCGAGGGGCAGGATATATGCACATTTGGAGGAAATACATTTTTTTTTGAGAATTTACAGTGCAGAAGTGGGTTGGTGCAGACTCGGTGGCCGAATGGCTTCCTTCTGCACTGTATGTTCTATGTTCTATCATCGATGACATCCTGGTTTGGGGTCGTACTTGGTAAAAACATGATGCACGTCTTCATCTCGTCCTCAACAGAATCAGGACCCTGTGAAATTCAGATTCAATCTCAATCAGGTTCCATGCGTTGGTCACTCACTCACAGCTGATGGTGTGAAGCCAGATCCAGACAAGACAACAGCTGTACCACAGATGGCCATTTCCATGGACAAGAACACTTTGCAGCAATTACTTGGTGTGACAAATTATCTTTCGAAGTTCATTCCTTGTTACAGTGAAGCCACTGGACCTCTTCGTCAGCTCCTCCACCAGGGTGTCAAATGGTGCTGGCAGCAGAACCACACAATGGTCTTCAACAGACTCAAACAGACACTCTCAGCCTTGCCCGTGCTCCAATATCTTGACGTTCGAGCACCCATACTATTGTCAACAGACACCATCCAGCATGCACTTGGTATAGTCTGCATCCATAATGGCCCTTGCATCAAGGGCCCTCACTAAAACTAAAATGAGCAATGCTCAGATTGAAAAGCCACTCCTCGCTCTAGTCTCCCCTGTCAGAAATCTCATGGCTTCATACATGGTGATTCTGCAAGCGTTGAAACAGATCATTAGGTACTCATAACAATTCTAAAAAGACATATTCACATTGCATCTGCACAACTACAGTGCATGATTCTAAAGTTACAATGTTAAAATCTCAGTGTTGTCTATAAACGTGTTAAAGCGCTGCACTTGGCTGATGCCCTTTCCAGAGCCTTCCTACCCCCTACAGACCAGGCAGATCATGAGAAAGGCATACAGCATGAGTCTCCAGCCTTGTTGCACTCTCCCTTGAGCGAAACAAGGCTGGTGAATAGCGGGAGAGGCAGAAAACAAAAACTGCGCTTGGCGCCATGCAACCGGCAGGACCCCGTAGGCAAAATCCGGATCTTGCTGGTTGGCACCCAGCGCCACCTCCACCAGCTCGGCGCTGATAGGACCCCAGGTTTCACCTTGGGATGGAGAGGCAGCTGATTCGAGCCACGGCTGCCCAGCATCATCTGGTTCTGCCAGCCCTGCCGGCTCCCCATGGTCTGCACTATCATGTCGTCGCCCTCGGCGATGCTCCTCGGTGACTGCAACATGCTAAGCAGCGCTGCAGCAATGCCCACCTGAGACTGAGACAAGTTCTGCAGAACCTCGGCCATTCCCATCTGAAAGCGGGACATGTCCCACAGAACCTCATCAAGGTCGACCTGGGTCACATCCCCCAACGAGACGGATATTCTGCCTGGACCCTCAGCCATGACCGTCACCGACTGCGCGATGCCTTAGACATCTCCACTAATGGTGCCAACGTTGTGCACCAGGTTTTACACTGCGGTCGCCACCCTAGCAGTGTTGGCCTTGGTGCATTGCCGGCGACATCTCCAGCGTTGTAGCTTCTAGGACTTCTTCAAGCGATTATGGATCTGCTGGAGTGAAGCTGATATCTCCCCCTGAATGTACTGGCCTCACACTAATGTCTCCGTTAGCTCAGGGATGACCTCATCCACAGGCTCTGGATGTAGACACCAGGCCAAGAGCCTCTACAGCATAGCTAACTGGCATAATCACACACTCAGGGCGTATGACCAAACCAAATAAATGGTTTATGCCAGTTAGCTGTGCTATGGAGGCTTTTGGCCTGGTGTCCTCAGTGTGGATGCCCTGGGGAAAACTTCAGTGTGTCCAGACCTTGCTGCATAGGCCTCTGGAGAAGCCTCCATTTCACTCGTGTAGGGGATCTGTATTGTAGGTTCAATGGCTGGGAATCTGCGGCATTTGCTGGTTCCGATACCTACAGTAGGTGATGCTGATTTTGTACATAGTGAGCACTGTCCGAGGCTACCATGTAACTGTTTCGTAACAGGGAATGGTTGTCTACCACCACCAACCTGTCATGGCTACTTGTGGTATGGACCTTGACCATTTGACCAGACGTTTGAGGGCTGAGTCTGTGGGCATTATGACCATAGTACCTTCCCCCTCTTAATCAACATTGCGTGAGTTCATTATTCACATTGGTTTCAATACTGGGCTACAAGAGGGCCTTGGCAGTGGGAATTGTAGTCTTGGTGCGCTTGGAGAACAGTCGGTGTCTTGATGATGGCAGATCCGATCTTGGCATGCTTCAAAGGCTGAAGAATACAACACGGTAATCTGTGTGATCTTGGGACATGTCTCTCATAGGTGCTTGGCTGAGTGTACCACTGATTCCGTCAGGCCAGGCCAGGCATAAGGGGCTGCTCATGAAATTCTCAAAGACCCATGTGCGTGCAAAGTTCCTAAACTCATGGGGGATGAACTAATATGCGTTGTCCATCATGATCCTCTGAGGACTGTGTTCCTCTTCATGTCCGGCAGGTTGTCGAGCTCAGACCACCTGGAATACGAGTTGGCGAAGACCAAATGCTATTTAGCATTCAATTCAAAAAGACAGTCACCCTACATGACCTTTGGAGTTCTGGGGCCTCATGTAGGTGCAGTGCTTTTTTGGCTTGATGTGGCTTTAGTGCTTTTCACAGTGCACATCTGGATACTTCCCCCTCCATGTCCAGGTACATGGAGGGCCAGTACAGTGACTCCTTGGCCCTGTATCTGGTTGCTTGCAACCTAGGGTGCCCCTGGTGCAGTTGCTGGGTGTAGTATTTTCAAAGAAAATTGGAGCTGACCAATCGCTGGCAACACAGTATCAGTCCATCTTGTAGTTAGTCTGTCGCTGATGGTGAAGAATGTGCGGAGCTCATGGGGAAGCTCCCTTGAGGACTCAGGCCAACCATCATGGTTGTGAAATTGCCTGCATGTGATGTCCTCAAGATGGGCATGTTTGAGTTCCTGGATACTACGAGTGGAAAGCACCTCAATGTTCATGATGTCCATCGGCGCAATTCTTCGGATAGATTTCTAAGTTTTGTAGTGAGTGGGAATTGCCTCAAGCTTCCTGGCGCTCGGCCAAGTGAGACCTGCAACGCTATTCAACGTTAATTGGTCCACATAACGAAGCCTCGTGGGCTTCCCACCTCAAATGAATGCTCGTCAGCTGATTCACCAGTACCGTGCTCACCACTCCCCCGCTAACAAGGTCCAGCAGCACATAAGCTGTACTTGCTCAGCCAACCTCAGCCAGCTCGCAACAATCGCACCAAGACCAGCCACAAGATTCGGGGATGCTGAAGTGGGGAGGCTGCTAGACATTGAGGAGGCCAGGAGAGATGTCCTGTTCCCCTGAGGGTCCAGGTGGGTCAGCCATGGGACGGCCAGTGCATGGGGCCAGGTGGCAGTGGCAGTGAACTCTGGGAGTGTGACCAGGAGGACTGGCAGGAAGTAGGTCAATGACGTACACCGAGCAGCACGAGTGAGTAGACACTATATCCACCCCACCCCCCCCCCGAGACCTTTCTACCCCATGGGAGCACTCACCACCCAACTCTCCATACCGGACCCCTCCCTATTTAATCCCTCCACCCGCCCTACACATCCCCCCCTCCCACCACTGTGAACCAAGCGTGTGGCTAATGATGCCCTCTCTGTGTTTTCTCAAGAAAAGCACTCCCACAATCGCTGGGAGAGGACCGAGAATCAGAATCCTCATGGGTTCCCATGATTAGATAATAAAATTGCTGCAAAGTGTGCAGGGAATAGTTCTTGTTTTCAAGCAGTCCATTTTCAACAGTGGTAAATGGAAGCTTAACACAACGTAAAATCATGACGGCAGCTATATATGCCTATGAGCCTATCTGGATGCAAAATTGGCTTGGCGACCAAAGCCAAAGGGTGGTTATGGAGGGTTGTTTTTCAAACTGGAGGCCTGTGACCAGTGGTGTGCCTCAGGGATCGGTGCTGGCTCCACTGTTATTTGTTATATAAATGATTTGTATGAGAATGTAGGAGGCATGGTTAGAAAGTTTGCAGATGACACCAAGGTTGGTGGCATAGTGGATAGTGAAGAGGGTTATATAAGATTGTAACAGGATCTTGACCAATTGGGCCAGTGGGTCGATGAATGGCAGATGGAGTTTAATTTGGATAAATGTGAAGTGATGCATTTTGGTAGATCAAATCAGCACAGGGCCTACTCAGTTAATGGTAGGGAGTTGGGGAGAGTTACAGAACAAAGAGATCTAGGAGTACAGGTTCATAGCTCCTTGAAGGTGGAGTCGCAGTTGGACAGGGTGGTGAAGAAGGCATTAAGCATGCTAAGTTTTATTGGTCAGAATATTGAATACAGGAATTGAGACGTCTTGTTGAAGTTGTACAAGATATTGGTAAGACCACACATGGAATACTGTGTTCAGTTCTGGTCATCTTATTATGAGAAGGATATTGTTAAACTAGAAAGAGTGCAGAAGAGATTTACGAGGATGGTCTAAGTTATAAGGAGAGGCTGGATAGGCTGGGGATTTTTCCCCTGGAGTGTAGAAGGCTTAGGGGTGATCTTATCGAGGTCTATAAAATAATGAGGAACATAGATAAGGTAGATAGTCAACACCTTTTCCCAAAAGTAGATGAGTCGAGAACTGAAGGGCACATGTTTGAGGTGAGAGGGGAGAGATACAAAAGACGCCAGAGGGGAAATTTCTTCACACAGAAGGTGGTGAGTATCTGTAACGGGCTGCCAGAGGTAGTAGTAGAGGTGGGTACAATTTTGTCCTTTAAAAAGCAGTTGGAGAGTTAGATGAGCAGGGTGGGTATGGAGGTATATAGGCCAAATGTGGGCAAATGGGACTAGCTTAGTGATAGAAACTGGGTGACATGGACAAGCTGGGCCGAAGGGCCTGTTTCCATGCTGTAAACATCTATGACTCTATGACTATGATACTCTGTTGACCATCACATGGTAAGAATGCAAGTTCTTGTTCATTTCGAGGGTAGAATTATTGACAGCAATTTCTGGATTGTTACAGTATTCTGCACATATCTGGGCTCCAGATATTTCTGTAACTTTCAGTGGAGTAATGTAATGAACTCTGACATTTTCACTATCATTACTACATCAAAGTCTGGACCCATTGTGTATCTTACTTTCATGCAGAATTATATTGCATGTAACATATTTACAAGTTTTCAAACCGAATACTAGTGGACATATATGTTCAGTTCCAACAAATATTGCTGCAAATATTCCTGCCACAAATAATTGGCTGCAAAGCTTTTTTAACAATTGGTCAGGTAAATTTTGTTTTAACGTGGTTCAAAGCTGAACTTTGAATTCTTCTAACGCTATTGATAAAATACCATCAATAATTTGTAAATGAACAGATGTTAAAAGACTCCTTCCCATCATTATCCTAATTATATCCTTTTCACAGAATTTGCATTTATAATCTCTACATTTCATTATTAGCAGCTCTGTAATTATTCCAGTTATACTTTCAAAAGAACCCATAGATCATTTATGAAGTGTTATATTTTCTACTTTGCTCTGCAAAAGCTTGCAGTTTTGGATTAATAATTAAGATAATGCACTTATGAATAGTGCAATAATGGTAATTATTATTATAAATGTTTTAAAAATTCTAAAAACTATAACATAATTCAGAAACACAGCTAATCCTATCCCTTATTACCCATTACATTTACATATATACCAATTAAAGAACAGCGGGGTAATGTTAACCTACCCTGCTCACCTAGGGGCTGGTTTAGCTCACAAGGCTAAATCGCTGGCTTATAAAGCAGACCAAGCAGGCCAGCAGCACGGTTTGATTCCCGTACCAGCCTCCCCGGACAGGCGCCGGAACGTGGCGACTAGGGGCTTTTCACAGTAACTTCATTGAAGCCTACTCGTGACAATAAGCGATTTTCATTTCATTTCAATGGGAAACTGATTAAATTGGGTACACCCACTTTACACCCAAACTAATTTTACTTCCATTAATGGTGGGTTAAGTTAAAACTTTGCTCAAATCTTAAAGTCTAAATGATTCCAAAACTGCCACATCAATTATACTTTCAACTGCTCTCAAAACATGAGACATAAAGTGCAAATATATGAATATTAGGAATGAGTATTTTTAAATAAGAAGCAAGAAAATAGGAAACTAGAGAGCAGATTGTATGTTTCATGAATTTAAAATGTAGGAATTTTGACCATTTTACACACGTGGTAGAAATTGATGTGGGCCAGTTTAGGGCTGAAAAATATTGCATTTAGTTATGTCGGCTAGACGCGGTTGTTAAAATTGTCTGTGGCTTTCATTACATTACAGAGGTGGATTGGCAAGAGAAACTTTTGCGTCAAAGGACCCTTGCTTTTTTAACACTGCAATGGAGGTCAGAAGGTAAGAATGCAAAGTTCGATCTTGCAGCAGTCTCTGCTACACCCTACACTTCATTAATTCCTAGCAATCACCCTTCCCTCTCCCGGGTATCTGCAGGTTCCACCATTTACTGAGGCACAATTCATTCTACCTTCAAATGCCTCTAATGCCATATTTTAAATCTCATACTCTCTGTTATCACCTTATCTCTCTGACCATAATATGCACATTCTGAAATGAAACCATCTCACGAGATGACCACAGACAGTCTCCTTCTTTCTTGTAAATAAAGCTAATGAACAATAATAGGAGGTGAGAACAGAAAGAGGCAGTGCATCCGTTCAGGTCTTCTCCCCAATTTAGAAAACAATCACTCAGCTCTTGGGAGCAGGGTGTATCATCAGGAGCTACCAAACGGAATAATGCATCCTGCTGGGTTCTTGGCTCTCTTATAAACTATTCTTTCTCACTGAAATCTCACCTTCACACACTAAGCATGAAAAAGTAAAGGTGCTTCCAGAAGTCACTCATCCGAGATTGCTTATCCTTCATAGTAAAATCTAAAGCCAAATCTACAACTCAGCAAGTACACAATTATAGCATAAGAAATAGCTCATTCAAAAATAAGTGTAAAAACGCTGAACATATCCCTGGTGCACTACTTTAATGGAGAACTGAGTCCATGTACACTAAAATCCATACAGGCTACATTTGGCAGAGTAAAAGGCAGAAAACATCAATGACTTATTTAATTAAAACAGTTTAAAATATGTAAGCTTGATTAATTCAAGAATCAACTTATTCTACAATTCAAAAACTCTGTGTCCTATCTTTACAAATCTTGAAGTGTACAATCATTATGTAAATGTGAAGTGCAAATTAACAGAAAAGATGCTAGTAAATCTGAGTTATAAATGCAGATTAGGTTGAATATGAATAGACATTCCTCATTAACTCAAACATTGTATGTGCCTATTATACAGTATTATATAGCCAAGTACCATGGTTTGCTATGTAGCAGGACCACGCTTTGAAAGTAATTAGCAATGGTTAATTGTGATTGCAGTAGGCATACAATTAGAATGTTAGCTTTGAGGGAAAATTACCTTCAAACACGTATCGTAAATTACGATGAACATCATCCTATTCAAATGCATTTTAGAACAAATTCTTTATAGCGCTGATTTTGATTTGTTTAAAATGATATAAAAACATCAAAAGGAATGTCATACAAACAAAAAACACTTAGTAAGCGTTTTCTTTATCACTTATTATTTAATTGAATAAAATCATTTGTATTTGACCTTGGTACACTGCAGATAAATTAATTAAAAGTTGTCTACTTTCTACCTTTGTGCCTGTAAATGTAAATACGATGCTGTTTAACCTACAAATCATGTATGTATACACAGTGCAAATGCTGAAGTTTCAAAGCAGATATGTTTAAATCGTGAACTTTTATAAAAAAATCATTGTTGTTTTCAGGTTCTCTCCCGACTTGCCAGAGCAATGAACAAATAGCAGCACTAATTATAGACAGGTCTTTTTGTGACTCGTCTCTCAGAGATCACAATGTAATTAATGAAGATCAGTCTAAACTTCGTCCATCTTTTTAAAAAAAATAATTTTTATTCAAATTTTTCAACAACAAATTTTCTCCCAACAGTTAAAGTAAACAAGGTGTAAAACTAAACAGAAACAGAAAAAGAAATCCCCCCCAATACAAAGTAATAAATTAATAACTAATAACACTACAAGAAAGAAGGAAATAGCAAACACACCGTCGCAAAAACAAACCCCCTTGACAAACCCCCGAACCCACCCCCACTTACCCTTCTTCTCTCCCCCCCCCCCCCCCCCCCACCCCTCCGGGTCGCTGCTGAGACTGACCACCTTCTAACCCTCCACCAGGAAGTCGATAAAAGGCTGCCACTGCCGGAAGAACCCTTGTACCGTACTCTCAAGGCAAACTTAACCTTCTCCAGCCTGATGGACCCAGCCATGTCATTGATCCAGGCCTCCGGGCTCGGGGGCCTCGCGTCCCTCCACTGTAAGAGAATCCTACGCCGGACTACTAGAGACGCAAAGGCCAGGGTACCGGCCTCTCTCGCCTCCTGCAATCCCGGCTCTGATGCTACCCCAAAGATCGCGAACCCCCAGCCCGGCTCCACCCTGGAACCGACCACCTTGGACAAAGTCCCCGCTACCACCTTCCAAAATCCCTCCAACGCCGGACATGCCCAAAATATGTGGGTGTGGTTTGCCGGACCTCCCGAACACCTCCCGCAACTGTCCTCCCCCCCAAAGAACCGGCTCATCCTGGCCCCAGTCATGTGCGCCCTATGCAGCACCTTCAGCTGAATTAAGCTGAGCCGTGCGCAAGAAGAGGACGAGTTCACTCTCCCCAGGGCACCAGCCCACGTCCCATCGTCAATTTCTGCCCCATGCTCCTCCTCCCACTTCGCTTTCAGCTCCTCCTCCGAAGCCTCCTCCTCTTCCTGCATCATCTGATAAATTGCCGAGATCCTCCCCTCACCGACCCACGTCCCCGAGAGCACCCTATCCTGCACCCCCCTAAACGGCAGCAGCGGGAACTCTGCCACCTGCCACTTAACAATGCCCTAATCTGCATATACCTGAAAGCATTCCCAGGAGGGAGGCCCCACTCCCCCTCCAACCCCTCTAAAGTCGCAAACTTCCCATCGAGGAAAAGGTCCCCCATCCGCCTGATGTCTGCCCTATGCCAACTCAAAAACCCACCATCCATTCTCCCTGGTGCAAACCGGTGATTGCCCCGCATCGGGGCCCACACTGAGGCCTTCACTTCCCCCCTGTGCCGCCTCCAATGCCCCCAAATTTTGAGGGACGCCACCACAACCGGACTCATGGAATATCTTGCCGGGGGTGCGGAAGCGGGGCCGTCACCAATGCCTCCAAACTCGTACCCACACAGGACGCCACCTACAACCTCGTCCATGCGGCACCCTCCCCCTGCATCACCCACCTGCGAATCATTGCCACATTCGCAGCCCAGTAATACCCACACAGCTTGGGCAACGCCAAACCGCCTGCCTCCCTTCTTCGCTCCAGGAATACTCTCCTCACTCTCGGGGCCTTCCGCGCCCACATGAACCCCAGAATACTCTTATTCACCCTCTTGAAAAAAGCCTTCGGAATCAATATGGGGAGGCACTGGAAAATAAACAAAAACCTCGGGGGCAGCGCGTCCCACCTCCTGAACTCCTCCTCCATCTGTTCCACCAGCCTCGAAAAGTTTAGCCTGTGCAGGGCCTCTCAGCTCCTAGCTATCTGGACCCCAAGATACCTAAAGCTCCTCTCCGCCCTCTTCAACGGGAGCTCTTCTATCTCCCTCAACTGGTCCCCTAGGTGCAGCACAAACAGCTCACTTTTCCCCACGTTGAGCTTGTAGCCCGAAAAGTCCCCAAACTCTCAAGTATCTTCAACACCTCTGGCATCCCCCCCGCCGGATCTGCGATGTATAACAGTAAATCATCTGCGTACAACGACAACCGGTGCCCCCCCCCCCCCCCCCCCCCCCCCACCGCACAATCCCCCTCCAGTTCTTCGAATCCCTCAGCGCCATGGCCAAGGGCTCAATCGCTAACGCGTCCCCCGGGAAAGCCGAAAGTCCTCCGAGCTCCTCCCATTCGTAACCAGACTCGCCACCAGGGAGCTGTACAGCAACCTCACCCAGCTGATGTATCCCTCACCAAACCCGAACCTCCTCAGCACTTCCCACAGGTTGTTCCACTCCACCCTGTCAAAAGCTTTCCCCGCATCCATCGATACTACTATTTCCGCTCCCCAGCCGCCGACGCCATCATCATAACATTAAGAAGCCGCCGTACATTGACATTCAACTGCCTCCCCTTCACATACCCCGTTTAGTCCCCCTGGATAACCATCGGGACCACATCTTCCACCCTTCTGGACAGTACCTTCGCCAACAACTTTGCATCCACGTTGAGGAGCGAAATCGGCCTGTAAGACCCACACTGGAGGGGGTCCTCATCCCGCTTCAGGGTCAGTGAGATTGTTGCTCTAGACATCGTCGGGGGCAGAGCCCCCCCTTCCCTCACCTTATTCAGGGCCCTCACAAGGAGCGGGCCCAGCAGATCTGAAAACTTCTTGTAAAACTCCACTGGGAACCCGTCAGGTCCCGGTGCTTTCCTGTCTGCATGCTCCCCAGAGCCTCCATCAGCTCGTCCAACTCGATTGGAGCCCCCAGACCCTCAACCCGCTCATCCTCTACTCTTGGGAACTCCAGCCTATCCAGAAAGCGGTCCATCCCGCCCACCTCCCTAGGGGGCACCGCCCGGTTCAGCCCCTCATAAAAGGATCTGAACACCCCATTAATGTCCCTGCCCCCCTGCACCAAGTTCCCTCCTGCATCTGTGACTTCCCCTATCTCTCTCGCTGCCTCCCGCTTCCGGAGCTGGTGGGCCAGCATCCGACCTGCCTTCTCCCCATACTCATACGCCGCCCCCTGCGCTCTCCTCCACTGCGCCTCCGCCTTCCGGGTGGTCAGTATATCAAACTCCGCTTGGAGACTGCAACGCTTCCTCAAAAGCCCCTCCTCCGGGACATCCGCATACCTCTTGTCCACCCTTACCATTTCTTCCACCTGCCTCTCCCTTTCAACCCTCTCCCCCCTCTTCCTGAATGCCCGAATGGATATCAGCTCCCCTCTAACCACCCCAACCTGCACCTCCCCGTTATTGTTGGTTTCCAAATACCCCTCTATACCCTTACGGACCCGCCCACATACTCCCTCCTCTGCCAGAAGCCCCACATCTAACCTCCACAGCGGGCGCTGATCCTTCCCCTCCCCCAGCTCCAGGTCCACCGAATGCGGAGCATGGTCAGATATGGCTATCGCCAAATACTCCGCCCCCCCCCACTCTCGGGATTAGCGCCCTGTTGAGAACAAAAAAGTCAATCTGGGAATAAGCCTTGTGGACATGGGAGAAAAAGGAGAACTCGCTACTCCCCGGCTTCAAGAACCTCCAATGGTCTACCCCTCGATCTCAGCACCGAGGCCGCCGCCGGCCTCTTATCCGTCCTAGACTTCGAACGATCCAGAGCTGGATCCAACACCGTATTAATGTCCCCTCCCAGGATCAAACCCCCCCCCGTCTCCAGGTCCGGGATCCGGTTCAACATTTGCCGCATGAGGTCCGCATCGTCCCAGTTGGGGGCGTACACATTGACCAGAACCACCCGCTCCCCTTGAAGTCTACCACTCACCATTATGTATCTATCTGCACTGTCCGCCACCACATTCGATGCAACAAACGACAAGCTCTTGCCAACTAAGATCGCCACCCATCGATTCTTCGTACCAAGCCCCGAGTGAAACATCTGCCCCACCCAGCCTCTTCTCAGCCTCACCTGATCCGCCACCTTAAGGTACGTCTCCTGGAGCATAGCTACATCCGATCCCAGCCCCTTCAGGTGTGCCAAGACCCGGGACCGCTTCACCGGTCCATTCAGCCCCCTCACGTTCCATGTGACCAGCCGAATCTGGGGGGTCTTCCCCCTCCCTCTGCGCCGGTCAGCCATAGCTCTCCCTCGGCTCACCGCGTGCCCAGAGAACCCCCCAGGCCCGTTCCCCACGGTGGCAGACCCCCCCCCCCAGCCTCCCCCTTCACCAGCCGTTCCCTTACGGCCCCTGCAGCTGCAACCCGGTACCCCCCCTACTTCCCCCCCCCCCCCCCCGAGCCCCCCCACCCCCCTAAGCTAGGGCCCCTAACTGCGTAACCCCTACCATTGTACTTCCGTAAGTCAGCCGACTCCTGCTGACCCCGGCTGCTCCCGCCATCCCGACGACCCCTCCCCACCCCCCGATGCAACACAACCACCAATCCCCCCTCCCAGTGCCGGCCCGCCCCCTTCTCCTCCAACACGGGAAGAAAGCCTGCGCTTCCATCCCAAATCCCACCCCCCCCGACCCAACACGCGGGAAAAAGACGGGCACTTGACCCAGCGCGACCGCGAACAGCTCCCCAACCCTCCACCAGTGAAAAAACTCAAAAGCACCCCAATAAATAAATAACAGCCCCAAAAAGTAGAACAGCGAAAAGGCAACATCAAACACAGCCAATAAAAACGAAAGGATACCAAGGAGGACAAAGCCTCCGGACAATGTACATCATTCCCCAACCCCCAGTCCTCAGTTCGAGTCCAACTTCTCTGCCTGGACAAAGGCCCAGGCCTCCTTCGGAGAGTCAAAGTAGAGCTGGCGGTCCTTGTAACTGACCCAGAGGCGAGCCGGCTGTAACAGGCCAAACTTCACCCCCTTCCTGTGAAGCACTCCCTTTGCCCGATTGAAACCAGCCCTTCTCTTCGCCATCTTCGCGCTCCAGTCCTGATAGATCCTGATCTCTGCATTCTCCCACTTGCTGCTCCTTTCCTTCTTCGCCCATCTCAGCACACACTCACGGTCAACGAAGCGGTGAAAACGGACCAGCACCGCCCTAGGCGGCTCGTTCGGCCTGGGCTTCCTCAACAGCACTCGATGGGCCCCTCCAGCTCCAAGGGCCCCTGGAATGACACCGCGCCCATTAACGAATTCAGCATCACAACCACGTAGGCCCCCAAATCCGAACCTTCCAGCCCCTCCGGGAGGCCCAAAATCCGCAAGTTCTTCCGACGGGAGCGGTTCTCTATCTTCTCCATCCTTGCCAGCCATTTCTTATGAAGCGCCTCGTGTGACTCCACCTTCACTGCCAGGCCCAGGAGTGCGTCCTCGCTCTCCGAGGCCTTTTGCTGTAGCTCCCGGATCTAGAACATAGAACATAGAACAGTACAGCACAGAACAGGCCCTTCGGCCCTCGATGTTGTGCCGAGCAATGATCACCCTACTTAACCCACGTAACCGGTATACCCGTAACCCAACAATCCCCCCATTAACCTTACACTACGGGCAATTTAGCATGGCCAATCCACCTAACCCGCACATCTTTGGACTGTGGGAGGAAACCGGAGCACCCGGAGGAAACCCACGCGCACACGGGGAGGACGTGCAGACTCCGCACAGACAGTGACCCAGCCGGGAATCGAACCTGGGACCCTGGAGCTGTGAAGCATTGATGCTAACCACCATGCTACCGTGAGGCCCCAAAGGATCTCCGCACCCTGAGCCATCTGATCGCCATTAGCTTGTCCAGCGATGACTTAAACGGCTCCAGGATCTCAGCTATCAGCTATCTGAAGCATTGATGGAGCAGCTCCTGCTGCTCCTGCGCCCACTGCTGCCATGCTGCCGGTTCCCCGCCCGCCGCCATCTTGTTTTTCCTGCCTCGCACCTTTCTCTGCTCCAAAGCCGATTTTTTGACCGCCCCGCTCCTGGTCCAGTCTATCCACCGGCAGCTGAGCACAGTGGATGTGCTCCCACCAGGGGAAAAGTCCGACCAGCACCGCTGCGGGCCCTTAAAAGAGCCCGAAAGTCCAGAAATAGCGGGAGCTACCGAATGTGTGGCTTAGCTCCGCATCGCCGCAACCGGAAGTCAACTTAGTCCATCTTAACAGTCAAATTACAAGCTGCCACCAGGAACAATGGAGAATATAGATATCTAAATTAAGCAAAACTAAGTACAATCCATCACTTAAACTCTTGTCCAATGCTAATCTTCAGTCAAATGCCTAAATATAATTGCTGGACATTTGATTGTTCAACAAGCCACTGTGTCATTACAATAAATCTTCCTCCAAGCTCACTAAGAGGTACATTAGCCAATTACTTGTTGCCTTCACCATTTTGACCTGCAAAACCTACAAGTGTTCGTAAAACATTGGATCAAATTAATGCATCCAAAAATTAAAACATGCTTTTAATAGTTTACTGATATTTACCTATTGTTAGTGAGAATTCAGAGAGTTTGTTTTTGCTGATACTGTTTGCTTTCAAATGTCCAACACAACAGTATTGAAATGAGCATCCTCAAATACTTAAGCATTGCTCTTAAATCAGGAACTGATTTGAATCAGTACAAATTGCCACTTGAAGTACAGATAATCACTTAATCAAATGTGACAAATTATTTAGCTGTTTGTGACAGCTAGGATGTACTGTTATGTATTTAGTTTCATAAATTAGTACACTCGATAGTTCATGTAACAATGACTTGCAATTGTACAATGATACTCAAGATGCTTTTCAAGGGGATTGGGAAGCAGAGTGAATCAAGTTGCAGAATATGACTAAAGATGTGATGGCAGGTTGGTGGGGTTTACAACAGGTCTTGACAAACGGGGACCTGGTGAACAGAACCCACTGGGAGTGTACAGGTAAGTAGTCCCCAGAAGGGAAAAGATCATACCCTGGCAATGCGCTAGCACTTCACTGCCCCCCCCGGGGGGGGGGGGGGGGGGGGGGCTGTGCCAGTCACTGCCAAGAGGGGGCTTCCATTGCAGAGGATCGGGCTGGGTGTGGGTTGGGGAGGGGGGGCGCTTCCAGCAGGTGGAGTTGGGTGCATGTACGGGAGAGGGTTTCTGGGTTCATAGAGGGGCGGATTCCTTCTTTTCTTTATTTTTTTGCAGATTAGGGCAGGAGCAGAGGTTACAATGAGCCCACCTGCCAGCATAAAGCCATGGGACCACCCCTTCCATTTTGTCTTTAAGGATCAGAAATACAGCTGGAAAACCCAGCAGGGCAGCTGCCCTCCGTTTTTCCCACCAAAGACAATATCTAGAAGAAAAAAGGGAAATTTTCACCCTAAGCCGAGTTGGATGAAGCTCCAAGAATGGAGCTCCAAAGTCCCGAAAGACGCGCTGTTAGGTAATTTAGATATTCTGAATTTTCCCTCCGTGTACCCGAACAGGCGCCGGAATGTGGCAACTAGGCGATTTTCACAGTAACTTCATTGCAGTGTTAATGTAAGCCTACTTGTGACAATAAAGATTATTATATATATTATAAGAATGAGGTTGACACAGGGGCATCAGGTAACATGATACCTGAATCACGATACCATGAAAAGTTGAGTCACCTTCAACTGGAGAAACCATGCATAGATTTACAAAGACATAGAGGATAGAAAATTCCCTTAATTGGAAGCGTGTTGGTTCTAGTCACATACAAGGAGCAATGTCCAAAATTACCCATCATTGTAATGAAGAATGAAAAAACAGCCTTGTTAGAAAGGATCAGATTAACCGCATTTAAATAAACATGAACAAGTTTTCTCGCTTAGAAGAGAAATTCACAATGCAAGATGATGTAACCGGCAAGTACCCTCAAGTGTTTACTGAAACCAGCAAACCTATTCAAAGACATTAGGGCAACATACAGGTCCAGAGGAACACAAGACCATTTGACTGCAGGCCTTGTCTTGTGTCTTATATTCTAAGGGAGAAAGTAGAGAAGAACTGAAAAGACTTGAGACTGAGAACACTGTTTCTAAAGTAGAATAGAGTAATGATAGCACCATAGATAGTAGTGTAAGAATATGTGGGATTACAAAGTAATCATAAATCAGGCACAAGACTATAATCTATCCGATATTTTGCTTAACATCGAGTATCTGTTCCCAATGATTTTTCAAAGTTAGATATGGCAAATGCCGATCTGAAACTTGAGTTAAAACATGAGTCTAAGTCATATTTGACTATTAAAACACACAAAAGGCAATATTCTGACCCCCCCCCCCATCCCATGGCAGATTTTGCAGTGCCAGGGGCGGTCCGCCATCGGCCACTGGTGGGATCTTCTGCTCCTGCCACTGTTAATAGGGTTTCCTGTTGTTTGCACCCTCCACCACCTGAGAACCAACCCCTTATCAACCTGGTGCTGTTAGACAATTGTATGTAATGACTGCCATTTCTTCCAGCCAGCATTTTCTCTGTTTGCATTCTTTTGACAAGCCTTGGCAAGATGGCCCTTGTTCTTTCAGCTGTAGTATTCTGCCATAAGAAATTAAGAAAAGATGGGGGGCACGATTCTCCTATCGCGGGACAGAGTGTCCGCGCCGTCGTACACGCCGTCGTGTTTCACGCCGGTGCGAAATGGTTCATGCCACTCCTGCCTCACTTCCTGGCGGGCACGGGGGAGGCGCCAACCCAAGCATGCACAATGGCGACGCGGCAACCCGTGCATGCGCGGTGGCTTTATGGAACGCGCCGGCCCCTACGCAACATGGCGCGGGGGTTCTGGGGCTACAACAAAGTAGGCCTGGGGGGGGGGGAGAAGCCGGCCCACCAATTGGTGGGCCCCGATCGCGGGCCAGACCCTATCGGAGGCCCCCCGGGGTCAGAGCCCTCCCCCTCCCCCCCCCCCCCCCCCCGCACAGGCTGCCTCCCGACCCTTCGCGCGGAGTTCCCGCCAGCAGCGACTAGGTGTGGACGGCGCCGGCGGGACTCTGCTCTTTCTGCGTGGCCGCTCAGCCCATGCGGGCCGGAGAATCGGCGGCACGGCCTTATACAGCGGCCCGCGACTGGCACCGCACCAAACGCGCTGGCGCAAGTGGCGCCAAATCTCCGCATCTCAGAAAATCGCGCGCCGGCGTGTTTGGCGCGGTGCTGGTTGCGGTGATTCTCCGGCCCGGCACAGGGCTGGCAGAATCACACCCGGGTTATGTGGTAGCGCAGCCCCTTTAAGGGGTGAGCGCTCGTGGCCACATGACTGGCTAAGGGCCTATCGCATTGGAGTGCGTGAACCCCGATCAATGAGGAGCAAGTGTGGGTTGCTGGGAGCAGGGGCCTGGGCAGTGCTCGGATCCAGAGACTCGAGACCTAAGTATTGTTGCACTATGCCTGTACATAGTTGCCTTTGCCTGTTGTTAATAAACCCCTTTGCTCATTACTGGAAGTGTCCAATGTATTGTCTCAAGCCACCACAGGTTATATCCTATCAAGGGTATGGTTGAAGCAATAAGAAATGTGCCACACCCCCAGAATATCTCTGAGATCAGATTTTGTTTTGGGGGGTGGGGGGGGGAGCAAATTACTATGATATGTACAATCTAACCATCCATTGCAAGAATTCAAGGTTGTTTCATGCATTTGGACAAAGCAGTGCAACAAAGCATTCAAGTGTGTAAAAATCAATTGATGGGAGGTACGATGATTGTACTTTACGATGTGCTCAAGACGATTAAGCTAACACATGATGCCCCTCCATATAAAGTCAATGTTGTGATCTCTTATGTGTTGGATAACAGCAAGGAAAAAATGCTTGTATTTGTCAGTATCAGCGGGTGAACCTGTGCTCAAACAAACCTGAGGCAATGGGTGCGATATACTGGCCGTGTTGCACCTGAAAGGGAGCACAACATCACCGGTAGATGCTGGGAGAGGCCTCCCACAGGCGTCCTGACAGCCAGTATGCCTCGCAAGATCTACCTGGGTCTCACTGAGATGTTGTGATCAGAAACCCGCCCACAATTGGCGGGACAAAGCATCACATGCCTCAGTAGGTTTAAAACCTACTCAGGTGTGCTCACTCAGGATTTATCGGGCTCCCGGTATCTAGCAGCACCCCCAGGGAGTCCCTAGCCAAGCGCTGTTCAGTACTGGTCGACACAAACATGGAGCGGGCTGAACGGCACCCGGGGATCACCCCAGCCATCGGAGGTCCCTGAATGGTCAGGGACAGGACAGGGTAGCCGCTGGGCCTCCCCCTTGATCGCGGGCACCTTGACACTACCAATCTACCAAGTTGCCCACATGGCACTGCAAAGCCAGAAGGAACACTGCCATTGTGGCAGTGTCAGGGTGTCCTAGTGGCAGTGCCAAGGGTCAAGGCCTGAGGGGGGCCATGCTCATGAAAGGAGGGTGGAGGGGGTATAAAGGGTGGGAGAGTGCAAAGTGAGTATGAAGGGGCCGCTGGAAGATTGGGAGGGCGACATTGCCCATGGCTGATGGGGCTGGGGGACCCTCAAGCTCACTTAGAGATAGAACATAGAACATAGAACAGTACAGCACAGAACAGGCCCTTCGGCCCTCGATGTTGTGCCGAGCAATGATCACCCTACTTAAACCCACGTAACCCGTATACCAACAATCCCCCCATTAACCTTACACTACGGGCAATTTAGCATGGCCAATCCACCTAACCCGCACATCTTTGGACTGTGGGAGGAAACCGGAGCACCCGGAGGAAACCCACGCACACACGGGGAGGACGTGCAGACTCCACACAGACAGTGACCCAGCCGGGAATCAAACCTGGGACACTGGAGCTGTGAAGCATTGATGCTAACCATCATGCTACCGTGAGGCCCCAGGGCATCTTTTCAAAATAGTGGAGCCAGTCTGAGGCGCCAGTCTGGGAAGTGAAGCCTGCACCCCCCTGTGGCGCTAACAATTACAGTCAAAGATGAGAGACAAGTTCAATCGAGGCTTTATTGCTGTGTGATGCTATTCCTCCAGCTGCAACTGAAGACTAGAGTCTGAGTGACTCACACGCATATTTATACACAAACTCCCTGTGGGCGGAGCTAGCCGGCAGGGGCTTACCGGAGGAACCTGTATTACAGGTACAGCCATACATCCCCCTACTGCAAGTATGCATATCTACAGTGGTTATCACCACATTCACCCCCTGTAAAAAAAAAGAGTCCGGCGGGGGTGACGTATAACTATGATACAAAGGATGAAATATTTACAAAAGGGTCCAAATAAAGAAAGCCTAGAGTCCATCCGGTCAGCAGGTTACAGGTTGAGCCGAACCGACGGTCAAATGTTCCGCTGTGATCGGCGTAGCTGTGGTGGCGACGTCGGTGCAGGTGCTGGCGGTGTTGGTGCTGGCTGCTGGCAGGATGACTCCGAGAGTGAGCCGAAATCTTCCGTGTCCTCCAGTGTGGGCAGGGGGACGAGGGATGGACCTGGTGGGGACGAATAGGGTGGCGCAGGGGGAAAAAGGGGCATGGGCATGGGATCGACACCTGAGAGAGCCAGGTCCCGGTGCGAGACTGTGTCGTGGCGGCCATCGGGGAACTCCACGTAGGCATACCGGGGGTTGGCATGGAGAAGGCGTGCTTTGTCCACCAGGGGTTCCGCCTTGTGGTGCCGGACATGCCTACGGAGAAGGACTGGGCCCGGAGTCGTGAGCCACGTCGGGAGCGACACCCCGGATGTAGACTTCCTAGGGAAGGCAAAAACACGTTCATGGGGTGTACTGTTAGTTGCGGTGCACAGTAGTGACCGAATGGAATGGAGCACGTCAGGGAGGACCTGCTGCCAGCGAGCGGCTGGGAGGTTCCTGGTCCGTAGGGCCAGCTAGACAGCCCTCCATACCGTCCCGTTCTCCCTCTCTACCTGCCCGTTTCACCGGGGGTTGTAGCTGGTCGTCCTGCTGGAGGCGATACCCCTGCTGAGCAGGAAATGACGCAGCTCATCACTCATGAACGAGGATCCCCAGTCCCTGTGGATGTAGTCGGGGAAACCGAACAGGGCGAAAATGGAATCCAGGGCCTTGATGACGGTGGAAATCATCATATCCGGGCATGGGATGGCGAAGGGGAACCTAGAAAATTAATTGACCACACTAAGGATGTAGCTGTTGCGGTCGGTGGAGGGGAGGGGCCCTTTGAAGTCCACGCTGAGGCGTTCAAAGGTGGGGGACGCTTTCACCGGGCGCGCGCGATCTGGCCGGTAGAAGTGCGGCTTGCACTCGGCACAGACCTGGCAGTCTCTGGTGACTGTCCGTACTTCCTTGACGGAGTAGGGCAGATTGCGGGCTTTGATTAGATGGTACAAGCGAGTGACCCCCGGATGGCAAAGGCTCTCGTGCAAGGCACGGAGCTGGTTCACTTGTGCACTGGCACATGCACCTCGGGAGAGGGTGTCTGTGGGCTCATTGAGCTTGCCGGGCGATACAAGATCTCGTAGTTAAAGGTGGAGAGCTCGCTTCTCTACCGCAAGATTTTGTCATTTTTGATCTTGCCCCGCTGCGTGTTGTTGAACATGAAGGCTACCGACCGTTGGTCAGTGAAGAGAGTGAATCTCCTGCCGGCCAGGTAATACCTCCAGTGACGCACCGCTTCAACGATTGCCTGGGCCTCCTTTTCAACAGAGGAATGTCGAATTTCGGAGGCGTGGACTGTGCGTGAAAAGAATGCCACGGGTCTGCCTGCCTGATTCAGCGTGGCGGCAAGTGCGACATCTGAAGCGTTGCTTTCTACTTGGAAAGGCAGTGTCTCGTCTACTGCGTGCATCCCGGCCTTGGCTATGTCAGATCGAATGCAGGCGAAGGCCTGTTGTGCCTCGGCCGAGAGGGGAAAATGTGTGGACTGGGTAAGTGGGCTGGCCTTGTCCGCGTATTGTGAGACCCACTGGGCGTAATAAGAAAAGAACCCAAGGCAGCGTTTGAGGGCCTTGGGGCAGTGGGGGAGTGGAGCTCCATGAGGGGGCGCATGCGGTCGGGGTCGGGCCCCAGTAGTCCGTTTTGGACTACGTAGCCGAGGATGGCTAAGCGGTCTGTGCGGAACACGCACTTCTCCTTGTTGCACGTGAGATTAAGGAGAGATGCGGTGTGGAGGAATTTAGAAAGGTTGCCGTCATGGTCCTGCTGGTCATGGCCGCAGATGGTGACATTGTCAAGGTACGGGAAGGTGGCCTGCAGTCCGTACCAGTCGACCATTAGGTCCATTTCTCGTTGAAATACCGAGACTCCATTCGTGACGCCGAAGGGGACCCTAAGAAATTGGTACAGGCGACCGTCTGCCTCGAAGGCAGTGTAGGGACGGTCCGATTTACGGATGGGGAGCTGGTGGTAGGAGGATTTCAGGTCAATAGTAGAGAAGACCCGGTACTGTGCAATCTGATTAACCATATCAGAAATGCGGGGGAGGGGGTACGCGTCGAGCTGCGTGTACCGGTTGATGGTCTGGCTGTAGTCCATGACCATCCTGTGCTTCTCCCCGGTCTTAACCACTACCACCTGGGCTCTCCAAGGGCTGTTGCTGGCCTCGATGATACCCTCCCGAAGCAGCCGCTGGACTTCGGACCTGATGAAGGCCTTGTCCTGGGTGTTGTACCATCTGCACCTGGTGGCGACGGGCTTGCAATCTGCGGTCAGATTTGCAAAGAGTGAGGGAGGCTTGACCTTGAGGGTCGTGAGGCCGCAAAAACGGTGAGGGGAGGTAGATGTCCGCCGAATTTGAGGGTGAGACTCTGGAGATTGCACTGGAAATCCAGGCCTAGTAAGAGTGACGCGCAGATGAGAGACAAGTTCAATCGAGGCTTTATTGCTGTGTGATGCTATTCCTCCAGCTGCAACTGAAGACTAGAGTCTGAATGACTCACACGCATATTTATACACAAGCTCCCTGTGGGCGGAGCTAGCCGGCAGGGGCTTACCGGAGGAACCTGTATTACAGGTACAGCCATACATCCCCCTACTGCAAGTATGCATATCTACAGTGGTTATCACCACACCCCCATGATGAAAACAATTCTAAAAGTGTGATTTAACCAAACATTTCTAAATGTGGTGAGTGGGAACTGCCGTGAGCTTCCTTATGCTCAGCCTTGTGAGTGCGGCATAGCTATAGAACGTTGATTGGTCCCCTTAATGAGGCCCCATGTCGCAATTGATAGTTCCCACGGCTGATTCACCGGGACTGTGCTGGACAGCCCCCCCCCCCCCCCCCCCCGCCAACAGGGGAGAGCAGCGCTTAAACCGCTCTTGCGTAGCCAACTCACTCAGCTCACAGACATGCCTCTGAGAAGACCAGCCCCACAATTCGGGAATGACGACCTGGGGAGATTATTGGGCGCGGTCAAAGCCAGACGGGATGCCCTGTTCCTCAAAGGATCTCGGAGTGTCAGCCACAGGGCAGCCAGTGCCGCCTGGGAGGAAGTGGCAGCGGCCGTCAGCTCAGAGAGCGTGACCAGGAGGACTGGCACCCAGTGTCGGAAGAAGATCAACGAGTATGCGCCAAGCATTGCTCCGCCCAGCACCATTCTGTGCCCAGCCCACCCATGTCCAGCAGTGCAGCACACGCCCTTCCCCCATACTTCCCATCACTCCTCCAAATGGGCCACCTCTCCTTCCCCTGAAAAACCCCCTTATCCTCCAAGAGCCTCCATCCCCACACCCCCACACGAGCCCCAAACCCCCCCCCCCCAGCCCCAACTCCTGCAACAAATGACGCATGCGGCTCACGATGCCCCCTCTGTGACCCTGAGGAGAAGTTGGCTCACAGCAGATGGGAGAGCGCCCAGACGGACGGTGGGGTGCCGGACATGAGAGCTCTCATCCCCAATAAGGAACAGGCCCTAGGATTGCAGGGGTGACCTGTGACACATGAGTTGTTAATGCCATACAAAAAGACCCATCCCTCCCACCAACCACATTTCCATTTTCCTGTAGGATCTCCATCCAAATCCGACGGCGACGGCCCACCATGCCTCGCATGAGAATATCTTAGAGGGGAGCTGGGTCATCCCATCGATGGCAGAGAAACCTGCTGCCCAGGCATCCTGTTGGCCTTGGTCAGTATCAAAATTTATATAGTCCGCTGTCCAAGCAAACAGGGCAACCCTGACTTTACAGATAGCTTATGAGATGCATCACAAGTTCTGAAATGATGCCGAGACATAGCAGTTCAGGCTGCGGTGACCTTGATGGCCACCGGGAGTGAGTATCCTCCTCCATGTGGTGCCAAGTCCGCAAGGACATGCACAGATGCCACACCATCTCCTTGTTGAGGCGGAGTCTCCTGCGGCTCATGCTGTCCGTCATTTATTCAAAAGACCAGCAACTCCTGTGCACCTTGGGCCATTGCGGGCCTCCCGATCTGGGTCTCCCCCTGACCTGATGGTCAGCTGCGTCCTCAGAGTGTCAGGCAGGACCCAGCACATGGGCCGCTGCCTTGAGTCTCTGTTGATGCTGCTGCCAGTGCCTCCTCCGGCGTTTGGCCGCTTGGGCTGCCAACAGCACCACTAGGGCAGCTTCCACGGGGTCCAAGATATCGTCCATACCGTGTAATACATGAAAGTAATTGGGAGAGGGTGTGAGACTGACAACCAGCGGTACCTTCCAACCCTCCAGTCTCCCCCCCACCGACACCCGCAAGTAACAAACATGGACCGGGTGCTGGTCCCCTCTCCAGTGCACATACCAATTCTCTGGTTGCGGAAAGGTCCCCAGTGCTGGGCCCCAGCCCATGGGTGTTCGGATGTTGGCTGCTGCATTCTAGGTGTTGCCTTTCGCAATGTTCAGGCACAGTATCCAGGCATAACAGTCTGATTGGGATGCTAGGCAATAACCCCCACATGCTACATGGCACACCTACCCACAGGGATTTACTTGGAATATATGAAATGCTCACTTAACTCCTATTGCCAATTCCCAATCAGAAATAGCCTTCAGCCGTGTGGCCAAAGGTCTCCTTGGTCAGTGGGAATTATGGGTGATCAGTGGTGCAGGCGGGCAGGGGTCAGGGTTGCCCCCGGAACAGGGCGACATGATCCAGGGGTTGGCATGGCGGACCAGCCAACCCCACTCCTTTGCTCCACAATCCCACCCCCAACGATGGCGGCAAACCCATGCTAAGGCTCCTCCTCTGCCCCTCCCCCCCCCCCCCCCCCCCCAGCCTCCAAACACTGGGTCGGTAGTTCCAGTGCCTCTGGTCTCATTTATATAATGGCACAGTAGTAAGCACTGTTGCTTCACAGCATCAGGGTCCCAGGTTTAATTCCCACTTGGGTCACTGTCTGTGCGGAGTCTGCACATTCTCCCTGTGTCTGCGTGGAATTCTCCCTCAGTGGACCCGAACAGACGCCGGAGTGTGGCGACTAGGGGATTTTCACAGTAACTTCATTTCAGTGTTCATGTAAGCCCTTGTGACATTAATAAAGATTATTAGATTATTTTTATTGCCCGGGAGTGAAGATGGTTACTCATCGCCTCGAGTCCCCGCAGCATCCCTTCTGCCAGCTTCATGTTTTTTTCAAAAGGAGTACTAATCAGTTCCTGCCTGACCACTTACTGGGGAGGCTATTAGACCACAGGTAGCCATTAGATAAGGGTTGCTCCCGCTCACTATGTAGAGATTGGGTTTAGTGATGATTTCTGTTTTCTCAGTACACTACGACAGGATCTTGATCCCGCCAATGGGAGCGGGCCGGTTAGATCGCAGATTGGCACCCTGCAGGGTTCTTGATTTTGGCCTCTCCCGCGATTTAACAGCCTCATCACGGTCCTGCTTAAGAGCAACGCGGCCATTAAATTGCACCCGAAGTGTGGGCTAGCCTGGTGAGAATCTCCCCAGACCCCAAAAGTGTGGTTCAATAGCAGTGGGGAACTTGCCGACAGAGGCGGGGAGAAACTCCCAGAAAAACTCGCCATAAATGACACTCAGAAGATTTTCCGTGAGATTGCACCCATTGTCCTTGATTTTTGGAGTAAGATTTCATCAATATTCGTATGGTTATAGTTTCACGATCAAAACTGTTTATCAGTGTTACATTAAGTACAGATAATCGGAAAATCATTGTCTTGCTGATGTGATGTCTGGATTATCATCCCTGTCAGGGAAGATGCATTTTTCTTTTGATACGCAGGTGACCTGCCAGTCTCAGCAGATGACCTTTGAAGAACAACCGTGATTCTGTATTGGCAAAGGTATACGACTACATTGCAAATGGGTGGCCAACACAGATAATGGATTTAGAAATTAGACCAATTTTACGCATGAATTGTCAGTTGATCGAGTTTCTGTTCTTTGAGGAGCCAGTGATATAATTGCTGAAAGGTACAAATTGTAATTGTTATGTGATCTTCATGATCAACACTTGGGGTTGAGCTTGACGAAGACGTGAAACTATCTTTGTTGACATGAGGACATAGAAGGCACAGTGATACAGTGTAGAGTATGTCAAGCAGTAGAAAAGAAGTCGCCATCAGCACATTTGCAATCATGGAAATGGCCAGCTAGAGTGCAGCAGAGGCTGCACATGGATTTTGCAGAAATTGAAGGGCAACAACTATTCATTGTGATAGACAGTCATTTGAAGTGGGTTGAGAATTAATGAACCAATGAATCGAACAACAAGCAAAATTCTGGATATTTTACGCAGTTTGCTGCTCATGGGTTCCGAAAAAAAATTCTGTCCGGCAAAGAACCTCAGTCTTTTTCAGAAGGATTTGTAAAGTTCCTGAAAATAAACAGGGCAAAACACACCAGGGGCGCGATTCTCCCAACGGGAGTCTGAGTGCCGACGCCGGAGTGAAACCCGGAGGGCGAGATTCTCCGCACTCCCGACGGTGCGGAGAATAGCGTGGCTCGTAAAATTTTACGGCCACGCTGTTCCGACGCCCTCCCGCTACTCTCCCCCCCCCCCCACGCCCAACTCCCGACACGAATCGCTGCCGCCGTTTTTTTACGGCCGGCAGCGATTCACAGCTGATGGATGGGCCGAGTTCCCAGCCCTTTACGGCTGTTTTTACGAACGGCAAACACACCTGGTCTGGCCGTTCGTAAAAACGGCCGTAAACTCTCGCTTTTTATAACCATGGCACCGATTGGCACGGCAGTACCACGGCCGTGCCAAGGGTGCCATGGGCCCGCGATCGGTGGGCACCGATCGCGGGCAGCGGGCCCGATGCCTGCGCACTATTTGTCCTTCCGCCGCCCCGCAGTATCCATTCGCGGGGCGGCTGAGGGGCATCCCGGCCCGCGCATGCGCGGGTTTCGCGCAAATACGCGATGACGTCATCCGCGTATGCGCGGGTTGGAGTCTTCCAATCCGCGCATGCGCGGCTGACGTCATATGACGCGTCAGCCGGCGCTAACTCTGGCAAGCGGGCTTAACGAATTTCGTTAAGCCCGTGATGCCGGGGTTTACGGCGTCGGGCTGCTGGCCCCGACCGGGGACCAGAATTGGTTCCCGGTCGGGAAGGGGGGGGCTGGCGTCAAACCTGCCCGGATTTGACGCCAGCCTTACGATTTCTCCCCATATGGGAGAATCTCGGTTGGAGTGTTTCACTCCGGCGTCGGAGGCCGCTCCTCGCCCCCTATTCTCCTCCCCCCCCCCCCGCCCCGGGAGGCTAGGAGCGGCATTGCGCAAATCTCGGGCACTGGGCCTTGACGCTTGCATCAAAGCGGCGCACCGAGAATGACGCGGCCGGCGGCGCCTAAGTGACGTCAGCCGCGCGTGCGCAGGTTGGCCGGCTCTAACCCGCGCATGCGCGGTTGCCGTCTTCCCCTCCGCTGCCCCGCAAGACATGGCGGCTTAATCTTGCGGGGCGGCGGAGGGGAAAGAGTGCGTCTCTTAGAGACGCCTGCCCGCCGATCGGTTGGCACCGATCGCGGGCCAGTCACCTCACGAGCATGCCCGTGGTGCTCGATCCTCTCTCCGCCCCCCACAGGCCCCACACTTACCTGTTGCGCGATGTTCATGCCGGCAGTGACCAGGTGTGGTTGCCGCCGGCGTGAACCAGTCGGGGTCGTCAGGCCGCCCGGCCCATCCGAGTCGGAGAATCGCCGGGAAAAACGGCGAGCGGCGATTCTCCGAGCGGCGTGTCGCAAAACGCGACATGCCATTTTGGGGGGGGTGTGGGAGAATCGCCCAGGTGCCAGGGCGACGTGGTGTGATTTGCCCGGACCTCCCGCGATTCTCCCCCCCCCCCCCCCCCCCCGGCGTGGGGAGCGGAGAATCGCGGCCTAGATTTCCATCGGATCACTCTGACTCAAATGGAGCAACAAATTGTTAAGCATGCTCTTGTATATGTAGATTAAAATCCCCCAAGATTATTGCAGTACTTTTCTGACATGCAATTGCTTGAGCAATTGACTTCAATGGAATTAAAAATTGCGGAGATATTCAATGGGCTGCTGATTCAACTTTATCCATAGAAACTATTGCACAGAAGCAAAATTACCCGCTCTCAGTTATTTCCTCAAATAATTCTATTACTTTTCTATTCCTATTATTATAATAATTCTATTACTTCAGACATGATCTGCCTTTTATAAATCTATTTCAGACTATCCATCCACGTCTTTCTGAATAAGAATTAATTATGTCTCATATTATGTTCCCTGGAAGAATAGCCACTACTGACATTAAGCTAAAGCTGACTCGTCTCTCCCATGTTTATATTTTGAACAAAGGTCTTATATAATCAAACATGCACTCTTCCAGCGCAACTTCCATATCTAAGGACATATGAAAAACTGGACACAAAACTCGAATCACTACACTATCTATCTGTACAGTTTCACTATTTAGTCTTTTTTGCTACCAATCCCAACAGTTTTCTTTCCCCATACAATTTTCCTATCTAGTGTTATCCTATCAAATTGCCCTACCACCTCTTTTTAACACCTTTTCCGTGCATATTCAGTTACGTTATGGTGGCAGTGTAGAAGCAGCTCTGAGAAAAACCAGGCCAACTAATTCCTTTTTGGTATGCTTTAGTGTTAAAAAGCAGTTAGATGTTAAGTGACAGTCAAGAGTTGAGTGGCAGCTTGAGCAATATTGTGAAATACATCATCCGAATGGGACAAAAGGCTGGTTGGCTATCTGGATCTGTCAAAAACTGTGTATTTAAATGGGACATGTTTAAACTGGATTGTCATTTAACCAGAATATTTGACAATGGCACATGAATAATAAAAAATGTGAAAATGAAAAAACTGAAATGAAAATCGCTTATTGTCACAAGTAGGCTTCAAATGAAGTTACTGTGAAAAGCCCCTAGTCACCACATTCTGGCACCTGTTCGGGGAGGCTGGTACGGGAATTGAACCATGCTGCTGGTCTGCCTTGGTCTGCTTTCAAAGCCAGCAATTTAGCCCTGTGCTAAACCCGCCCCTGTGCATTTTAATAAGGTGTATTTGATAAATACTCATTTTTAGTAGATTTTATTCACATATATTCTTAATTTGGTACTTTACAGAAACTAATTTATACACAAAAACTATAGAATCAATCACAGTTGGAAGCTCAAACAGAACATATATGAATTGTGGAAGAATATGGGCATATTGAGGTCAGCAACAGCATTTCCATCTGACTCCTCAGCAGTATGTGGAAAGGAGGGGACGCATGTTTATATGAAAGTAAGGCCGTCCAGGGGGGTCTTGTGTCTTGAATTCCAAATTAACTGGACAATAATTTTAAGAATGTTTTTTCTTTATCCTTTGGTAGGATGTGGGCATTTGTTGCCTACAAGTTAAAATGCAAGAAATAAATTAACTTGTGCTATACTTGCCCTCTCTTTACTAGAAGAAAATTGATGTGATTCACATAATATTGTATCGCAATGTTAGAACTGCAATAGATGTAGATTAAGAATACTGACTGCCATTTCAAACTACATTTTCTGTCAATGCTTGGTACCAATAATACAAGAGAAAAATAACCTGTTCTTGAGTCAAATATCAATTTCGACTCTGGAATAATTTGTATTCATACATCAAGAAAAACTAAGATGGAAAATGCAAAAGCTCTCTACTTAAATAAATAATGTGATCTAAAGAAAAATTCAATTTTACCAAAATGATAAAATCATACTATAATGCTCCCATACTCCCAGTAATTGTCAAAAACATGTTTCATTATTTTACAATAATCCTTTCAATCATTAGTACTCCAGAAACTTGGACCGATAATCCAGAATACATCAGCTACAAATTGGGTAGCCCCCAAAACTGAGCACGGGAATTACAATGTGTGATTAACTTGCACTCGCTGGGCAGAACTTTCCCACAGTATTACAGAGTGTCAGGCTCTAAGTGAAACACAGCGTGCAGCTGTCCAGCTGCAGTGCCAAGTTTATAGTCCAGATTTTGAGCCACTCTGAAAATAAAAGTCAGGGGCGTGTTTTATGTTGTCACTGTGATGGGGTAGGCCTGATACAGCCAGCAAGGCCGGCTCCACAGAGATCAGGGCCACCCAGATCAACACAGAAAATAACCCTCGCGCACCCCCACCCCCCAACAAACATAATACAAACCCGGCCCCCAATGGGGTTGCCCAGAGGGTCCATCCCTGGCACTACCCCCTCTCCCCTTGGGGGCTGTACTTACCTTTGTGCCCTAAGGGGATAACCTCGACTGATTCCCATTTTCCCAAACCTGTTGTAAACATCGCCAATGTGACGTAATATCAGCAAGGTTTGAATATTCAGTGAGGGGGAAATAATGTGGTGGGGGCGGCCCAGTAGTGAGAATAAAATGTATGTACTATGAAATGAAGTTCTTACCCTTTTGTTGGTGTGAACCTCACTTCGACACCGGCAAGGGGAGTGGAAAATCAGGAAATGAGATTACTGTGGCGAGAATTTTGTTTCCCGATTCTCGTGAGATTTTGCACTTGTTTTACTGTGCTCGCCGATGGTGAACATAACACAAAATTGTCTCCTATCAGTGGAATGTAGGCTGCAAGCCACCTTTGTGTTGCCTGTTAATTCTAATGAAGGATACATGCAGCCAGCGTTCCAAACAACATTCACTAGCTGCACAAATGATTAGGGGCCCAAAATAGTGAGTAATTTGCTTTACTAAAAGCAGGTCTGTACCTCTTAAAGTGGAAGTGCATTGTATCGGAATAAGACATTGGAGTTTTTCTGCAGTCAAATCTAATGTGTAAAAGAGACAAGAGTGGAAGAATGTGGATTTTGAGTCGCCGAGAAACCATTGGAAGTCTTGAGAGAGATGCCCTTTATCCTTGGCGTGGAGGGGATTGGAGGAAGACCTCCAGACAAACAATAAGAAGATAATAAAACCAGATGAGCATGGAGGTTAATGCCAGAAGTGTAACCCTAAAGATCTGGATCCAGTGCTGTAAAAAATTTAAAGATTTCACGAGTGGTCAAGGTCATTGAAGACATATTCCAATGCTATACTTAGATTTAGAGTTATTATCACGTGTACCGAGGTACAGTGAAAAGTATTGTTCTACGTACAGTCTGGGCAGATCATTCAATGTATTAAAAAAATACGACATATGATAAATACACAATGTAAATACTTAGACATAGACCATTAGGCGCGTCGGCCGCATCATTCTCGGCGCGCCGGGCCTTGACGCCAGCGACAAGGCCCCGCGGCCGAGTTTCCCGGCACGGCCCTCCTAGCCCCCCGGTGGGGGGAGAATAGGGGGCCAGGAGAGGCCGCCGACGCCGTCGTGAACCTCTCCGGGTTTCACGACGGCATCGGGCCTTTGGGAGAATTCCTCCCAATGCTAGACAGCCAGACGCATGCAGCTCAGGGGTTGGGTAGCTGGTGGCCTTTGTGGCCAGGGCACCCAGCCATGGCTGATGGTATTGATGTTTGTAGGTGGTGCAGGGTGGGGGTTTGGTCACCGTCCAGGAGCGGGGGATGGGGTGAGGTTACGGGTGTGTGGGATAGGGGTTAGCATCAGGGGCACAGTGCTGCCTACTCACCCTGGCCACACTGAAGTGGTTGTGCAGTTTCTTGCGGCACTGCTGGCCGGTCCTAATGGTGTTGCCCACGGCGCTCACAACCTATCCCACCTGCGCCCAGCGCGGTGCACGGTGGCAGTTGGCAACCGATTCCCATGCAAGGGTAGGGTGGCCTAGCTCTGCTCCACAGCATCCAGCATGTTCTTGAGATCAGCGTCCGTAAACCGAGGTGTCGCTCTTCGTGTTGCCATCTTGTTGGCAGGAAGGGTGTGTATGGGGATTGGACTACGGCTTTTCAGTCTCCCGAGTGCCAATCCCGAATCCAGTGAATCTAACACCATTTTCTATTGGAATTGGTAATGTTCCCTGTGGCACCGATGCTAGCCCCTTAACGGTCGGTGGACTGATTTGGGAACGGCCCCAACTTTGCTGTCGTAGAACACCACCGATTTAGTCCTGGCATCAGCACTTGTTTCTTCCACGTATCCTTTGGAGATCCTTTAGCTCTTCTTCTGTTAACCCTGAAGTGTTCAGCCCGTGTAAACCTTCATTCCCAAGTGCTACACAAATGTTTATGGCTTCCTCACCTGGTTTAGCCACATCTGAATCACAAAACCATACCTCTGTATGCTGTTTAAACACTTTGGAATTCAGGTAGGAGGTCATCTAATTCAAACTGAGGAATTTTGTGCACTTTCTGACAATATCCCTTTGGCCTTTCTTCTTCTTTAGTACCTGGGAGTCCTAAATGTCGCTGCAGCCACTTTCACAAGCTGTTCAGAAGCCCGCCCAGGAAGGTGAATTGTGGTCAGAATGCACCACTGAGTAATGGCGTCTTGCTTTTTATTCAATCTATTGTTCAGCAACTCCCGAAGCCAGCGGCGTGCAGAGGGGGGGGCCGACGGGGCGCTGGCCCCGGGCAGCGACTGGATGGGGGCAGCACCGCGGTCGGCCCGAGCGCGCCTGCGCACCGCGGTCGGCCCGAGCGCGCCTGCGCACCGCGGTCGGCCCGAGCGCGCCTGCGCACCGCGGTCGGCCCGAGCGCGCCTGCGCACTGCAGAGGCTGGAGAGGGAGCAGAAAGGGCGCGAATTTTCCAGAATGGACGGCATTGCCACCATGGGTGAGTTTTATTTATTCATTTATTTATTTTATTTATTTGATCTATTTTAAAACTCTTCTCTGCACCCTCTCTGTAGCTGTCAACTTTTAAACTGTCGTGCCCAGAATTTGACATTTGGGCCAGGGGCACCCATTTGGGACAGAACCAGTATTTTATAAAAATTCATCATGGCCTCTTAACTTTTGCCCTCTTACCCTTTATACTTAAAGCCCAGGGTCAGCAGGGTGCAGGGGAGATTCTCAGAGACTTGACTGCAAGCTGCTGGAGCTCGGATCTTGAACAGAGCTTTTATATCTGGATTTGGGGACCCTTTATGCACTGGCATAGTGCACAAACAGGCCCCACATGACCAGGGTTTTGTGAAGAAGAAGGGATCTGGAAATGTGTTGACTGTGAAAATTATATTTGTGGAAATTGGGTGAAGTAGTTTGATGAGACTTGGTGCTAAAGCTTTAGAGAAATGAAGATGGAATTTGATTTGAAGAAGTTCAACGTTTTGAAGGATATTGTGGCTGAAATGAAAGCGATACGTGCTGAATGAGCTGACCGAAATGTGTGAGATATGTCTTTGTATCTGCTATGTGTAATTTATCGGTCATATTATTGCAATTTTCCTGTTAATTCATGTTTAATTTACGTTGATTTTGGTGTGATTGCTAATATAAAAGTGAAGTCTTGTATATTGGTCTTAGTTGGGTTGTTTGTAGTTGTTTCCACAAGGGTCATAACAGTATTTCCATGACGTTCTGCTCATATCCTTCTCCATGGGGGTTGCAGAGGAGGGAGGCGCAACTTTTGAGACATAACATCTCACCCATTGATTTAGATTTAGAACAGTACAGCACAGAGCAGGCCCTTCGGCCCTCGATGTTGTGCCGAGCAATGATCACCCTACTCAAACTCACGTATCCACCCTATACCCGTAACCCAACAACTCCCCCTCAACCTTACTTTTTAGGACACTACGGGCAATTTAGTATGGCCAATCCACCTAACCCGCACATCTTTGGACTGTGGGAGGAAACCGGAGCACCCGGAGGAAACCCACGCACACACGAGGAGGACGTGCAGACTCCGCACAGACAGTGACCCAGCTGGGAACCAAACCTGGGACCCTGGAGCTGTGAAGCATTGATGCTAACCACTATGCTACCGTGTTGCAAAGCAAAATGACTGAAGAAGAGAACAATATCCCTAGAATTCCAGCGCTAAGGGGAAATTGACTAACTTACAGCGCAATTTAACCTCAGGCAGCCGTCCTATACCTTAGAGATGGCAAAGATAAAGAGGTCAGTGAATAGCTCTAGAACGGGTGCAACTACGTTTTTTATAGGTTTTTTTGTGATATTTAATGAAATATTTACGTGGGATGTAGTAAGAGTGAAGCCTGGATGATCAGAGGACTGCTATGGCATTTAATCTCGGAATTGGAGACATTTATTCCTTAACATGCTAATATTTGAATACAGATACCACTAATTTGCAAGTCTATGATATAAATTGCACAAAATTATCAGTGGAGATGAACAAGAAAGAGAGAAATTAAAAAAGGAATGTTCAGACTTTGCAAATTATTATGACAATGATGTGGTTGCAATTCAGTTATATGACGAAATTATTGATTTTGTGATGCTCCTTCGAGCTGGAGGGACTAGAGTTCCCCCTGATCCTAAAGATGCTCTGGAGTCTTTACTGCAGTATGGGAGGGATGTCTTTCCAACGCTGTGTGTTTCATACAGATTACTGCTTACAATTGCATTTTCAGTCGCAAGCTGTGAAAGGTCATTTTCAAAACTGAAATTAATAAAAACATATCTGAGGTCTTCTATGTCACAGGAGCGACTGACCAACCTGGCTTTAATAAGCATTGAAAAAGAATTTCTCACAGCTGATGTAAAAAATGAAGTAGTTCAGGTGTTTTGTGACAGGAGGTATCATTTGGGGAAAAGAACTTAATAAATTTGATTGATTAATATTAAAATCGAATAAATCAGGGTAGCATGGTGGTTAGCATAAATGCTTCACAGCTCCAGGGTCCCAGGTTCGATTCCCGGCTGGGTCACTGTCTGTGTGGAGTCTGCACGTCCTCCCCCTGTGTGCGTGGGTTTCCTCCGGGTGCTCCGGTTTCCTCCCACAGTCCAAAGATGTGCGGGTTAGGTGGATTGGCCATGCTAAATTGCCCGTAGTGTCCTAATAAAAGTAAGGTTAAGGGGGGGGGTTGTTGGGTTACGGGTATAGGGTGGATACGTGGGTTTGAGTAGGGTGATCATGGCTCAGCACAACATTGAGGGCCGAAGGGCCTGTTCTGTGCTGTACTGTTCTATGTTTAAAGCGTTTATTTCATGTTTCATCTGTGTTTATATATTCAAAATGTTTTCCTTTCTCATAATATTTCTCAGTATATTAGGCCTTATACTTGAGTCTTTGGGGGCATATAATCAAGATTTGCCCCGGGCATCACCAGACCTCTGCACGCCGCTGCCCGAAGCCACCCATTCTAATTGCAACTCTCTGGCTCGGATATTTTGGCTTTTTTTGCTTTTTGCCCTCTATCAATCCACCCCATATCCTGGCCAGTCACCTTTCATGACTGAGCTCACCCAGTGCTGTTCCTTTCGATGCACTCTTCCACTCGGAACTAACAGGGCATGTGCTCCAACCTCACCACGAGGGACCCATCTGCTTACCAGCTCTTTACTTGTGCACTAATTCAGCACTGACTTCATAGATTTTTTTTGCTGTCATCACCCTGCATTTTCAACGCTCTCAGATAGATGCTGCAACTTTGTTCTGGTCTGGCCAAAACATTTAGAGTCTTCCCATACCACATAGCATGATCAAACAATATTCACCATGCCGCTCATATCTATACTTGACCTTGCTGCCACCTGTCTTACCACCGCTGATCACCATTTCACATCATGATCATTATATACTACCCTAGGGGCTTATTTACTGTACAAGGCTTAAGGCATTGATTGACCATAAGGGATTGGATAAATACCCTATGGGTTCATTTATTAATGCTGGCACATGAGGAGGGCAGCACGGTGGCACAGTGGTTAGCACTGCGGCCTTATGGCGCCAAGGTCCCAGGTTCGTTCCTGGCTCTGGGTCACTGTCCCTGTGGAGTTTGCACATTCCCCCCACATTTGCGTGGGTTTCGCCCCACAACACAAAAAAAATGTGCAGGATAGATGGGATTGGCCACGCTAAATTGCCCCTTAATTGGAAATAAATGAATTGGGGGTATTCTAAATTTATTTTTTAAAACGGCTAGCACACGAGAACAATTAGACATTTTTTGAAATTTAGAATAACCAATTCTTCTTTTCTGATTAAGGGGCAATTTAGAGTGGCCAATCCACCTACCCTGCAGACATGGGGAGAATGTGCAAGTTCCACACGGACAATGACCCGGGGCCGGGATCGAACCCGGGTCCTCGGAGACATGAGGCAGCAGTGCTAACCACTGCGCCACCATGCTGCCCAGAGAACAATTATACATAGGCATAAAACTTGAAGACATCAGGAGTTATGATTTTTCTGCTGCTTAAATAAAAGTGAACCAAAGACTGGATCACATGACATACTTCCCTTCTGGTGCTGTAATGTTGATATCCTTTAAAGGTATATAACAACAGCCTTCTCCTCTTCATTCTCCACCTCCCCTTCTTCCTTCTCATCTTCTCACCTACTAAATGATGGCAAGGTTGTTCTATTATGATAGCAAGGTTGTGCAGCTTGCACCATACCATGCCAAACTCACCCATGAATTGCAGGGGCAGTCCAGGCAGTACTACTTCAGGCCTCAGATATCATATGGCAAGATGGCTCTTGTTGTAGCCTGCTGCAGGGGTTATGAACTAGAAGCATGGGCTATGTCATCAGCATATAAGAACAAAGAACAGTATAACATAGGAACAGGCCCTTCGGCCCTCCACGCCTGAACCAGTCATAATACCACCCTTGGCCAAAACTCTCAGCACTTTCTCGTGCCGTATTCCTCTATTTTTTTTTTTTTTTTTTATAAATTTAGAGTACCCAATTGTTTTTTCCAATTAAGGGGCAATTTAGTGTGGCCAATCCACCTATCCTGCACATCTTTCGGGTTGTGGGGGTGAAACCCACGCAGACACGGGGAGAATGTGCAAACTCCTCACAGACAGTGACCCAGGGCCGGGATTCGAACCCGGGTCCTCAGCGCCGTAGGCAACAATGCTAACCACTGTGCCACCGTGCTGCCCCCGTATTCCTCTATACCCATCCTATCCATGTATTTGTCAAATGTCTTTTGGACACCATTAATGTAGCTGCTTCCACAACCTCCCCTGGCAACGCGTTCCAGGCACTCACCACCCTCTGCGTAAATAATCTGCCTCGCACATCTCCTCTAAACTTTCCCCCATGGACCTTAAACCTATGCCCCCTGGTGACTGATCCCTCCACCCTGGAAAAGAGTGCCCCACCACTCTATCCATGCCCCTCATAATCTTGTAGACCTCTATCAGGTCACCCCTCAACCTCTATCGTTCTAATGAAAACAGTCCAAGTCTATTCAGCCTCTCCGCATTGCTAATACCCTCCAGACCAGGCAACATCCTGGTAAACCTCCTCTGCACCCTCTCCAAAGCCTTCGCATCCTTCTAGTAGTGTGGCAACCAGAATTGTGCGCAATATTCCAGGTGCGGCCTTACTAAGGTTCTATGTACCATGATTTTCCAGTTTTTATACTCGGTGCCCCGTCCAATGAAGCAAGCATTCTGTATGCTTTCTATGCACTTGTCGCTCAGACATCACTATTTGATTTGACATGGTGGTTGAAATACAGCAGGCACTAAGTGTTAAGGAATGGGTGATGCAACCATTAATTCACACGAGACGATTAGGAGAAGTGAACAATGGTTTTAATGAGCTAGATCTGTGCCTGCCTGCGACAATTCTGTACTGAGTACTGCCTACCACCCCCGAGGGGGCGGAGCCACAGGCGGAGCCAACAAGGGTATCAACTTAATACAACACAGTGGTGAATTCTAGTAGCAATACGTTCACCACATTGGGTTAAGAAACATTCCAATCAGATGTTGCATTGATCCAATAATTTGCACTGATATGTAAAGAGGCTACATGTGGCCTTTGGAGCTTGTGATGTGATGACAGAATTTGGTGTTCGGTGTGTTCAAAGAAACATAAAGGTGTTTGCGAAAAGGAACAGGGCTGGATTCTCCCCTACCTGGCGGGGCGGGGGGTCCCGGCGGGATGGAATGGTGTGAACCACTCTGGCGTCGGGCCGCCCCAAAGGTGCGGGTTTCTCCGGAGTGGTTGCCGTCCCGCCGGCTGGCGTGATTGGCCTTTGGAGGCCGCCAGCCGGGGCCGAAGGGACTTCGCCGGCCAGCGGAAGTCCACGCATGCGCCAGAGCATCAGTGGCTGCTGACGTCACCCACGCACATGCGCAGGGGAGGGAGTCGCTTCCGCGTTGGCCATCTCGGAGGCTATGGCCGACGCGGAAGGAAAAGAGTGCCCCCACGGCACAGGCCCACCCATGGATCGGTGGGCCCCGATCGCGGGCCAGGCCACCGTGGGGGCATCCAGGACCCCAGAACCCGCCCGCGCCGCCAGTCCCGCCGGTAAGGGAGGTGGTTTGATTCACGCTGGCGGGAGAGGCATTACAGCAACGGGACTTCGGCCCATTGCGGGCCGGAGAATCGCCGGGGGGGTCGCTGACCGGCGCGGCGTGATTCCTGCCCCCGCCGAATCTCTGGTGCCGGAGAATTCGGCGGCCGGCGGGGGCGGGATTCACAAGGCCCCCCCCCGGCGATTCTCCGACCCAGCGGGGGGTCGGAGAATTCAGTCCCAGATCTCTTGACTCTTTACTCAACAGCAGCCAGAGGCTAACACTAAGAACTGAATGCACCATAACTGCTGCCAGTACACTGGGCACTAACCTGCAAGGAGGCGACACACCAGCTTAATGTTAAGGGAGTGGAATCACATTTGTTTCAGGTACATGACAGAGTTGACACACATGCAAAGCGATGTGCAAGCAGTTAATGGCACCCTGCACAATCTGCAAACCCTTGTGTTTGCTCCATCTGCATCTCTCATGTCAGAGGGCATGCAATTAAGTTATCTCTCATTGCACAGGAGCCTCAGTGTCCTCTGCTGAAATTGCAAACTGTTGCTAATATCTCCCGCAGCAACCTGGAAGGATCCAGACGTCTGAATGTTCAGTCACAACCACCTTCACAGCCACCAGCAATGCAGTTCTTGCCCTGCTTTGAGGTTGCAACTGTAGTTGCAGCAGTTGGAAAATGTCATTGACTGTGGCTGAAGCTCAGGGAGAAGAATAGTTCCATGGAGGGCCTGCATGGATATTGCTCAAATTTGCTGAGAACTTTTCACCCCTTTGTGCAGCTTGTCCTCCTGCGTGGCTTCAGCTCATTCTCTCAATCATGCTCTATTCCAAGAGGAAAACTGATAGGACATCCATGTCTGGAAGCATTCAGTCTTTAAGTTACTTATTAAATTAAAAAGTACTTTCAGCACCAGCCACCCTTATAATACAGAAATGTTTCACAAAGCAAATAGAATTGTAGCAACAGCCATAAGAAATAATCTAACAACCAATCTGTCTTTAGCTGAGTTCTCATGGACGGTCGCAGACCTGAAACGTTGGCCTAGATTTTCTGGTCCTGCCAGCGATGGGTATCATTGCAGACAGGACCTAAAATCCCCCCATAAATTCTGTTTCTCCTCCACAGGTTTCTGTTTTTATTTCTTTTATTTATTTCAGATTTCCAGGAGCTGCAGTGTTTTGCTTTTGCTTTCAGTTAATGATCATTATCATGTTCCTGGTGTTGTTGCTGTTGGTGTTGTCAGCTGTGGGAGGTTAAGAAAAAGCAAAGATCCAAAGAGGCCGCATGAGAGAAAATTGTTTGAAAATAATTAATGGAAATTAAAGGCTTTTTATTATCAAATTAATAAGATAATTAAAATATTGGTAGGATGCTGAAAGGTGAAAAAACTAACTTGTAGTGGAGGGTGAAGGAATGGCAAGATACTAAATAAGTACAGCTTTACCATGGATGTAATTTATATGGACTTTTGAGAGGTATTTGATAAGGTAATTGATAATATAACATATACACATCAAAGTTAGTGACACATTGCAATTGAAGAGAAAGTAGCTATATAAATAAACAGGCAATTAGAGTGCAGAAGCAAGGGACAGTGGAAAGAGGAAGTTCTCTGCACTGTCAATGTTTCATATAAACATAGAAAAAAATAGGAGCAGGAGGCCATTCGACCCTTCAAGCCCATTCCGCCATTCATTATGATCATATCTGATCATCCTACACAGTAGCCTAATCCCGCTTTTCCCCATATCCTTCGAACCTCTATGCCCTAAGTGATATAGAAATATTTCAGAAGATGGATAGACAGGTAACTGCTACAGTTTTGAGTTATGCATAAGAAATAGGAGCCGGAGTAGTCCATTCATTCCCTTGAGCCTGCTCTGCCATTCAATAAGATCATGGTTGATCTGATCATAGCCTCAATTCTACTTTCATGCCCTCAATCCTCCACTCTCTTGTAGATCAAAAATCTGTTTAATTTAGCCTTGAAAATGGCCCGACCTCCACTACTCTCTGGGGTAGAACATTCCAAAGATTAATGACCCTCTGAGAGAAGAAATTCCTCTTCATCCTTATCTTAAATGGGAGACCCCTTATTCTGAAACTTTGCCCCCCTAGTTCTATATCCTCCAAGGGGAAACATCATCTCAGCATCTATCCTGTCAAGTCCCTTCAGAATAGAGCATTCTCCTGAACTCAACGAGAATATGTGCAACCTGTACAACACTTCCTCATGAGATAAATCCTTCATCCCAGTAATCAACCTAGTACCTTCTCTGAATGGTTTCCAATGCAAGTACATCCTTTCTTAAATAAAGAGGTCAAAATTGAACACAGTGTTCTAGGTATGGGGCACGATTCTCCGTAAAAGATTTCTAAGTGTGGTAGTGAGCGGGAACTGCCTTGAGCTTCCTGGCGCTCAGCCCAGTGAGGCTGGCAATGTTATTCAACATAAATTGGTCCACTTAACGAGGCCCCAAGGGCTTCTCGCCACAAATGAAGGCTCAACATCCCCCTGCTAACAAGGTCAAGCAGCACTTTCTCAGCCAACCCCAGCCAGCTCCCAACAGTGGTGCCCAGGAGACCGGCTCTAAGATTTGAGGATGCAGATCTGGGGAGGTTCTAGATGCAGTGGAGGCCAGGAGGGATGTTCTGTTCCCCCGAGGATCCCAGAGGGTCAGTCACATGGCAGCTAGTGTTGCTTGGGGCAAGGTGGCAGCTGAGAGCACTGGGAATGTGACCAGGAGGACTGACCTCCAGTGCCCGAAAAAAGTCAATGACCCACACCAATGACACCCCCCCCTCCCCCACCGAGAGCTTTCCATCCCCACACGTGCATTCCCCCCAACTCCCCATGTGACCTCCAACCTTCCCTCGACCCCCTCCCTTCAACCCTCCCCCCACCCCTTGCCTTCATACTCCCCAAACCTTCCTTCAGAACCCACCCCCCGACCCCTGTGAACCACGCTTGTCTAACGATGTACTCTCTGTGTCTCCTCAGGAAAAGCAGTTGCACAATCGCTGGGTGAGGGCTGAGACTGGTGGTCGTGGCCGGACTTAAGAATCCTCACCTCCTTCGAAGAACGGGCCCTGGAGGTGACTGGGGTGGCCGAGGACAGGGGGTGGTCACCCACATGGAGGTTGGCGGAAGCTGCAGAGGTGAGGTACCACCGGGATCTACCTGGAAGACCTGTCAAACGTGAGTTGGTATTGCCTTACTGATTGATCCATCCCTCCCACTGACCATATGTCCATTCCCCCGCGAGTCCTCCAGCTGGCGGTGCCAGCCCATCCCACGCCCCTCTCCAGCGTCCCACGAGATCACCTCAGATAGGAGCTCCGAGGCGCCACAGCTGTCATCCCCATCTCCACCAGTGCAGAGACACACACCTCGGTGGGAAATGTTAGTGGTCAGGCTTCTGAGGCGCAATCTGGTGAGCAGTACACAGCAGCTGATGCACATTTGGTGGAGGCAGGAACCCCCAGGCGAGACAGCAGTCAGAGGGCTGCTGGACCCCAGGACCCAGCTGGGTCCCAGCCTGATGCTGAGCCTATGGAAGAGGTATTCCCAGAGCTGATGTAGATGATAAGGAGCAGTCAAGACATTCAGCGGGAGATGTCCGTGACACTCCGGCAGATCCATGGCCAATTGGAGGTGTCCCAGAGGCTACAGGCACGAGAGATGTCGCAGGCAATGCGTGGCCCAAGACCAACACTGCTAGGGTGGCGACTGCAATGGAAAGCCTTATGCACAACATCGGCACCATTAGTGAAGGTCTCGAGTGAGAGTGCAATGAGGCCGGAGAATCGCGCCCATGGATTGGGATTTCCCAGCTCTTCCCACAGGCGAGTCTCTGAAAGTAATACCTCACGGCAGGATCCCCGGCAGTGCAGCCAGAGAGCAACGCAAATGGCCATTGACTTTGGCTAGCCGGAAGATCACATCAGCAGCCAATGGCAAGTCACCTCCGCCACCGGAAACCCCGCCCGATACGAAACCTTCCCTTTTTCTGCCCAATGACAAAACCTGTCTATATCCCTTTGCGGGCTCCTTAACTTGTTCAAAGCATTGGAACTTTATATCATCAGCATTTACACACAATGCACTTTGTCCCTTCATCCAAGTCATTAATATAGATTGTAGTAGTTGAGGTTCTAACACCATGTGGCACTCCACTAGTTACAATTTGCCAACCTAAAATGATCCAATTATCCCGACTCTCTGCTTCCTGTTAGTTAACCAATCCTTTTTTTTAATGTATTTCCCCCAACACCTGAGCTCTTGGGCACGATCTGCCAGCCACATCCCACTGGAATCGAGGTGCAACGTGGCCTGTGCCTTCTCCGGGATTCCCGATGGCCATTATAACTAGATCTCGCGAGCCATTCACGATCACTCTTGTACAGATAAGTGTGCCGTGCTCGTCCAGGATCTAATGGCCACCCGAAATCTACCGGCCTTGCTGAAGAGCCCCCAACCGGGCGTTGTTCAGTGCTGGTCCACACAAATGGAGACCAGGAGGAACGACAACAGGGGGGGGGGGGGGGGGGGGGGGGGGGTCTCCTTGACGATCGGTGACCCCTGGGTGGCCAGCCTCCAGGAGGGGTCATACCCTGGCACTGCTGGTGCCACCTTGGCACCTTGGTATTGCCAGCCTAACACCCTGGATGCCAGCCTGATATTGCAGGGTGCCCATGTGGACCTGCCAGGCTGGTGGGCACTGCCAGGGTGCCAGGTTGGCAGTGCCAAGATGCTAGGCTAGCATTCTGCCCATGCTGTGATTGGGCCTGAGGGTGCCCTTCTGATGTGATGTGGGATTCGTGAAGGCTCAATGACCCCATTATAGGTGAGTTTGGCATTGGGGGGTTGTAAGGGGGGACGGTGAGGAGAGATTGGGACGTCATTTAGAAATGTCGTCCTAATGTCTTCTTGCCCGGAGGAGCTCTGCTTGCTGGAGCTGATTAGTGCAGAAATTACATTGTGTATCGCAGGCAGTGGTAGGGGAGACCCTGAAAGCAGTAGTGAGGGGGGAGGTGATATCGTTTAAGGCCTAGGTGGATAAAGAGAGGGAAACGCATCAAAGGCTGATAGATGAGATGTTGGAGGTGGACAAGAGGTACGCGGGGGATGCAGATCCAGCATTTTTTGACAGAGGAGGTTAGTTTTGATCGCTTGTGCATGGGAAAGGAGGTGCGCCAACTGAGGCGGGCGAGGGGAGCGATTTATGAGTATGGAGAGAATGTGGGCCGTATGTTGGCAAGCCAACTTCGGAGGGAAGCAGTGGCAAGGGAAATCGCCCAGGCGGTTAGGTTGAAGGGGTGCCTCCGAAGGTGATAGGGGAGGACCAGATGGGGTTTGTGAAAGGAAAGCAGCTATTCTCCAATATTAGGAGGTTAGTAAATGTAATCATGATGCCGGCTGAGGGAAAGGACACGGAAAGGCATTTGGTTGAGTAGAATGGGGGTATTGATTGCAGTTCTTGAGAGGTTTGGGATCGGGCCGAGATTCATGGAGTGGGTACGGCTGTTATATAAGAAACCAAGGTCGAGTGTCCGCACAAACAATATGAGTTTGGGATACTTTGCTCTGCACCGGGGGACCAGGCATGGGTGTCCTATGTCCCCTCTGTTATTTACATTAGCGATAGAGCCTCTGGCCATCGCTTTAAGGAGCTCGGGACTGTGGAAGGGAATAGTACGGGGGGGAGGGGGAGGGGCGGTGGAGGAACATAGGATGTCTCTGAATGCAGATGATGTATTGTTATATATATCAGAGCCAAGTGCGTCGATGGGGAATGATGTGCCATCAATTGCACGAGAGACGAGTTGCTTTACAAAAGTTAGGCATTAATAAACTAGAACTTAGCCCTGCGGCTGTCTACAATAAAATGGACGACCGCCGGGTGTTTGACTATTTATACCTCGGCAAGGAGGCATGGTTAAATCAGCCTCTCGACCAATCGGTCGAGAGGCACATGACCGACCAGGGCCAATGGTAAGCCGGTGTTCTGCCCCAATGGCAGACAGGTATGCAAATCATATCACCACAGGGCACATAATGGAACTTCTCCCAACTTTTGGGCCTTTTTCAGGATATAAATTAAACCTGTAAAAGAGTGAATACTTTGTGTTGTCGTGGGGGCAGGGGTGGGGCCGGGGTAAGGCGGCAACCCACTTCAGGTATTTGGGAGTGCAGGTGGCGGACGGGCGGTGGTAAAGCGGATTCTGCAAGGTGGGATAGCCTCCCTCTGTCACTGGCAGGTCAGGTGCAGGCGATCAAAATGAATTTTTCTTTTTATTTCAGTGCCTGTCGGTCTTTTTGCCAAAGGCTTTTTTTTAAGGAAGTGGATAGGCAAATCATCTTGTTTATTTAGGGAGGGAAAGGTAGCCAGGGTTGGGAAGGTGGTCCTGCAGAGAGGGTGGCAGGTAGGGGGGGTTGGGCCACCCGAATTTAGTATATTACTATTGGGCAGCGAATGCCAAAAAGGTTAGGAGTTGGGTTAGAGGGTGGAGGGGGAGTCCCAGTGGGTTAGAATGGAGGAGAGTCTGTGCAGGGGGTGGGGGTTGAGGGTGTTGGTAACAGCGCCGCTCCCGATGGCGCAGGGTAAATATTCAGGGAATCCAGTGGTGGTGGCAACGCTGAAGATTTGGAGGCAGTTGAGGCAGCACTTTAAGCTGGAGGCTGGGTCAGGGGAGACACCAATTAGGGGAACCATAGGTTTCAGCCAGGGAAGCTGGATGGGAAGTTTTGGAGATGGGAGAAGAGGGAGGCCAGGGGATTAAAAGACCTGTTCCTGGGGACGTTTTGTGAGGTTGGAAGAGTTGGGGGAGAAATATGGACTGGGGCAAGGGGAAGGGTTCAGAACCTGCAGCTCTGAAACTTTTCTGGGAAGGAGGTTCAGAACTTCACGATAGCGCCGGCTCCCTCATTAGCGGAAGAGGTAGTGACAGCAGGGGGAATGGGGAAGGTGGTGGTGTCGTCGATCTACGGGAGGAATTTGGGGGAGGACGGGGTGTCCATGGAGGGGATCAAAGCCAAGTGGGAGGAAGTGTTGGGGAGCTTGTGGAAGATGGTTTGAGGTGTGAGGTGCTTCGGAGGTTGAAAGCCTCAACCTCGTGCGTGAGTTTGGCACTGATACAACTGAAGGGCGTGTACAGGGCGCAACTCACGAGGGCGAGGATGAGCCGGCTCTTTGAGGATGTAGAGGACATATATGAGCGATGTGGGAAGAGCCCCGTGAACCATGTGCATATGTTTTGATCCTGTCCAAAGCTGGAGAAGTATTGGAGGGAGGTTTTCAGTACCATCTCGGGGGTAGTGCACGTAAACTTGGAACCAGGGCTCCGAGAAGCCATTTTCGGGGTGTTGGATGGCCAGGGCTGCAGGCGGGTGTGGCAGTAGATGTTTTAGCATTCGCCTCGCTGATTGTGCGGAGGCGGGTCCTTTTGGTGGGGGGGCGGGGGGGGTCAGCTTCTCCACCCAGTGCATCAGCTTGGCAGGGGGATCTACTAGAATTTTTGATTCTCAAGAAGGTGAAATCTGAGCTGAGGGGATGAAGGAAGGGTTCTACAATTCATAGGGACTGTTTATTATGCACCCTGAGTGCGGCCCTGGGTGGGGGCCTTTCACTGCTGGGGCACAGAAAAAAACAGAGTGCTGTTAGATAGCAGGGTCGTCAAGCACCGGGAACAGCACTGCTTGTCCTGCCCAGAATGCATCTATTTTTTTTAGTTAAATCACGCCCCTCATCTTTGTCGTGGCCCTTTATCCAGCACTTTATTAAATGTCTTAGAAATCCAAATACACTACATCTACTGATTCCCCTTTACATTGCTTGTTACATTCTCAAAGATGACTAATAAATTTGTCAAACACAATTTCCTTCCCATGAAACCATATTGACTCTGCACTAGACCCCCTTGTCACCCTTGTCTAATACCTGGGAAATTTGTCAAATATGCTATAATTATTGAAATTGATGATATTAAGACATCAATTAAACAAATAATACTTGCAATATAAAAGTTATGTTCAGTACAAAGGAACAAATCTGGAAATGAAGCTCATACTTTGAATGGGTTATTTCCATGAAATTAAGCTACTTATTGTATAGCATCATGTAGCTTCACTCAAATTTGTTATGCATGTGTACATCACACAAACGCTATCACAATCACCCACATTGAAATTATTACTTTCAAATCAGTTCTCTACCCATTAGTATATAAATAATCTCCTTTGAGGCTAAAAGATTTTCCATTTTCATTATTTTTGATATTGCTAAACACATTTTCATGAATATAAAACATTCAGGATATGAAAAGAGCTGCATCAAGAATAAATTGTTTCTTGTTTGTGCATCACCTTTTGGTCTCCAGAGAAGCACTGATATGAAATGTCATGTGTTTAAATCTTTCTTTCTACTTCTGTAATCAGCAGGAACAAGAAAATAAGCTAATACATTTCGTAGTGAAGGTGGAACTTAAGAACAACTATTTTAAGAGATTATATTACTGTAAGCAACTAAAATGTTCTTGGGAGTCACTCAATTGATGTGAACTCGCCAAATTTCTACAGCACAATCAAAATCCTTTTCCAGGAATAAAACTGTTCTTTGTCATCCAGTCATTAACTTTACATACTGGGCAATTTTACAATTCTCAGTGCCTTACTTTATGATTATGAGGAATGTATCTTCTCATCAAGAAACTTGAGATTCTATCATACCTGATCACCTATTGATCAGTGACAACAGAGCAACAGCCGATTCCACTGTGTAACACTGCAGGAGAAAGATAGCTTGAGCACAAATTTCAGAAACCTAGCAGAAACCCTTTCACTGAGGTGCGCTGTATCACCAACTGCTTTCAGTTCAGCACATGCAAATTGCACTCTTGAAAAAGATAACTGCATCAGCATCAGCAGTATGGGCCTGAAGACTCAGGAGGAGCACTTTCCTGATGTCACACAGTGCTACCAGCTCATGTGATGCCAGAATGCCTAACTGGACCATGCAGATGCCCATAATAAATATGATCCAGAAAGAGCAAGCACTGAGCTGAAAGATGGGCCTTGCACTAGCATTAGGTACCCAATGTGCAAATAAAATCATTTTCAAGAACTTCTACTGTTACAAAGTGCCTGGAGACGTTATGGAGCATTTTTAGAGGTGATGTGGTGAGTTTCTGGATTTGTGAGAGGATTTTTCATCCACACAGTGATGTGCAAATACAAAATTAATAAGTTTGTTATGTTTTGGGACTGTCTAGTTAATTTATGGTAAAATTGAGTGGTAAATGAGGTCATGTGACCTATTCCGAATCCTACTTGGCAACAAGCCTGGCTGACTTCATTACAATGGAGACAGTGAAACCCAGACTGATTTACTGGGAATAAGGTGCAAGATGTTCACACCTGTAATTAACGATCAGATCAGCTGTAATTATTGTTTGACTCCAAGATTCACAGGGAGGTGCCAGGCTTAATAAGCGGTTCTAAGTTACACTGTCCATTTAATGTTAAGACATAATGGAGTTGCAGGTTTAAATGATAGTAAAGCACAATTCTACCTAGATACAAGGCCTATATGATTACATGGGCTTTGAGAGGGGAACTGGCCACAGAAAGTCATTGTAGTATCGAGTTAGAGGATTTTTCTCAGATAGCACTGAACCTCTTCAAAAATCAGAGATGGAGCGAGAACGAACAGAGAGATAGAGGCAGCCAGTCTCTCTGGTTCACCACACAAAATGCAGGTGGGAGCTCACATTTGGATTGAAGGAGTTTCAAGTATCTTCAAACATGCCCCATCACCTAATGATTCTGCAGTCACATAACACTCAGTTAATTTTGAAGTCTGCATATGAAGGGTTAACATTGCAGGAGCAACCATTGGCATTCTCAGTGTTACTTGAGTGGGCGCACTCACTTCAGAAGCCAGACTAAATGCTTTGCTGATTGGCGTGGAAAATCCCAGCCAAAATCACAAGTGAAATGAGGGTGGTCAGCTGCACACCACTTATGTCAGGTTCCGATTTAGAGTGGTCTAATTTCCTACTAGTGTGGCACATAATTGGGAGGAAAACGTGGATTCTGGCAAGTTGTGTTTTAATGAGTTTCCATGATACGCTAATACATCCAAATGGAATTCCGGACATGGACCAGCGGAAAAGCTGACCTGCAATCATCCCTCAATGAAAGTGGTGAGGGAAATATTCCGACCAATTTTTCCATCAGTGGGGAACCGATTTTTGGCCTCACTCTGAATTTTACTCTCACCCGCCACAAAACCTGCCACTGGCGAGACCCAGAAAATTCCATCCATAGCTACAGCCAATATGAGTAGCTGAAGCCCTCTTGTTCCTCATCCAAAACCCTTGGAATGACTTTGCCAACAGCTACCTGGCTGGATTTTTCCCAGACTAAAAATAAAGTTAGAAATATCAATGTATGCTCACAACAACAATTCATGGGTTATTTAGCACCATTAATGCAAAAAAGGACAAACGTATTTAACAGGTAAAAACTACTGCAAGGACATGTAAAACTCTTTTTTTAAATATTTCAACCTTTTTTAACTTTAACGAGTTTCCCACCTATGGAAGAAGTTCACTGTCGGATAAGTGAATGAAATTATCCCCTACCTGGACAAGATGTACAAAAAGAAGAGCTTTAACTAATCATGCTGATAATAACTAGTTTTTAACATTTCAAGATGTACAAAAAGAAACGCTTTAACTAATCATGCTGATAATAACTAGTTTTTGACATTTCATTCTTCTTCAGCCATTAAATTTCCTCCCTGCTGTAAACCTTTTTTTTTATTGTAAAAGGCCTATGGAGTCATTTTACCATATTATATTATATGGGGATACAATTGCATAAAAGTTCAATCTTAACAAATGAAAATTGTTGGATTCTGAATACAACGCAATATTATTTACCCTCACTTGCAAAATATCTTCCTCCATCCTGTCTTATTTTACAGTTTAAAATTCCTGAAAGAGTATCTCATTAATGTTTAAAATAAAGTAAGAAAAAATATTTGTTACCTTGCCTATAGATGTTAACTCACCTTATCAGTTCCATCCAGTCCTGCACAATGAATAATCTGGATGTATCAATGATTTAGTTTGAAGCATTTCACAGTGAACTAGGAGCAATTGGGGCAGCAAAATGTAACCACCAAGAAGGACAAACTTGCAGAAGGACCAGCAAATTGATCATGAACATGCTGAGAACGTCTGTTGTCCCACAGTAAATGAGTTGGGCCTTATTTTAAAAGATAGACTGGCTAATCTGAATCCTAAATATTCAATGTGGGCATTCCACAAAATAACTCAAATTCAGCCAATTGATGTCATTTCAGAACGGGTGCCGGAATGTGGTGACTAGGGACTTTTCACAGTAACTTCATTTGAAGCCTACTTGTGAGAATAAGCGATTTTCATTTTTCATTTTCATTTCATTTTACACTCATCTCCAATGTTTACATGTAATTTGGGCTATATGCAAGAAAATTGATTTAACAAATGCAAAAGCATTTCACTGAATAGAAAACAGCAACTAACATTATTTAAATAGAGCAATTAGTATATGGAGTGTGGAGAGAACAGCTTTAGATTTTCAATTTCAATTCATTCAGCAAGTATATTAACTTATCAGGTATTTGCTCAACTGAAATGTATCATATGATTGGGAATGCTGTTATTATCATATTAATAAAGCACAGAATTAAAGTATGACATTTAATAACACATTGCTCACAATACCTCTACAGTGTGCAGACTACTTTAAAAAAACTCCATCCCTGCCAGGGCATAACCTTCAGACAGAATAAAATCAACCAGACAACGCTGAGACGAAAGACCTAGATAGGCAACTTTGAAGACATATTACTGCTCAGGGCTAAGCCACTTCCAATATAAATGTCACTTGCTGCTATGTAAAATTTGTTGTGGGAAGTTTGTTTCATTTAGTGTCAGAGAAATCCCACATTTAGACAGCTTTTGTATGTACAGAAGATATGAACCAGCGTTTCTACTCACCAGGGTTTGTAATTGTCAAGAGGTCAAGACGCCGCTGTTGCTAAAAGACAAACAAACACTTTGTTAGAACATATTTACCACACATTGTGTGGATTTACTGATGGTCGCACCTTTAAAGCACTTCTGCATCTCAATACATTGCCCATGTAGTATAAAATATAGGCTGGCTGACAGACACATAGGGCAGTATTTAATACGTGCCCACAGGCTGGAGGGTCGGTGAGAGCCCCGCGTTGCCGCCTTTGTGGAAGGATCACCTGTATTAAATGCCTCCTAGGCCAGCCGGAGGCCTTCTACAGGATCAAGGACCTGGGGGGTGGGGGGTCATGCTTTCGAGAGCTGCTGATTAATTGAAGGCTGGTAGATTTCCAATGTAGACTGTGTGAGTGGGAGTGCTGGCAGCCACCAGTAATACACACACTTGAAGCCTAGGATCATCAGAGGCCGAGGTGCCTAGGCCCCGATCACAGGTGGTTGAAGGCGGCGTGGGGTTAAGAGGTAAGGGGGATGGAGGTCGGAAGCTAGGGCAGAGGATTGGCTCTCAGTGAGAATCTCCTCCTTCCCAATACATGATCCCTCAATCAAGCAATGAGAGCCTTTGAATGATGAACCCTGCCTGAGAGCAGGCATGCTCTGAAATTTTCTTTTCAGCATCCCTGCATGGCGAGCCCCCCATCTGCTGCTGGGTGAATAACAATGGCAGTCGGAAGAAACACTTAAGTGGCACGCTCCTGCCTGATAAAATGCACCCCTTCCTCCAAATTTGCCTCGGGTGAGGATATTAAATTCCACCCAAACGCACGCTAGTTTCACAAAACATTCTGCCCAACAGAGATCACACACATTAGAATTACTTAAAAGGAGGCTCAACAAATTCTCTTGCATATTGCAGTAAAGTATGTACCCGATTTAATGCAGTCTGCGGTGGCAGAAAACATGACAGCCTTGTGACATTATACAAATGTATAGCATGTGAAGAGTTAATGTTATGTTAAGCCTAGCCACTAGAGGGAGCTGAGGGACAGTACTATAAATTGTATTGACTCTTGGGCTCGGGGAGCAGATTAGATTTGGAGCTGAAGAAGACAAGATTCATAGTGTATTGCAGAGCTAGTTAAGATATAATAGTTATAGTTGGTAGATAGAGATAGTGTTAGTGTAGTTTAATTCTTACATGTATGATTGCTATTCAGAATAAGTGTCAAACTCAAATTTAGTAGTGTTAATTAAAATTAGTTTAGTTCTTCAACAGAGCTTTGTGTATCTTGATCAGTATACCTTCCATCCTGGAAACGCTTCACAAAGATCACCACAAACCTGGTCCACTTAATTCAGGGAAGGGCCCAGTCTCCAGACGGCAGCAAAACCTTCCCCCATTAAGTGGATGGGCAAAAGGGGTTGACATGGTATTCCCAGCTGCTGGTGATAGGATCACATTTGGGCTCATTAATGAGCCAATTGACACCCATTATCCCTGAGTCCAACACAATTTAATGGTATCTCTCGGATTAAATGCAGGCTGCATATCTTCCCCACATCCTCAGTAGGTTCCCCAGCAAACTTGCTGGGCATGCTTGTGCCCGATTGAGAGACCTGGCATTGGTAGGGGGGTGGTCACTGAAAGACACCTCCCTGCCCTTGCCACTGACCCTCGCTACCTCCCTCATGCAACCCTTCCCGCCATCACTTACCTTTGGCCTGGGATCCCACAATAATCCTAAACCTCTGGTGGGTGCATTTCCACCAGCAACCACCCCTGCCTCTGTCACTGGTGGAATGAAGAGCTGATGGTTCTGATTGGCTGGCACCTCTCAGCCAATGGGACATCCACCCTGGGGGCTTCAATTGTGGGGAATGTGTCTAAAAGGCACTTGGTTCTGTCGGTTCTTGCTCGTGAAACTCATGGGAATTGCCACCGGTTCTTTGACCGGTTTGTGAGACCCTGCTCAGCCTACCAGAATTCTACCAGTTGTGACAGTAACCATTATAGCTAAAATGGTATACTTCTCAAAACATTATTCCAGTTGTCTCAACAGTTGCAAATACCTAACCCCAGCATTGGTCTAGCTAAACATATGAGGGTTCCTCTTCAGTAGTTCTGCATTGTACAATTTGATAAATCAGGATATCCAACTCCATTTTATATTTATACCATTTACTATTTCATCAGAAAGCTTTTTTGTGGATAATGGTATATGATGCACAGCACTGTTGTGAATGGGGAGCAAATATGACACATGTTAAATAATGATCATTAATAGATGACAAGTTAGCAGAGAAAATTTCAACTTACATATAAGGGTGTCATGGGTGCTCAAAAGTATAGTACAGATGGAGATGTTAATTTTGTTGCTCATAGTTGCTACATAATGGTCTTTGGAGAGCAATTTTGTGACAAAATGGGAGTTTCTGAGAGTTGTGTACATAGGGTTTAAAATAGAGGCTGTTGGTATGATATATTTCAAAGATACTTCACCAAAAAAACTGCTGTCCATGCATTGAATGACAAAGGATTAATTTTGATGGAAGGGCTTTCAGTCGTGAACATAAGACGAAAGCAATTTCACACTGGCTGGCCAAATAAGCACCAGCCAGCTTGAAATGCACCCCAACATTGGAGGAGGATTGCCGACTGGCAGGGGTGGGAATATGGCACTTGCCGAGTCCAATGGGGACCTGACAGGGGATTTAGATACAGCTGAGGCAGCTCTCTAAAGGCTGCGCTCAAAGAGCTGTCTAAGGGTCAATATAAATATTTTGTGAAGTTATGGCCTCAGCAGTCACTTGACACACCAGGGGGGAGGGTAATGCTGTTGGGCATTCTGCCCTCTACTTCTCGTGCATGTCCACTGGAGGCAGTGAGACATTCTAATGCCACGGGATGTCAAGGGGAGGTCACTGCACCAGATGAACAATGCCTGGTCAGAGGTGGCAGCCCAGGTCAGCAGGCATGAGTTGGTGTGCTGCACCTGGATCCAGGGCTACAAAAGGTTGAATAATCTTCTGAACTCAGCAAAGATGAATACCGAGTTGGCATGGTGTTGTGTGAAAAAGTCTTAAAAGATGGTCATCCTTTGGATGCGCCATCCTCTAGAGGCAGCTGGGATGCCAGGAACCTTTCTTGCTACCAGGCACCAGCACAGATATAAGCATCATGGTGGGCATGTGCTTTTCGGTTGAGATGGTAGTAGACACTGGGGAGGGCATGGCACACTCACATGAGGAGCTGGAGAAGACAGGAATTACCTTAGGTGCTGGCAGTCAGAGAGCTGCTGGAGACCAGGACCATGCTGAGTCGATGGCAGATGATAAGCCTCTGGAGGTGTCCATTAAACGATAGATGCTGGATATCCAGCGGGATGCACAGGAAGATCTGGCGAAGATCCCTGATGGTCTACTTGCCTTGGTATCTGTCAGGGAATAGTCCATGCGGAGCATGAGCACTGCGTTGCCCAAAGCACGGAGCACACAGAAAGAGAGTGGTGATTCTTCTGCCCAGGCAGCTCCAGGAACAGAATCGGAAGTTCCTGGGGTTGTATATGGACCTGTAAGCTTCAAACTGGCAATGATCTCAGAAGGTTGCTGACAGTGTGAGAGATGGATGAGGCACCTAATCTCTCTGCTAGGTGCCCATCCATCATCGGCAAGTAGGGAGGTTCAGATCAACCGGAAACTGGCATACAAGCTTCTTGTTTCTCTGCGGGCTCTCAGGGCTAAGGGCTCTCAGTCAAGGGCAGAAATTCCTCTGTTCCTCTGTCAGTGACCATGGCATCTGATGAGGCTGCGGTGACTGAGGAGTGCCCAGACATGGGTATGGATGTACCCTCTCATGCGGCATCCGCTCAGGCTCCACCAGCCACCAGGACGACCGGCAAGACCATCAGGGCCAACAGGACAGCGGTTTAAGGTACGTGAGTACGAGGGCCCTCTTCTCCACCATACCTCCCAGTATCATGCCATTTATTAATATACTCCATTTCCTTATTAGCCCTCCTTAAACTTTGCCCTTACACTTCTTCAGATTGAATTCCATTTTCCATTTGCTTGACCACATGACGAGCCATCAATATCTCCCTGCAATCTACAGCTTTCTTCCTCAATATCCACCAAATGGGAATTTTATGTATGACCTGCAAACCTCTTAAGCATTCCCCTACAAATAAGTCTAATCACTGATACACACCATGATAAGCAGTGAACAGTAGAGGGCTGAAAGGACCAATGTTAGGGACTTAGCTATTTACAATCTATATTGATTACTTAAATGAGGAGATGGAGGTTAATGCAGAAGTTTGTTGATGATGCAAAGCCAGGTGGGAAAATAATCTGTGGGGAAGAAACAGACAGGTTGAAAGGACATATAGACGCTCAATTTAAGTGAATGGGCATGACGTTAAGGGTAAGATCTGACTGGCAGAAGGCAGACAGTGGGGATAAAGGGGTCTCTTTCAGGATGGCAGCTGGTGACTAGTGTTGTGCCTCAGGGGTCTGTGCTGGGACCACACTTTTCACAAAATGCATTATTGATCTGGAAGAAGGAACTGAAGGCACTGTTGCCAGGTTTGCAGATGATACAAAGATTTGGAGAGGGACAGGTAATATTGAGGGAGCAGGTGAGCGGCGGAAGGAATTGGACAGGCTAGGAGAGTGAGCAAAGAAGTGGCAAATGAAATACAATGTGGAAAAATGTGAGGTTATGCACTTTGGAAGGAGAAATGGAGGCATAGGCTATTTTCTAAATGGGGAGGTGCTTAGGAAATCAGAAGCACAAAGGGACTTGGGAGTCCTTGTTCATGATTCTCTTAAGGTTAATGTGCAGGTTCGGTCGGCAGTTAGGAAGGCAAGTACAATGTTAACATTCATGTCGAGAGGGCTAGAATACAAGACCAGGGATGTACTTCTGAGGCTATATATGGCTCTGATCAGACCGCATTTGGAGTATTGTGAGCAGTTTTCGCCCAGTATCTAAGGAAGGATGTGCCTGCCTTGGAAAGAGTTCAGAGGAGGTTCACAAGAATGATCCCTGGAATGAAGAGCTTGTCATATGAGAAACTGTTGAGGACTCTGGGTCTGTACCTGTTGGAGTTTAGAAGGATATGGGGGGATCTTATTGAAACTTACAGGGTACTACAAGGGCTTGATAGAGTGGATGTGGAGAGTATGTATCCACTTGTAGGAAAAATTAGAAGCAGAGGACACAATCTCAGATTAAAGGGACGATCCTTTAAAACAGAGATGAGGAGGAATTTCTTCAGCCAGAGGGTGGTGAATCTGTGGAACTCTTTGCTGCAGAAGGCTGTGGAGGCCAAATCACAAAAATATAGGGCGCGATTCTCCCCCCCCCCCCCCCCCCCCCCCCCCACGCTGGGTGGGAGAATAGCGGGAGGGCTTCCCGGCATTTTTCATGCCCTCCCGCTATTCTCCCCTCCCCCCCACGCCTGACCCATGCCACGAATCGCCGCTCGCCGTTTTTTACGGTGAGCGGCGATTCTCAGAGGCCGATGGGCCGAGCGGCCGGGCCTTCACGCCCGTTTCAACACGGCAGCAAACACACCTGCTCGCTGCTGTCGTGAAACGGGCGGCAGATTCCCGTTTGGGGGGGGCATAGGCCCGCGATCAGTGGCCACCGATCGCGGGCCGTCAGACGCACTCTTTTCCGATCGTGGGCCAGGCCACCATGGGGGCACCCCCCGAGGTCCGATCGCCCCGCCCCTCCCCCCAGGACCCCGGGGGCCCACTCGCGCCGCCAATCCCGCCGCCAGCAGAGGTGGTTGAAACCACGTCGGAGGGAGAGGCCTGTCAGCGGCGGGATTTCGGCCCATCGCGATGGGCCGGAGAATTGCCGCGGGGGCACGCCAATCGGCGGGGCGTGATTCCCGCTCCCGCCGATTCCCGGGTGGTGGAGAATTCCGGCCATGACGGGGGCGGGATTTACGCCGGCCCCGGGCGATTCTCAGACCCTACGGGGGGTCAGAGAATTCCGCCCATGGTCTTTTGTTCTGATACTGTGGACCACTCTGCATCATTATCTCTGGAACTGCATGTACTGGATTCTGTTCTTTCAATGTTGTCCAATTTTGGCTGGCGATGCTGCTGGGAATCTATACTTAGGCCACCAGACTAGATTAAACATTTCTGTTGTGGTCCACAGATGTATGATTGATAATGTTGAGAGCAGTGATTTCACTTCTTGCACAGAGAACATTCTCTGCCCTTTGCCAAACAATCAGCAGTATGGAGTTAATTTCAAGTGCAATAGCCACTGTAGTGGAGAAAACTAAACAGCTATTCAACCTTAATGTACTTCACCCTCACGTGCCCTGTTCAGCCACACAACAATTGGACTTGAAATGGCCTGAGGATAATTTGCCTTTTGTGCTTCTGGTTTGTACTTGACTTTCAATGGATGATCAATTTTTTTGCTTAGTTTCCCCATCTACTCTGGAACATTTGGTTAGGTCAAGCACTGTAGCCAGTTGCTACGTTTAATCTAAAATGTACTCTTTGCCCACAGGTAGTACCACAAGATTTTACGCATAAACTATCTGTACGTGGATTTCATGACATGCATTCGTAAAATTACATTTCTTGCTTATTGACAGAGGTGGGCAGCATGGTAGCACAGTGGTTAGCACTGTAACTTCACAGTGCCAGGATCCCAGGTTCGATTCCCGGCCTGGGTCACTCTGTGCGGAGTCTGCACGTTCTCCCAGTGTCTGTGTGGGTTTCCTCCGGGTTCTCCAGTTTCCTCCTACAAGTCCTGAGAGACGTGCTGATAGGTAATTTGGACATTCTGAATTCTTCCTCTGTGTACCCGGACAGGCGCCGGAATGTTTGCAACTAGGGGCTTTTAACCGTAACTTCATTGCAGTGTTAATGTAAGCCTACTTGTAACAATAAAAAAAACTATCTCTTTAGTCATTTAATAGTACAGAACTTGAGTATTACTGAAAAAAAGAAGAGGCATGCTAGCTAAGCTTTTCACCTTGCACTCATAACCATAGCTCGCAGGAAATGACCAAACTGTAACTGGAAATTAACAATTTATACTGCATGAGAAGAGGATGTTAATTGGTTGGCAAGTGGACTGTGATTGGCAACGGCATTGCCATCGCAAATTCAGCAAGAAGCCGTTAGCTGCCCAGCTATGTTCAAATTCAAATCGGGCAGGGCTATTCTGATTGGTCAAGACATTGCCCTGGGGAATGAATCAGGGAATGACTGTTCCCTCAGCTTTTGTTTTGATGAATAAGTGCAAAGTGTACACATGTTCCTTCTGTCTGCTGTCCCGGAGCTAAGACCTAATTTTATATTTTTAATAAAACATGTATATATATGTAATCAACAGGCTAATTTTGAAAATCTTTAAAATTAGACAAAAGTTTTACAATAACTGAAGCCATTGCGGACTATGACTCGCATACCAGGAACGTCCTGGCATTCAGAGCAGCGACAAACTCGTTATTCTTGAAGATTTGATAACCACCCTGTCCTTGCAGGGGCCAAATTCTGACGGCACTTTACATTTATAAGGCCGGCTATGGGCAATGGTGATGGCCCATCTGTGATGACAAAGGACCCTAAAACTTCTGATAAACTTATCAATGGATGAAACATTAACCATCACAGGAATCCAGATCAGGAATATGCATCCTTTGTCCAAACCAAGAGGAGGAAGTGGGAGTTATGCCACATGACACTCCCAAGCTGCTAAAACCTGTATTATTGCCTTGTGAAGCTAAAAGAGACAATCTGCTATCTTCCACCAATAAAACAGAAGCAGAACCCTTGTCTCTGTCCAGGTTTGACTTCCCCGGTCCTCATTTACACTGTCTTTATGAGAACCTATGTACCAGTGCCTACTCTGCTTCACCCATTGTGGAAATACTACCTGATGAGACCATCAATTCACAAGACACGTGATTGGAAGTGAACAGTGGTTTTAATAGTCTTACAACTGAGCCTGCCTGCGACGACATGAACTGGCAGCAGGCTCACGACTGCAGAGCTTTATACTTCCAGTTAGTGGGAGGAGCCATTGGCGGAGCCAAGGGTGGAGCCCAGTACAAACGCCTCATCTCCTCCTATGGGCAGAGCCATGCAACGGCTCGTACACAGAGCCCACAAGGACACAACACATTTGATACAACACAGTGTGAATTACTAGGTTTATAATTCACCACATTCACCCCCTGTAAAAAAAATCAAGTCTGGCGGGGGTGATGGGTCTACAAATTGAGCCGGTCCGGCGGCCGAGCCGTCCTTTGGGCCTCTTCTGGTGGCTGGGTGGTGACGGTCGGTGAGGGTACGATAGTAGATTCCGGGGGTGATTCGGTCCGAGCTTCGTACCCGACTGGTTCGACTAGCGACGGGGAGCGCCGGAAACCCATAGGCGCAGGGGCGCGGAGCACGGGCAGTGAACCTGTAGGTGCGGGTTGTAGTGTGTGGGGTACCTCGGCGGTAGTGGTGATGGGATTGGATCCTGCAGGCGCCAGGTCCCGGAGGGAAACAGTGTCCTGACGACCGTCAGGGTATTCGATGAAAGCGTATTGGGGGTTCGAGTGGAGTAGGAGCACTCTCTCTACGAGTGGGTCAGTTTTGTGTGCCCAGACGTGCTTCCGGAGGAGAACCGGGCCCGGTGTCTTCAACCATGCTGGGAGCGAAACCCCCGTGGTAGTGCCCCTAGAAAAAACAAATAGCCATTCGTGAGGGGTCTGGTTGGTGGCTGTGCATAGGAGGGGCCTAATAGTATGGAGTGCATCAGGGAGGACCTCCTGCCAATGGGAGGCCGGGGGATTCCAGGACCGGAGGGTCAGTAGGACGGTCTTCCAGACCGTCGCGTTCTCCCTCTCCACCTGCCCGTTCCTCCTGGGGTTGTAGCTGGTGGTCCTGCTCGAGGTCCAGCAGCTCGTCTCTCATAAAGGACGAACCCCTGTCGCTATGTACGTAGCTGGGGAACCCGAAGAGGGTGAAGATACTGTGCAGAGCTCTGATAACTGTGTGGGAGGTCATATCGGGGCACGGGATAGCAAAGGGGAAGCGGGAGAACTCGTCGATGACGTTCAGGAAGTACACATTCCGATTGGTCGAGGGGAGTGGCCCTTTGAAATCGATACTCAGGCATTCAAAGGGCAGGGAGGCTTTTACCAGGTGGGCCCTGTCTGGTCTATAGAAGTGCGGTTTGCACTCCGCGCAGATTGGGCAATCCCTGGTGATGGCTTTTACCTCCTCGGTGGAGAAAGGCAGATTTCAGGCTTGGATGTAGTGAGCGAGCCGGGTGACCCCCGGGTGGCAGAGGTCATTGTGGATAGCTTTCAGGCGGTCGTCTTGTGCGCTGGCGCACGTGCCGCGGGACAGGGCATCTGGGGGCTCGTTGAGCTTCCCCGGTCGATGCATAATATTGTACTTGTAGGTGGAGAGTTCGATCCTCCACCGCAGGATTTTATCATTTTTAATTTTGCCCCTCTGTGAGTTGTGAAACATGAAGGCAACCGATCTTTGGTCGGTGATGAGGGTGAACCTCCTACCTGCGAGGTAGTGCCTCCAGTGTCGTATAGCTTCCACGATGGCTTGTGCTTCCTTTTCGACTGCGGAAAACACATTTCTCCGTGTTACACGTGAGGTTGAGTTTCTGGGCAGTCTGGAGAAATCGATGGAGGTTAGCGTCATGGTCCTGCTGATCATGGCCGCAGATGGTGACGTTATCCAAGTACGGAAATGTGGCTCGTAGTCCGTACTGGTCTACCATTCGGTCCATTGCTCGTTGGAACACCGAGACCCCATTTGTGACGCCAAAGGGAACCCGGAGGAAATGGAAGAGGCGGCCATCTGCCTCGAATGCCGTTTAGTGGCGGTCCTCCGGGCGGATTGGGAGCTGGTGGTATGCAGACTTCAGATCCACCGTGGAGAAAATGCGGTACTGGGCGATCTGATTCACCATGTCTGCAATCCTGGGAAGGGGGTACCGCATCGAGGAGCGTGAACCGATTAATGGTCTGACTATAGTCCACTACCATTCGGAATTTTTCCCCGGTTTTGACGACCACCACCTGAGCTCTCCAGGGGCTGTTACTGGCCTCTATTACCCCCTCACGTAGGAGGCTCCGGACCTCGGTTCTGATAAACACCCTGTCCTGCAGGCTGTACCGCCTGCTGCGAGTGGCTACGGGTTTGCAGTCCGGAGTGAGGTTAGCAAAGAGTGGAGGGGGGTCGATTTTTAGCGTCGCTAGACTGTAGATAGTGAGTGGAGGTAGGGTCCTGCCGAAGCTGAGTGTGAGGCTTTTGAGGCTGCACTGGAAGTCGAGTCCCAGTAAGAGTGGGGCGCAGAGTTCGGGCAGGACGTATGGCTGGAAGTTCGAGTAGCTAGCGCCCTGAATCGTTAGGGTTGCGACGGTGCACCCTTGGAGGTGAACAGAGTGTGAGCCCAAAGCGAGGGAGATAGTTTGCCGTGCAGGGAAAATAGGGAGCGAAGAGCGTCTTACCAGATCTGGGTGTACGAAGCTCTCGGTGCTCCCGGAGTCGAAGAGGCACGGTGTACTGTACCCGTTGATTTTAACGGTCATCATCGAGTTGCGGAGGTGTTTAGGACGCGACTGGTCCAACGTGACCGCGCTGAGTTGCGGGTAGTCGGCGGCTCGATCAGCTGTGCTGGAGTGGCCCCGTGATGACTGTCCACTGAGGTCGTAGTCTTCGAGGTGAGTTTCAGAGGTTGAAGAGGATGGATCCCAAGATGGCGACCCCCATGAGTCGCACGTGGCCGGCCGCGTGGAGGAGGATTGCCAAGATGGCGGCCCCCATGAGTCGCACGTGTCAGGTGGGGGCGGAGTCGGCATACAGGCTTCAGCATTTCGGGGCCTGCGGGCCTGCGAGTTTGGGAAGCGAGTGCTTTGGGCTGCGGGAGAGTTTGGAGTGGGGAATTTCTTCGCCAGGCAGACCCGAGCATAGTGTCCTTTGCGACCGCAGCTGCTGCAGGTCGCGTTGCGGGCCAGGCAGTACTGCCGTGGATGTTAGGGCTGCCCACAAAAATGGCACACTGGAGCTGCGTAGTGGGTGGGTGGGTGGCCGCGCGGCGCAGGCCTGGGGCAGTCGCTGGTCGGGGGCCCAGGATGGGGTCGCTTGGTCCGCGGGGAACAAGGTGAGGCTGCGGAATGAGACCTCCATGGTTGTAGCTAACTCTACAGTGTCCTCCAAATTCTGGGCCCCTTTTTCAAGCAACCGGTGGCGCCCATAGTTGGACCTGAGCCCTGCCACGTTTACATCTCGGACAGCGAGCTCCATACGCTGGGCGGCTGATAATGCTTGATAATTGCAGTCCCGAGCTAAGGCTTTTAGATCGCGCAGGAATTCGTCCAGCGACTCCGCGGGGCGCTGGCGGCGGGTCGTAAAAATGTGGCGCGCGTAGACCTCATTGATGGGCCTCACGTACATTCGATCGAGCATTGCCAGGGCCTCCGTATACGAGGAAGTACTGTTAAGTTGAGTAGATTTACGGTGGCTCACCCTTGCGTGCCGTCAGCTGAGTTTCTGCTCCTCCGTAGTTTCTGAAGTGCTTGATTCAGCCAGGTAGACCTTGAAACATCTGAGCCAGTGTAGAAAGATTTATTTCGCCTCTGCAGCCTGCGGGTCGAGTTCTAGTTGGTCTGGTTTGAGGGCTGATTTCATCGTTGTTTTCTTCAAGTTTCCTAAGACTATTAAATTGATGAGACCATCAATTCACAAGACACATGATTGGAAGTGAACAGTGGTTTTAATAGTCTTACAACTGAGCCTGCCTGCGACGAGATGAACTGGCAGCAGGCTGACGACTTCAGAGCTTTATACTTCCAGTTAGTGGGAGGAGCCATGGGCGAAGCCATGGGCGGAGCCAAGGGTGGAGCCCAGTACAAACTCCTCATCTCCCCCTATGGGCAGAGCCGCGCAACGGCTCGCATACAGAGCCCATAAGGACACAATACATATACTGCAACACATGTGAATTACTAAGTTTATAATTCACCACACTACCCACCATAATCACTGGAAAAATTAATCATCCAGCATCAGCTTCAGGCTCCTTTTGATTTTGGATTCATGTGAAACAATAGTTCTTATTTTGTCTGTGGTATTTGCCCTGTACCTCTTTCTTTCCCTTCTCCCTCTTTTACTGTGTGAATATACTGGAGTTATATAGTGACACTCTCTCTGCATTTGAATGTGTGCAAAATAAACTCACACTCTGATTTTACTGTATCTCGAGTTTGCTGTGAGGTTACTAACGGAGATTTGGATCACTCCAAAAATGAAGGGTTGTGGAAAATACACCACCACTTATAAATGGGAGAAATAAAAAAATTAAAAACCTTCCTGTTTCTGGGACGGATTGTGGGGAGAGAAATAAGGGCTGTTCGAAAGTAAACCCTCTCTTGTGTGAACATATGTGGCTTCCAGCATTGATAAGTGAGCCATACTGCAAGTTCGACTGACTATCTTAATTTGGTTTTCAGTCTAATTCGTAGCATAGTCAGGATTGTTCAGCAGGTGTTATCCAATCGTGGAATCACATCTAATGTTGGACTTTACGATTTGAGTTTTGCAAGCACAGGTTTGGTGGGTATGGTCAGTACTTTGCTTATTGCAAACAGCAGGAAGGCGGCTCATCTGAACCTTTTCAAGAGCAAGTAGGGATAGGATATAAATTTGGCCTTGCCAGTGATGCCTAGATTCCATGAAGGAATAAAAAATGAATGCAAAATCAAGATAATGATTTTTGGAAAAAAAGATTTGTAGTTGTATCACAAAGCTGGCAATAGCATTGCGGGTAGATACCAAAATGGTGAAAATGGTCCAAACCACATTTTTGTTCATTAATTTCACTTTTTTTAGGTTGGTGCCTGCTTTCGGCAGCAAGTTGGCTGCCTAAATCAAGACCTACTCAAAATCCACACTGAATAGGAGTTTTAAAAAAGGGTTTGTGTCACTGACATCAAATTCATGCTGACAATAATGTGCAGGCCCCTGGGTTGAAAGTAGTCCCTGATATTTCAAGACAAACTCCTAATGATGCCTCCAAAATATTAAAATATTGATGCAACTGTTAGATCATAATCAACGAGGGCATGAATCTTATTCCATAAATTATACTATAATTAATAGACATAACACCTTAACGTTTGCCCATGATGTGTCCCCCCCCCCCCCCCCCCCGCCCCCCTCCTCAGTGGTGTGCGTCACACTGGCACAAATCACTACTGGATTTCAAATCGTAATGACCACCCCAGGGAGTGGAGGTGCCTGGAGCCCTGGGGGGGTTGAGGGGCATGTCTGGACATTGCTCCTGGCATCCTGGCAATGCCCTTGGGGGGACAACCAGGGAGCACTACTGGAACATGCTAAGAGGGCATTGAAGAAGGCACTATCAAGGGGCATATACAGTGGGCACAGGCAGGGGGCACATGCAAGGGGATTACCCTCCTCTATGGGGGGGATTTCCTTCTGCATGTGGGGTATTCCTCTTATCTTTGTGGGGGGGGGGGGGGGGTGGCCTGGGTGTTGGGAGCGTTCCTCGTCTGCATTTGGTGGTTAGTACGGCTGCATCACAGTGCCAGAGACCCAGGTTCAATTTCGGCCTTGGGGGACTGCCAGTGTGGAGTTTGTATATTCTCCCTGTGTCTGCGTGGGTTTTGTTCATGTGCTCCGGTTTCCTCTCACAGTCCAAAGATGTGCAGGTTAGGTGGATTGGCCATGCGAAAAAAGAAATTGCCCCTTCATGTTCAGGGATATGCAGGTCAGGTGGGTTTACGGGGATAGGGCAGTGGAATGGGCCTAGATAGGGTGCTTTTTTAGAGCAGATCTGATGGGCCTGCTGGCCTCCTTCTGCACTGTAGGGATTCTGTGATTCTATCTGTGGTGATATGCATCACTGTAAATACACAAGGGGTTAATGTAGATACACTAGGACACTGTAAATACACAAGGGATTAATGTGAACACACTACACCTAGATGGACACAAGAGGGAGCACCAGAGACACGACACACAGACATTCACCCAATAGGCCAGTAAGATAGGACACGACCAATGGGCATTCAAGACACACACAGAGGTGACACTACCACAGGAGGGCATTACACCAACCCATATAAAAGGACACAGCACACATGCTCAGGCTCTTTCCAGCGGAGACACTTAGTGAATACATACAGGGTTGATTGAAACACATCACACCCACCACGTGGATTGTAGCAAACTGGTTAGATAGTCTGAGTAGCTATAGCAGGATTAACAGGAGAGTTGAATCCAAGTAGGAGAATTGTTAACAGTTTAATAAATGTGTTAAAGCTATGTCCAAGTCTGAACCTTCCTTTGTCAGAGTGCACATCAAGGAAGCAGCTTATGCTACGTCAAGAGCATTACAAAATACTATCGTCTCTCATCAGTTCTCAGTTTTCTGTGTTCTGACAAACGAGGTTGAAAGAGACAACTTGTCCTTGATTTAAAAATGGACACATAAACAGCACTTAAGAATGCAATTCTCAAATAAACAATTCTATTCAATGCATCAATCAATGCATGGCTAAAGCGTTCGGCTAGATTTTCTTTAACGAGAACCTAAAAACTGTTTCTTGTTTGTCAAAGCTAATGTTCTTACAGCCTGTGCAAACACCAAAAATACAGATAGTGTAACTTTAATTGCCTGGAGCACAGCCAATGATTCAACTGATTCAGGGTCTTTCAAAGTCACTTCTAGTACAGCAGCTGCTGTTCTCTGAACACATATCTGATTGCTGCACTGTTGCTGATAAACTGTACAAGGGGGGAATTATGGTATTAATATAAACAATAGTATCAAGGATTTCTTTTGAACTTATATGCATGCTGGTTTAGCAGAAGAATGGGGTATAAAAATATTAAATGCACTTACAAATATTTTCATCAAAAACAATAATAAAGTTATCACTTACTTTCAAGAATGTAAAATGCTATTCTTGGCAACTGTACAGAGGGGCAATAGTTAATTTTATACACTTTTGTCATTTATTAGTAGGATTCATTGAAACCTGCATTCATTATATATTTTACATTTTACGCTAATGTGAATGACCTTCAACAAAATATGAAATAAGTTAACTTTTTCTCCTCCCAGTGTTATTCCTGAAACATTACAACTACAATGAAAGTTGACAGCTGTGTCAACCGTCAAAATATGTTATACAGGTTGCATTTGTGTACATTTGTGACTTGTATTAATGTATAAGATAGGGCAGCACGGTAGCACAGTGGCTACCGCTGTTGCTTCACAGCGCCAGGGTCCCAGGTTCTATTTCAGGTTTGGGTCATTTTCTGTGCTGAGTCTGCACAATCTCCGCATGTCTGCGTGGGTTTCCTCCGGGTTCCTTCCACAAGTCCCGAAAGACGTGTTTGTTCGGTGAATTGGACAGTCTGAATTCTCCTCAGTGTACCCGAACAGGCGCCGGAGTATGGTGTCTAGGAGATTTTCACAGTAACTTCATTGCAGTGTTAATGTAAGCCTACTTGTGACCAAATAAAGATTATTATTATGTCCCAGCTTTGCAGATTGTAAATGTCTCCTGGGAGAAAAAACTTACGCACCAGGTGGGTGGTGAAATTATGGCTCCAACTTTAAGATCCCCAGGTTTTGGGAGATGGGGAGGAGTGTAGTTGAGTAGGCAATGGAATTAATTAAAATCTGCTTTACCACTGTCTGAAAACAGAGCCATGCAGCGGTTTCTCCATTCTTGAGACTAACTGTTGACTCCGGGGTAGGATTCGTGGACTTCTACAACAGCAAAACTGGCGCCCCACCTGGACCAATTCAACAGCCATTAAGGAGCAAGCTTCGACACCACATGGAACACAATCGATTCCAATGAGAAATGGTGACGGATTCGGCAGGTCGAGGATTGATACTAAGGAGGCTGACAAGCTGCAGCCACAGATGCACACTTCACTCCGCACACATACCATCCCAGTCAACAAGATGGCAGCAAGGAGAGCGGTACTGAGATTTGCCAACGCTGAACTGGACACACTGCTGGATGCCATGGAGGAGAGGCCGGTGACCCCGGGTTGGGGAGGAGGCTGCCAGCCACTGGCCGTCACCAGGCCTCGGCACAGCTCCGTCAGCTACTCTGTCCGGACCGGCCAGAAACTGCATAACCTCCTCAGGGCGGCCAGGGTGAGTAGGCATCTCTGTGCCCCTGGCACTGACCCCCGGCCCACAGAACCGTAACCCCAACCCCCCCACCCAGTGGGGGGCCGAACCCCCACCCTGCACCAAATGCTGGCACCCATACTGGCTGCCATGGCCGGTGCCCTGACCACTGAAGTTACCAGCTACCCACCTCCTGGGTTGCATGCGTCGATCTGTCTAACACTGCATTTTCTGTTTCCCCCCGCACCCGGAGAAGGCAGCGCCTATCACAGACAGCCATGTGCCAGAGCCACCTGGACTTTGCAGCGACGCTTCAAAGCCTAGCCCAGTCACAGTAGGCCATGGCTGAGAGCATTGGCAGTATTGCCCAGGCGCTGGCCAATGCAGCACAGACCCAGAGGGAGGTGACCCAGTACCTGAGGGAAATAGCGCAGTCACTGGCTGATGTGGCACAGACCCAGAAGATGGTGCCACAGTCAAAGTATGATGTGGCACAGTCCCAGATGGAGGTGGCCCAGTCCCTGTGCTCCATGGCCATGTCGAGACAACAGCGGATCTCCAGGACTGGCAGTGCAAGGTGGCGGTAGAGCCTCAGGGGTTAGCTCTGCTTGCACCCTGTCTCATGGAGTGGCCCGGGGGCCATCGGGCACTCTGAGGGAGGAGGAGGTGATGGGGTTTGTGCCGGTGACACACCCAGGGGAGGTGCCGGAACACCGCAGGGCGGGATTCTCCGTTGCCCAACGGCAAAATCAAGAATGGTAATTGGGCAGAGAGTGGCTCCCAACACCGAAGATGCCGGGTTGTGATGCTCCGGCCCTCCAAATCGACATCATCAAGACGCAAGCCACAGGCAGTCGCAACCCCGTTTGAATATCATAATCAGGCTCACACGCAATGCTCCGCCTCCAATGGGCCGAGTTCCCTACGGCGTGGGCCACATGTGGTCTCAATGGTTGTGAGCCTAACGTGACAGCTGCAGAGAGAGAAGGCATGTGGACAGTGTCCAGCACCGACATACTCTGCCGAGAGTGTGCCGCTGGCATGGGGGCTTCTGCCAGGGCTGGATGGGTTAGTGGATGATGGCCAGGAGGTGGGCTGTGGGGTCGGTGTGGACGAGGAAGCGGTTCAGCACAGCAGGCACATCTTTTCCGGCACAAACATTGCGTGTGTGGGGATGTCGGCGTATGTACGGCTGCAGCTTGTCAGCCCTGCACATGTCCAGCACGGACCCAGCGATTCACCCACCTTTTTTGCGCTTTCCGCGGGTGTTTCACGCGGAGCCGGTGCTAGCCCCTCACCGGCAGTGGAATCGGTGCAGGTGTGGCGCCGAGTTTTTCGTCTTGAAACACCACGGATCCTCCATTGGCATCAGCACTTAGACGTAGGAACGGAGAATCCAGCCCCACAGCACCTCGGATTCCACCCCCCCCTCGCCAGTCACATAGGCAGCGGGCAGAAAAATGTGGCACCCTGCCAACCTGGACACTCGAGCTGCAGCCAGGCTCATCCAGGTCTGGTCGCCCCAGCAGACGCCTGCCAAATGGGGCCCAGATCACTGGGGGGGTAATTCCAGCAGGCCGCCTCCACTCCTGATGTACCTACCATCTGGGTATCCTCTAGACATAGCGTTAGGGCGCGTAAGGCCAGAAAAGTAGACATGAGTTAAGTAGGCACGGGTGCAGTATAGCAGCGGGTCCAAAGAACGGACCTGTATATATTTGTTCACCGTAAACAGTTGTGCACTACATTACAACCTGCCTCAGTGCTCTGTCAGAAGGGTGTGAGGGGTGGGCTGGTCTGGACTGTTCACAGAATGAGCGCGGGGCGGGTTGGAATGGATGGATGTTATGGGTGGGAATGGCCCGGGGACCATTGTTCTGCCAGTGCCGCTCACCACTCTCATGCCGCCTCTCTCCCGCCCCCCATCCCCCACAGGGATCACCCAGGTGGAAAGTGTTAATGTGAGCTGGAGTAAGACATTGTCAAACGATGTGGAGCACCACAGCTCATCCCAGAGCAGGTTTTCATCATCCTTAATCCTATGGGCCAGACCTGCTGTGACTGCTAACCCAGGTTTCATGCCCCATAGTGAGGTAGTGAGGGCATTAGGAATCACGGAGGAGGTTGCAAGCAGGGGGGGGGGGGGGGAGTGGCTGGGAGGGGGGTATGTGGAGGTGGGATGCGGTGTCATGCCCCTGGCCAGTCCCCACACCCCCCAACCTCCCCCCAACCCACCACCACCACCATCACCACCACCTAGTCTGTTAACCTGGAGTCGATTAGAGGGTCCTGTGAACAATGGCACACAGGTTGCGCAGTCTCCCATGTCCTGCCCATCCTTGCCCTCCCCCCCCACCTCCTTCTCATCGGACGAGGACTGACGTTCATTCTCCTCCTCCAGCATGTCGCCCCTCTGCTGCGCGATGTTTTGCAGGGCACAACGGGCCACCAGAATATGAACAACCCTCCCAGCTCTATATTGGAAGGCCCCTCCAGAGTGGTCCAGACACCGGAACTGTATCTTCAGGATGCCGAAGCACTGCTCGATCATGCCCCTGGTCGCGGCATTGGCATCGTTACAGCTGAGTCGGTCTGTGGCATCCAGATGGGCGTCTCCAGGCATGACTGCAGTGGATAGCCCTGTTCACCCAGGAGCCAATCCCCCAGCCAGCAGTGCGCCTCGAAGAGGCCTGGAACTGATGCATGTGCCAGGATGAAGGTGTCGTTCACACTGCCAGCGTATCAGGTGCAGACGTGCGTGATGCGCAGCTGATGGTCACACATTGGCTGCACGGTCATCGAGTGAAACCCCTTTCAGTTTGTGTAGAGCGGCCTGTCATCTATAGCTGCTCAAAGGGCGACATGCGTCCTGTCGATCACCCCCTGGACCCGGGGTATCTCGGCATTGGCAGTGAACCCTGCTGCCCGGGCATCCCGGTGGGCTCGGTGATGTGACCATCAATTTACTCGAGACACGATAGGAAGTAAACAGTGGTTTTAATAGACTTATAACTGAGCCTGCCTGCGACCAGAAGAACTGAGGGCAGACTCACAAGGCGGCAGCACATTATACTTCTGGTAGTGGGAGGGGCCATGGGCGGAGCCATGGGCGGAGCCGAGGGTGTAACCCTGTACAAGCTCCTCATCTCCCCCTGTGGGCAGAGCCGCGCAACGGCTCACAGGTAGAGCCCGCAAGGACACAATGCTAGACAGTGTGAACGCAATACTATACAGTGTGAATTACAAGATGTACATTCACCACATTCACCCCCTGTACAAAATAAAGTCCGGCGGGGGTGACGGGTCTACAGGTTGAGCCGGTCCGGTGGCCGAGTCGTCCTTTGCGATCGGCGGAGCACCGGGGTTGCAGCCTCCTCGGGCAGCTCGGTGGTGACGGGCGGTGTGGATCTGAGGGTGGACTCCGGGGGGTGGTTCGGTCCGAGCTTCGTTCCTGACTGGTGCGACGGGCGAAGGGGGGCGCAGGACACCTATAGGCGTGGGGGCGCAGGGCGTGGGGGGTTGGGTGGGGTGTAGTGTGAGGGGTACCTCGACGGTGGTGGTGGTAGTGGTGGATCCTGCAGGCGCCAGGTCCCGGAGGGAAACGGTGTCCTGACGGCCGTCGGGGTGTTCAATAAAGGCGTAGTGTGGGTTTGAGTGTAGCAGTAGTACCCTTTCTACTAGTGGGTCCGTTTTATGTGTCCGGATGTGCTTCCGGAGGAGAACCGGGCCCGGTGTCCTCAACCAAGATGGGAGCAAAGCCCCCGTGGTAGTGCCCCCTAGGGAAAACAAATAATCGCTCGTGAGAGGTCTGGTTAGTGGCAGTGCACAGGAGGGACCTAATTGCATGGAGCGCGTCGGGGAGGACCTCCTGCCAGTGGGAAGACGGGAGATTCCTGGACCGGAGGGTCAGTAGGACGGTCTTCCAGACCGTCGTGTTCTCCCTCTCCACCTGTCCGTTCCCCTTGGGGTTATAGCTGGTAGTCCTGCTCGAGGCAATGCCCTTGTCGAGCAGGTACTGATGCAGCTTGTCGCTCATGAAGGACGAACCCCTGTCGCTGTGTACGTAGCTGGGGAAGTCGAACAGGGTGAAGACACTGTGCAGGGCCCTAATGACTGTGTGGGAGGTCATATCGGGGCATGGGATAGCAAAGGGGAAGCGGGAGAATTCGTCTGTGACGTTGAGGAAGTACACATTTCAATTTGTCGAGGGGAGTGGCCCTTTGAAATCGATGCTCAGCCGTTCAAAGGGCCGGGAAGTTTTTACCAGGTGGGCCTTGTCTGGTCTATAGAAGTGCGGTTTGCACTCCGCGCAGATCGGGCAATTCCTGGTGATGGCTTTTACCTCCTCGGTGGAGAAAGGCAGATTTTGGGCTTTGACGTAGTGGGTGAGCCGGGTGATCCCCGGGTGGCAGAGGTCGTTGTGGATAGCCTTAAGAGGTCGTCTTGCGTGCTGGCGCATGTGCCACGGGACAGGGCATCTGGGGGCTCGTTGAGCGTCCCCGGTCGATTATATGATGTCATAATTATAGGTGGAGAGTTCGATCCTCCACCTCAAGATTTTATTGTTTTTTATTTTGTCCCTTTGCGAGTTGTCGAACATGAAGGCAACCAACCTGTGGTCGGTGATGAGGGCGAACCTCCTACCTGCGAGGTAGTGCCTCCAGTGCCGTACAGCTTCCACAATGGCTTGAGCTTCTTTTTCGACTGAGGAGTGTCGAAGTTCCGAAGCGGAGAGGGTTCGGGAGAAGAAAGCTACTGGCCTCCCTGCCTGGTCCAGAGTGGCGGCGAGAGCGACCTCTGAGGCGTCGCTCTCCACCTGAAAGGGGACGGATTCATCCACCGCCCGCATGGCAGCTTTGGCGATGTCCTCCTTGATGCAGTTTAAGGCCTGGCGGTCCTCTGCTGACAGTGGGAAGAGTGTGGTCTTGAATAGTGGGCGGGCTTTGTCCGCATACTGGGGGACCTACTGGGTGTAATAAGAGAAGAATCCCAGGCGCCTCTTGAGGGCCCTGGGACAATGAGGGAGAGGGAGTTGTAAGAGGGGGCGCATACAGTCCGGGTCGGGGCCCAGGACTCCTATTTATATGACATAGCCGTTAGGTTAGCGAAGAGTGGAGGGGGGTCGATTTTTAGAGTCACTAAGCTGCTTATAGTGAGAGGAGGTAGGGGTCCGCTGAAGCTGAGTGTGAGGCTCCTGAGGTTACACTGAAAGTCGAGCCCGAGTAAGAGTGGGGCGCAGAGGTCGGGGAGTACGTACAGCTGGAAATTAGAGTAGATGGCGCCCTGTATCGTTAGGGTCGCAACGGTGCGCCCTTGTATTTGGACCGAGTGCGAACCCGAGGCGAGGGAGATAGTTTGCCGTGCAGGGAAGATCGGGAGCGAACAGCGTCTTACTAGGTCAGGATGTACGAAGCTCTCGGTTCTCCCGGAGTCGAAGAGGCATGGTGTCTAGTATCTGTTGACGTGAACGGACATCATCGAGCTCCTGAGGTGCTTCGGACGCGACTGGTCCAAAGTGACTGCATTGAGTTGCGGGTAGTCGGTGGCTCAATCAGCAGTTCTGCAGTGGCCCCGTGATGACTGTCCGCGGAGGTCGTAGTCGTCGAGGTGAACTTCGGGTGATGGCCACGATGGCGGCCCCCGTTGATCGCACGTGGCGGGCGATGAAGAAGATGGTGCCCAAGATGGCGGCCCCCGTGGATCGCACGTGGCGGGCGGCGAGGAAGATGGTGCCCAAGATGGCAGCCCCCTGATCTGCACATGGCCGGCCACGTGGGGGAGGATTGCCAAGATGGCGGCCCCCATGAGACGCACATGTCGGGCGGAGGCGGAGTCGGCAGACACGCGGCGGGCCTGCGAGTTGGGGGAGCGATTGCTCTGGACTGCGGGGGAGTTAGAGGGTTTTGATTTCGACAGGCATACTTTGGCATAATGTCCTTTTCGACCGCAGCTGCTGCAGGTCGCGTTGCGGGCCGGTCAGTGCTGCCGTGGGTGTTGGGGCTGGCCACAAAAATGGCACACTGGCGCTCCATATTGGGTGGATGGCCGCACGTATAATCAGACGAGCATAGCGAGGGCCTCGGTGTGCGAGTCGGTACTGTTGGGTTGCGTAGAGATGCGATGGCTCACCCGTGCGTGCAGTAGGCTGCGTTTTTGCTCATCTGTAGTCTCGGAGTTAGTCGATGCAGCCAGGTAGGCCTTGAAACACCAAAGCCAGTGTAGAAAGATTTCCTTCGCCTCTGCAGCCTGCGGCTCGGGTTCTAGTCGATCAGGTTTGAGGGCCTGTTCCATAGTAGTTTTCTTAAGTCTATTAAATTGATGTGACCATCAATTTACTCGAGACACGATAGGAAGTAAACAGTGGTTTTAATAGACTTACAACTGAGCCTGCCTGCAACCAGAAGAACTGAGGGAAGACTCACAAGGCTGCAGCACTTTATACTTCCGGTAGTGGGAGGGGCCATTGGCGGAGCCATGGGCGGAGCCGAGGGTGGAGCCCTGTACAAGCTCCTCATCTTCCCCTGTGGGCAGAGCCGCGCAATGGCTCACAGAGTGCACAAGGACACAATGCTATATAGTGTGAACGCAATACTGTACAGTGTGAATTACATGATGTACATTCACCACACTCGATCCACATTGAAATGGATGTATTGTGCCGACTGGTCAGATAGGGCCACCGTGACCACACGGATGCACCGATGCACTGAGCTCTATGAAGTTCCAGACAAGTCCCCAATCGCCGCCTGGAGGGACCCCATTGAAGTCGATGTTGAGGTCGACCATCACCTTAAACGCCACCGGGAGCGGGTGTCCTCCCCCATTCCCCCGCGGTGCCAGGTGCACCATGCTCCGGCACTTCGACGGCATGCCCGGTCAGGTAGTCCTCGAATGACAGGCGCTGCTGGTACACAAGAGGCGTCATGCGGCATTCCCTTTGCATCTCCTCTTCCTCCGTCTGTTCCTCTCCATCCTCACTGGCTGCCTCCTGCTCCTCTGGGGCACGCTCCGTTGCTGCAGCGTCCTCCTCCTCAAGCATCTCTAGCTCATACAGCCGCAGTGTGGCACCTAGGAGGAAGGCAGAACCACGGACCACGGTGAGTGGTCAGCGGGGTGTGCAGCAAGATGACTGCCTTGCAGGCTGCAGCAATGGCAGCCCATGCCTGGACACCTTCCTGGTCCCATGGGGGTCAGCCCAGCCCGTCCCCCCGTCAGCCACTCCCCCAACCCAGGCAGCCCAGCCAGTGTCAGGACTGGCAGCTCATGATCGCGCCTCTGCATGTCCTACCCCCTCTCTCTTCCACATCAGTGACTGCGCCTGTTTCCCAATTTTTAAAAGCTCAAATTAACCTCGCCATCGGGAATTCCCCCAGTGGATCCGGAGGATAGCCGAGGTCCCGGAGAATACCGGGTCAGGCCCAATAATTATATGCAAAAGGTGTTTACTGTACGCATGGAGTGGAACGCATTGACACCACTGTCGAGGCACCGGAGAATTTCGATTTGGTGGGACCCCGGCGCCTGCCAGGATTTCAGCTTCAAGACCGATTTTCCACCCAATCATCTTTCCCGATTTCGGCGTCGGCCGACGGAGAATCCTACCCATGCTATTTATCTCTTGTGCCTCCTATCTCATAGACAGACCTGCATTTTCTTTCTGTGAACATCGCACACGACTGGAACATTAATGGAGTAGAAGACATTCCTGGTTACATAAGCCGCCAGATCATTTCCTTATGCCCAGATAAGTGGAGTCTGTTTTGCACTAGGCATGGGAGAGACCGCCCACTTATACAATCCCAGAGGTCCCATTTCTGATTATTGACATTCATCACAAAATAATGCAGTTTACTCTCGCAAGAAGGGCATTTTTGTCCTGTTGATTGTGTCTGCAGATTTGGAAGATATGGGTGATGTCCCTTCTAGCAGTCTGGAAGGACCCTGTGGCAAAGCAGTTCAGACGGTGATGATTTATCAGCCAGTGTCAAGGCATGTCTCTCAGTTTAGCAGATCCTACTGCATTATTTTTCCATATGTCAGAGTTAGCCTGTCTGGTAAAGTGTAATTTCCTTCTCCACTTCTCAGAAATATCCAAGAAAGTGACTTCACCGAAAGACCTGGAGGCCATCTCCAAGCAGCTAAATTGACCTACTGTCTTCTAAATGGCCCATCTGCTGCTTGTCTTGATTGTTAAAATTGCTATCGTGCTTCTTCCTCCAATAGTTCTTTGATCCAAAGAATTGGTGCAAAAACACTTGAAGCACCATGTACAACAGATTGTATTTAATAAGGATAGGTGAAAGGTAAAGAAAAGCAAACTGAAATCTTGGAACTGCCTTGGAATGCACTAATTAAATTGGCACAAATAACGTGATGACCTGAGAGGCTGTAGATTAGTCTCCTTTTGATACAGTTTCCAGTCATGTCAGCCAATTTATGATACCATTCCCTCAAAGTTTTACTCAGAAAATGCGCTAAACTTCCAGTGTATTTTGGTACCCATTTTATGCCGACATAACAGGCACATCATCAATCAGTTTTTTGTTCACAGCCTGTGGGCAAATGATGGAGCAGTACAGAACTATAACATAATGATGCCTGAAGTAGCTGTGTTAATGCTGTAGATGCAGACTAAACTTGCCACCACAAGTTAGGATTTGTCCATTCCAAACCTTATTTTAAACCTTAACACCTGCCAAACAACAACTCTGGTGCTGAAAATTAACTTTTGCAAGTGTAAAGTATAAAAAGCTTTTAATTATTGTTCAAGATTTTAAACTAAAATGTAAATATTCTTTTTATTTAAATTTCTCATTTATCACTCTCTGTTCATTCAATCTTTCTTTTCCCCTCTTTATTTTTCTTTAAGTACCTGAATTGAAATTGAATTAACTATCATAACTGATGCTTCCTGGTTCAGAATGCATTGCTCACAAACAATTCTTCAATCTGTTCGTTAAGGGTTTTTTTATCGTGTCCCTTCAGATCTAAGATGCCACTTGGCATCTTGCCATTTCCATGTTTGACTGACAGCAACTTGGTTTCGGAAATACTGCAGAAACTCAACAGACAAGTGCAAGCCGAGCAAACTTAGCCCTTCGCTGTAAAATTTGGCCCAATGTTTCTTGAGCACCTATTGCAATCTGAGATCAGACCCCAACAGTGGCTAGGATACTGGACCAAAACCTCAATATTTTAGTTCATTTTTAAGACGGAAAGAAGAAATCGTTCCAGGAGTGATTGCATGAAGAAATAAGGCTTTGATATTTCGAAAAACAATACTTTATTATGAATACAATATTAAACTTCACATCTGAAAATAACAGCTTACAATTATCCCTTAGCACTACTACTCAATTTCCCATTAAACAAGAAACTTACAGCTCTCAATCTATCTTTAAATGACATAGACTAATACTTGCTTTATAAAACAGATTTGACTCCTTTTGAACTGAAATGAAATGAAAATCACTTATTGTCATGAGTAGGCTTCATGAAGTTACTGTGAAAAGCCCCTAGTCGCCACATTCCGGCGCCTGTCCGGGGAGGCTGATACGGGAATCGAACCGTGCTGCTGGCCTGCTTGGTCTGCTTTAAAAGCCAGCGATTTAGCCCAGTGAGCTAAATCAGCCCCTTTTTTTCAGACTCTGGCTGAATATCTTCAAAAAGCTGGTTCACCTGGCATGTTTCAGCTTTGTCCTTGTCTTCAAACATGACTGCTCTGCTTTACATGTTATTACTCTTTTGTAACTATCCTACTATGAGAGAATTGTGGACTCAGGGTCAGACAGATGAGAATTCACCTCTTCTCTTTTCCAAAGTCTTCTTCCAAGGAGCAACAGAAGAATGAAAAATCCAGCCCTGTGTGCTACCATGGACAAACGAATCTGACAATAAAACTGCCAAAACTGTATCAGAAACATGACTAAAATATATTTAAGAGCTGGAAAATAAGTAAATAGGTAAAAAGTGTTGGGCCGTTTAAAAATAACACCTGGTCTAAACCTTTTTATTGATCAAGTTACTGATTCACAGAGCTACAAAATTGTTTTTTAAAAATTCCCCAAGGCCCGGAAAGACGAGTATCATGTACAATTGGGCCTTTTTCCATAAATCCAATCAGTTCTAGTCTCGACCAGCGTCTGCTTGCTCACAGCCATGGAGCACAGGGAGTGGACCACCTCCCTCTGGGACTGCGCCACATTATGCTGTGACTGTGCCACCACCTTCTGGGTCTGTACCACACCAGCCAGCAACTGCACCATCTCCCTCTGAGACTTGGATTTGTGAGGGCCACGAAGAATCCAGCACGACTTTTCAGGATGCAAAGAAATAACATTTATTTACAATAACATATATATACACAACAGCAGCAACTTCCCTTGCTGCTCACTCCTCTCTCTCTGCTGGTTCCAAACTGGCCAGCTCTATTTATGTAGGGAGTCTGCTAATGATTTCTCCACCTCCCCCTCATTGGGGAAGCTCATACTCCCATAGGATTGTGGGATTGTCATTAGTCCCCAGCCAATGGTAAGCAGGCAGGTTATAACACTGGGCTACCTCCCTCTGTGTCTGTGTCATGTCGGCCCGTTCCAAGGCCCGCTGTGACTGGGTCATGCTCAGGAGCGCCGTTGTAATGTCCATCTGAGTCGCTCTGTTACGTGGCTGCCTGTGAGAGGGCAGTCCTGTCCTGCACCCCGGCCAGCGCCTGCACAAGAGCGCTCCAGGCCTTGGACATGCTGATCCATGGCCAAAACCCTTACCCCCAAGCCCTCCACCATAGCCGCTACCCATGAGGTGTTGGCCTGGGTGGCACGCATGGCCGGCACCACCTCCTGCTCCTGCACACGATTGGATTCCTCCAACTGCACCTGAAGGCGATAATGCGTCAATGATTCACGCAGATTGGAGTCAGTTTTGATACCGCAATCAAATTAAAATGTTGCTGAAATTGTCTCCATATTTTTTTTAGAATTTTATAGTGCAGAAGGAGGCCATTCGGCCCGTCGAGTCTGCACCGGCTCCTGGAAAGAGCACCCTACCCAATATTAACACCTCCACCCTATCCCCATAACCCAGTAACCCCACCCAACACTAAGGGCCAATCCACCTAACCTGCACATCTTTGGACTGTGGGACGAAACCGGAGCACCCGGAGGAAACCCACGCACACACGGGAAGGATGTGCAGACTCCGCACAGACAGTGACCCAAGCCGGAATTGAACCTGGGACCCTGGAGCTGTGAAGCGATTGTGCTATCCACAATGCTACCGTGCTGCTCATTTGGGTGGAGACAACTTCCGGATTTGCCAAACATTTCGCCGGTGAGAACTGGAGCGAGGCAGTCGCTGGTGCCCTCCATCCCGATCCCCGACATGATTGACTCCATCCATACCCATGTAGCCTCCGGATTCCCACACCACCCCAACACCTTCTCTGAATTCGCCACCCAGTAATAATATATCAAGCGAGGCAATGCCAAACCCCCTGACTGTCAGTCCCTCTGAAGGACTGTCCTTTGAATCCTCATCACTTCGCCCATCCAAATAAAGGACAAATTCAATTTCTTGAATCCCCTCAAAAAGGGCTTTGGTGGGAAAACTGGCAAACACAAGAACAGGAACAGAAATCTTGGTAAAATATTCATTTTGACCAACTGAATTCTGCTCGCCAAGGACAGTGGGAGACTGCCCGCTTCTTGAAAATTCTTGAACCTTCCCACTAAGCTTATATAATTAAACTGTCAGAGCGGGGCTCAATCCCGAGCTACTGAACCCCCAGTTACCTGAAATGAGAACCCGCTAAGCAGAAAGGCAACATGCCCAGATCAGCTTCCCTCCCTGGGGAGTGACCGGGAAACTCACTTTTCTCCAGGTTCAGGTTGTACCCTGAAAAAGTGCCAAAACACTTCAACAGCTCCATTATATTGCCCACGGTGGGGATCAGGTATCATGTACAGTAACAGATCGTCAGCGTACAACCTGGGCTGGATTCTCCGCTGGCGGGTGCTCCGTTTTGCCGGCAACCCGGGGGTTTCCTGACGGCGTGGGGCTGCCCCATTGACCGGCCGACACAACGGAGCATCCCGCCTGCGGGATGAAACAGAAATTTGGTGCGGCGGGGCGGAGAATCCAGCCCCCTATGTTCCCAACCCTCAATTATCCTTCTCCACCTATCTGAAGCCCTCAGGGCAAAGGCCAAAGGTTTTATCATCTGTACAAACAAGAGGGGCGGGGGGGGGGGGGGGGGGGGGGGGGGCCTCCCTGTCTCGTTCCGCTGTACAACTGAAAATACCCCATACTCATTTTGTTTGTGCGTACACTTGTCTTCGGTACTTTATACAACAACCGTACCCGCAACACAAATTTAGGTTCTATCTCAAACATTTCCAGTACAACAAACAAATACCCCCTTCTATCCTCTCAAGAGCCTTCTCTGCATCCAGTGCAACAATTACCTCCTACTTCGTCCCCTCTGACGGGGACAACACCACATTCAACAACTGTTGCACATTAGGTGAAAATCACTGACCCTTAATGAAACTGTCTGATCCTCCCCAATAACTTGAGGGAGAAACTGCTCTAGCCTTAGTGCTAGTATCTTAGGACATTCCAAGCCTTCCAAAAGCTCCACCATATACGACTCCTCCCCAGGTGACTCCTACCTATAAAGATTCTTAAAGAATGCCCCAAACACCCCATTGACTTTATCTGGCGCGGACACCAACATGCTACCCGGGTTTCGAACTGAACAACCTCTCAGGCGGCCATCTGCCACCTCAACTGGCAAGCCACGAGACATCTGGCCTTCTCCCCATAGTCGTTCATTATCCCCCCAACGAGGGCTATAACTGGTGCATCGGCTTATCTGTGGACAGTAAATCAAACCGCATCTGCAGTTTCTCCCAGCTAGCCAGGAGCTCTGGGGTGTAATCACCCGAATACCTACTATCTACCTCCAAGGTCGCATCCACCAACCTTCAGCATTCCTCCCCTGTCTCCCTATTTGAAGTGTTTGGCACTGTGGACTTGTGAAGCCGATATATGCCACCAACACTGAAGAAGGTTCAACACTATTTTATTAACTCTTATAAAATAATAGACATACTATAACTGTGGGTTTAAACGATGCTAGTTTAACTAGAGACCTGTGCCTGTCCGAACCAGTTGAATCTCTCAGCACGTGATGTGAGTCTGTACTATACTGTATGAGCTCTTGTGCTTCTGAGAGGCAGTATCCAGAATGAGCAGGAAAAGTGATGCCCTCTGCCTTTATAGTGCGTGTGTTCTAACTGGTGATTGGCTGCGGTGTTTGTGCATGTTGATTGGTCCTAGTGTATGTCCATCAGTATGTGTCTGCACCATGATATACTGGTGTATATTATGACATCCCCCTTTTTAAAAGAATTTGCTGTGAATGTGTGACAATAAATAATGTGGGTATGTGTAGAATGTTCCTAGCTACATGTGAGGTGCGAAGACATATGTACAAATATATATACTGGTAAACAAAGATATATACAAGGGAAGGTGCCTGGTGCAGATAATTAGTATGCAACAAATTGAACAAGAACAGTGCTATATACAAACCAATAGAAAACGATTTAATAAGGAAGGAAACATCTCAGAGAGTCCATAAATTTTCAAAATTCATAAATTCAGTCTCTGAGGTGGGCGACAAACTCTGGTTGACCGCCTCAAGGGTGGGTCAATAGCCGCCAGGTCAGGAGCTGGGTGGGCGGCAATACAGATGTGGAGCCTGATCCAAAATATTTATCGTGGAATATTCCACTTTCGTCACCCCGGCAGCAGAGACCTTCCCATCACAAAGAAGTCAATCTGCGAATATACTTTTATGCACCAGAGAAAAGGAGAATTCTCTAACCTCTGGGTTTAGAAACCACCATGGATCCACTTCTCCCATCTCCTTCATAAACGCTGTCAATACATTTGCTACCTCTTTAGGGGCCAAAGACTTTGGCTTAGATGGCTTAACTTTGGATTCAAAACACTGTTCAAATCTACCCCCCAAGATCAGCTGGTGCATGTCCAAGTCAGACATGGCAACCAGCATCCTCTTTATAAATGCTACGTCACACCAGCTTGGAGCATACACATTTACCAACACCACTGACATTAACGATTACGTATCTACCTCCCAGATCCGCTACAACGTTCCCCATCTGAAATAAAACTATTTTATTAATTAAAATTGCCATCCCCGGGCCCTGCTATCAAAGCCCAGGTGGATCACCTGACTCACCCAACACTTCCGAAGCTTAATCTGGTTCCTCACCCACAAGTGGGTCCTGCAAAAGCACCAGATCGCCCCCTCCTCTTCAAATCAGCCATTTCCACCATGAGGGATTACCCCTCCATCTCCAAGACTCCTGATGCCAGGACCCATCCAAGATGGCCACCAGCCCACCCACAGGGTGAGACAAAGAAAAAACCCTGGACACCGTCAGCAATCTACCCTCCACCCCCTCCCCTCCCCTTTCCCAGAAATCCCCCAATTACCACTTCTCAAACTATTATCTCTCCTCACCATCCCCTTCCCCCTCCATTCACACCTTCTGGGCTTATCAAAACCTGCCCAAACAGGTCCAACAGGCCACAGCCCCTCCCCCCACCTCACTCCCGCTCACGAGCCAACATCTGCCTGCTAGTGAGGAAGCCCTCCTGCCAGGGCCAAAATGAAATGAGTAACAGAAAAGAACCAAACCTCCCCTCCCTCTACAAAGAAGTACCCCAAATCCATTAATATCCTCATCCTCCATTTTGGGCCACAAACTACTCGGATTCCTATCTTAATCCTTGCCCCCCCCCCCCCCCCCCACCACTCCCAAAAACACATACTCCCTCAATACAGAATCGTAAATTTCAATTTCAAGGAAAAACAACACAACATCCCCAAAAAGTCCTGCCCCAGCCACCATCAAAGTCCCATTCAATCCCCCTCAGTTCAGTCCAAGTCCTTGTGCTTTCGCGAAAGCCTCTGCTTCTTCCACCGTCTCAAGGAATTATACCACACCAAAATGCACACTGCTCTTATACAGCGCTGACTTCGCTCTGTTGAAGGCTGCACATCTGTGCCAACTCTGCTGTGATATCTTGGTATATTCGAATACTGCTGCCTTCACACTACACATCCCTATTTTATTTGGCCCATTTCAGGGCCCCTTCCTTCACCCAACAGCTGTGAAAGCACACTATCACCGTTCATTTGCTCAAGGCTTCACCCGGAGCAACCTGTGAGCCCAGTTCAACTGAAGGAGGGAACCTGATCCTCCTCCCCGAACAGCTTTGCGAACATCGCTGCAAAGTACTCACTAGGCCTCAGGCCCTCCACCCAGTCCTGCAATCCTACGATCCTGAGGTTCTGCCTTCTCAACCTATCTCCAGATTCTCGACCTTCGCCTTCAGACACTTGTTCCTGTCCTTCACCACCAGCACGTCAGCTTCCAAGGAGGCTATCTAGTCCCTTTGTCGCGACTGGATTCCCTTCACCTACTTCAGCACCTCACCACACTCCCACACTGTCTCCAAGGTTTTTCCTAATGCCTCCTTTATCGGGTTCAACATGTCCTCGGATGACATTTTGTGGATCCCACCATTTCCCTCCCTTGCCTCTCAAAGTGCTTGCCAAATTGTCTTTCAAATGCGGCCGACATTATCTCGGTCAGCTTATCCACTGTAATAGGTGCAGCCCCATCCGACGAGCTTGCCTCCACCATCTTTGTTCCCAACAGACTCCTCATTTCCCCCAACTCCTCTGAATGGCTACCTCTGGCAACCTTCTTTCCAGTATTCTTTTTTGAGGCCATTGACATCTTCTTGTAAAAGGCTATCAAATGGAATGGGTCTGTCCGCAAATTACTCCCAGAACCGGGCTAAAAGGGCCAAAAACAGAGGACTCTGGTGGGAGCGACCTTGCATGTGACCTCCTCCTACATGCCACCACCAGAAGTCCCCATGACTATACATTTTACTATCATTAGCAGGCTTCACGTCTCTATTATCCCCCCACGTTAAGATCGTCACATCAGCAGCATTTACAAGCCTTTAATAAACGGAGACCTGACGAATGGTCCACATTAGGGATGCACAGGTAAGTACAGCCCCCAGGGAGGAGATGGTCATGTCTGGGCAGTGCCAGGGGATAGTGACAGAGGCAGTGTCAGGCAGGGGGGCTTCTGTTGGGGAGGGCCATGGGTGGAGGATTCCCTGGGATGGCGGCAGTGTGCGCAGGGGGCGGGGTTCGCATGTCTCGGGGGATCCCCTGGAGGGGGTGGGGAGTGGAACAAATGTTCCCATGTCCGTATGAGGAGGGACCTTTTTCTTATTATTTAAAATCAGGGTTTCAGGCGTGACGTTGTGAGTCCTGCAACCTGGATTTCTTTTAACCCTGTGTCAAAAAAATATTTTGGGAAAAGCCGGCAGTGGAGCTGGAGGATGACATGCCTTTTTTCCTATTTGGGTTGACACGGAGTCAAGAAAATGGTCAATTCTACCCAATTCCACTCGAAAAGATTGTTAATAGGACCAATTCCTTGGAAAATTGTGTTTTCTACCAGTTGATGTACATTCTTGTGCATTGTAGATATTTTGCAATTGAACCGTTGAAAATGCTAATAAAACGGAAGGAATCACAGTAAAGTAAGCGACGTATCAAGTAATTATGTGAGGTGTACTATCAGCCAGTAGGTGCTGACATCAGTGTGCACACACACGCACAAGTACACATAGTAAACGCACAAAATATTTTGAGGAAGAAAATACCCTACTTAAATGATTGAAAAGTACATTGCCCAATTATATTTCCTGAAACAGCAAATGGTTTCTCCATATCCCAGCCTCAATTTTCTTTTTCATGAAAAGTGGTTAAGCTTGTCTTCTTTCATTTGTCTATTTAGCATGCACAGTTTATTTTACCTCACAAACATTTGCAGCCTCATCTGTGGTATTATTAACGTATTTTCTGGTCTTCAGTGAATGTGAGTTTAGCATTAACTACATCTGTTATAATATGTTGAATTACATTTGCAATGATTCAATGTGTATAAGTTGCATTATTTACCATATGGAAACTTTACAAACATTTTCAGCAATCAATTATGTACAACTTTGTCACAGATCCATTATCATATACAGTCTTACAGGCAGCAATTAGATATAATAAATCTCTGACAAAGACAAATGTTATAAATCTGAATTGTCTATTAAACAAATACATTCATAATGTTAACTCTTCTCACTTTCAAATAGTAGCTTCTATTTTTCATTGTCTTTATTTAATTAATAATAAATAAAGATATTGGTGGAATCTGACCAGAATTTGGCAAAGTATTGGTTCCAGTGAGCAAACAGGTATGAATCCCCAGCACGAGTGGGATTTTTTTACCACATGCATCACACCATGTTCATGGTGATCTCGCATTGATTTGCTTGTCCCAGGGCAACTTAATCTCTGCAATCAGTGGGGAGCACCATATAGACAACTCCCCAGCACTTGTTTCAGATCCATTCATGGGGTTGGCTGCCAGGAAGCCAGCTCCACAATTCACAGAGGGAGCCCTGACCAAACTCTTGCATAGTATGCAGCAGAGGGCGGATGCCCTCTATTTGCAGTTGCACAGACACCCTTCCAGGAAGGTCACCAGCCCGCCTGGGAGGCAGTAGCAGCCTGAATCAGTGCCAGCTGACTGCAGAAGAGGACAGGGAAGCAGTGTTACAAGAAGATTAATGACCTCCGTGCAACCAGGGTAAGTCTTCCTCCTCCACACTGCCGCTGCGACCCTTCACAAACCCCCCACACCTCCAAAATGATCTCTCATCCAGCCACCTCATGGGTTTCCAAGAACTATCATATAGCCCTTCTCCCCCCACCCTCCCAATTCCCATGGTTCCCCCCTGTATCTATTCTGCTCCTCACATCCCCACCCCAATCACGTCCCATGCATGCGGGCGACATGGTAGCACAGTGGTTAGCACTGCTGCCTCACAGCATCAGGGACCTGGGTTCAATTCTGGCCTTGGATCACTGTCTGTGTGAAGTTTGTATGGTCTCCCGGTGTCTGTGTGGGATTCCTCCGGTGCTCCGGTTTCCTTCCAGAATCCAAAGATGTGCTAGTTAGGTGGATTGACATGCTAAAATTGTGCCTTAGTATCCAGCAATGTGCCGGTCAGACGGGGTTGCGGAGATAGGGTGTGGTGGACAGGGGGAGTGGACATGGGTAGAGTGCTCTTCGAAGGATCGGTGCAAACTCGATTGGCCAATTGGCCTTCTTCTGCACTGTCGGCATTCTATGCCACACCTCATCACCATCTGAACTGGCAGGACCGCCGCCCACGGTCTCCCCCTCTCTCACTTTAGGACAAACTCGGGCATAACACGAGTGAGCAGGCGCAGCCAGTCAGAGTCATGCGCGAGCACAGACGCCTCACGCCCTTTGAGAAGAGTGTCCTTGTGTTGTCCGGAAAGGAGCAAGACCATGTCAGTGCAGAGGGTGAAATGGGGGCAACAGACAGAAGTGAGAACTCTCAAGACCTGCAGTCATTCCTCAAGACTCATGTGAGTAAACATTGTCCGTTCAGTTATCCCCAATGATGTTCTAATGTCATCTCCCTTCCTTTGCAGGGCAATCAGTCAATTGCACCCCTTGGAGATGAAGGACATGAACAGCTCAGGGGATGATTTCTCAGACACCACCATCAAGGAGATATCACATCTGTCATCTTCACCCTCCAGCAGAGTAGATACTCACATCTCGATAGGATTATCTAGTAGGCAGGCTACTGGGTCACTCACTGGTGAGCACCTCACAATCGAAGATTAACAGCAAGCAGAGGCAGGGACATTATCCCTCCTCGGACTGCAAGTCCAACTGGAGGAATTCCATTGCCTTCTGTCAAAGGAGATGGAGCCATCACTCCTTCACAACATACCAACACTGTGTAGGTGAAGTCCGCAATGGAGACCATGGTGCTGGAGGGAGACTCAATGATGCCTGCTCCATGGCTCAGCTAATGAGCTCCATGGTGCAGGGCTTCAGGTGCATGGTGCAGGCACTAGTGGGAATCCACAAGTGTCAGTAACAGAGGACAGTGGGGCATCTGAATCTCACTCCAGATACTCCTCTCTCCCATAGAGGAGCACAGAGGCCTCCGGCACCTGTTGGAAAAAAGATCAGCAGAACGCAGCTCGCGGACTTTCACCCAGGGGACCCTGGGGTGTCCAGTCCATCTGACAGCCCACTCTGACATCCCCGCACACCAAGCCCCTCAAGATCTAAGTCACCCGGGGGGACGCCTGCCAATGTCTTCTCAGGCAACAGGGCATGGAAGGCAGCACGCCACCTCAACCTCAGCTGTGGATTCTGGAGATACACCTAGACGTAGCAACAAACTATGAAACACTAGTGAGCACAGGTGAATCAAGGCATTCATAGGTAGGTCACCATTGTAATATAGCTCTTGTATTAAACATCACTTTGGTCACAGACATCGCCTCCACCCTGTCATGTAATGGCACCATGCTCCGCAGACCTCCATGCACACTCGGCGCTTCATTCCCATGGAGTGTGAGAATGCCTGCACTATGTCTCTCCCGCCTTCCACACAACTGATGCAGTAAAAACCTGCTACTGCTGCCATGCACCCCCCCCCCCCCTCCCACCATCGCTTCTCAGGCCTCTCATGCCTGTTACTCTTCTCTTCTCAGGGCGCCATGATGGCACAGTGGTTAGCACTGCTGCCTCATGGCGCAGGGACCTGGGTTCAATTCCAGCCATGGCCACTGTCGGTGTGGAGTTTGCACTTTCTCTCCCTGTCTGCGTGGGTTTCCTCCAGGTGTTCTGGTTTCCTCCCACTGTCCAAAGATATGCAGGTTGGGTGGATTGGCCATGCTAATTGCCCTTAGTGTCCAAAAAAAAAGATGTGTAGGTTAAGTAAAGACGGTTTTGGGTTAGGGCGGGGAACTGAGCTTGGGTAGAGCACTCTTTCAGAGGGTCAGTGCAGACTCGACAGGCCGAATGGCCTCATTCTGTACTGAAGGGGTTCTATGATTCTATGATGATGAGGCTGACCTTAGTGCCTGTAAATGGCACTGGCATGACGTCACACCTGCACCCGCTGAATATTCAGTGAGGGGAGAAATTAGGGAGTGAGGGCTCGCTAATGGCATACTAATGTATTAAAATGAAGTTCCCAGGCTCTGGGCATGTTTTGTGTTACTCTACCAGCGAGGGGGGTTGAAAGTCAGAAATCGCGATCGTGCTGCAGAGAATTCCAATTCTCTCAGGACGGCGAATGTGGGCTCAAAATCACCCCCATTGACTCCCACCAATTAAATCATGAGGCAACATCGGTTTGTGATCCTGATTTCAAGAAGGATGGTCTCAGCAATGTTAGGGATAGATTAGGTCAATTAAGATTTTTTACTGAAAAAAGCTTGTAAAGAATAAACTTTTTAACACATACTGTTGAGCAACTCAAAATTATGGTACAAAACGTTACTTCACAAGAGCTCTTTCATTTCTTCAGCAATTTTATTTTTTGCTGATCCAAACATCTTCATTAAAGAAGATGTGTCAATTACAAATCTGGTTGAAAACTACAAAAAAAGCAATAAAGTAGGAGTGTATGTTACGTGCAATGCTGAGCTTCATTTTCTTTTTCTGGCTGCTGGCACGGAAACCACGAGCAAACAGCAGAGGTCATCATCATCAGTGCACACTCTGCCAGATTTTATTTCTTGATAGCCCTTGAAAAACATGTTTTAAAATTATTTTTTATTTGAAATGGGATTGTTTTTGCATACGAGTTTCTTTGGTGATGATCTTCCATGGGACTCACTTTAAATTCTGCAATCATTATCATAAACTAAGATGCAAAAAATGTGGTCTGGCAGGTAGAATATAGACACATTTTCCCCAGCAAGAGGAGGCAGGTTTGCAAGCGTGAGAGCTGTTAAATCCCCTGAAATTGATGTTCGATTAGGATACCAAAACCATTCCATCCTCTTCCAGGTTTCAGTAGGGCAGATTTGAAGGTGAGCAAACTTTGGAACTGCCAATTAAGTTATTAAGGCAAGTAAAAATCTAATTAAAAATGTTTTAACCCTGATTTATGGATTTCCCAGCCACAGTACCTGTTTCCTGAACTATCAGCAATTTGCCACGGTCACTGTGGTGAGTGCTGAATGGAAAGAGCTTCTTCAATTAATGTGGCATTCCATGAAGTTCCTGATCAGTTACACCGGAGAGCTCCAGTCCTGGCCATTAAGAGCTGTTCAAAGCAATCCTTCTCTCAGAGAGTGTTTTCATTGCCTGACAGGAAATTGCCAACTACTTGGAAGACACTTGACCTGTCTGGTTCTTCACTCATCTTCAATTGCATTTCTCTGCTGTCAGTCTTCACCACATCATGGGGGCAATTAATACAACTCCAAGTTGAAACTCTGATGAGGAGCGAGAAGCAGAAACCACACAATCAGCAACAGCACCAGAACAGCATCAGCTGTCTTCTCCTCAGCTAAGCTTAGTCAACCATCTCATCACCCTCAACTTGCACGACTATCAGACATTTTCAAGGATCTCACTCGCTGTCAGCTCAAGGGACATCACTACTCATTCTCAGATACACTCACATCTCCTCTGGCACTCACCACCCACACCTGCAAGGCCTTATCATCTGCCCTCCCATGTGTCTTCCTCACACTATCTCACACAGGACAAGCTGCCTCACAATAAGAGGAGGTTTCATATGGTGGGGGGGGGGGGGGGGGGGGGGGGTAGTTCCTGAGATCAAGGTTCTCATTTGAGAACAGAGCCATACAGATGGCCAGAGAGGACATAACCATGCTTGTGCTGATGGTGACAGCGGCAGCGCACACCCAAGTGAAGATCTTACACGAGAACATCCATCAGACAACCATATTGTGAGTAATTTCTCCTGTTTCACAATTACCAGCTGTGCATTAATTATCTCTCCTTTCTTCCACAAGTGAAGCTGCCAACAACATCCACGAGCCAGGCCTTCAACTCTAGCCCCGACAACAGCTTGGATGAGATCCTGAGGAGAGCAGCTTTGAAGATTCATTACAGCGCTCACCCTCACTCTCCACCAGTGCAGAGACACACATCTTAGTGGCACCTAGATTTAGAGTCTGTGCAGGGCTACAATCTATTGAGAACAGCGCACCATCTGCTCCACAGCAGGCAAACGCAGGAATATCCAAAGTCACTAGGATTCAGGACTGTTGGAGGCCAGGAATTTGCTGAGTATGAGTCAGACGATGGCCCTCCGGACTCAGTCCGAAATTAGTTGCTGGAACTGCAAAAGGCAATTACGGGAATGTCAGCTACAGTCCTCAGGTTGCAACGCACGATGAGGGACTCTTTCCACCTTCAGTCTGAGGTCATAGCGCCAGCATGCCAACACAACAATGTCAACACTGCCATAGGGAGGAGAACTAGTAGCTGAACACCCCAGGGCATTCCACTCAGGTTGCTCCAAGAGTGTCCAAATTCTCTCTTTCTGTGACCCTGTCAGCTCCAGCCAAGGAAGGTGCACTTTCTGCACAGCAGGACACCCAAAGCAGACCAGGGCCCTCCAGGTCTCAGTTCTCCAGAGGATTCCCACTAAAGACATCACAACCAACAGGATACATCAGTCAGCAGACTTCCTCCACCACCGCTGTGGATGTCAGGAGAGCAGCAAGATGCAGCGGCAGGGTAAGGAAAATGAAAAACATGTAATTGCACAATGTTGGCACAGCTGTTACCCACATGCATGTAATGTTCACAAATGTTTACACATAATCGTTTATTTTTTCCTCTTATCTAAGTCTCCTTCTTAGGATGAGCAGTGTAACTGTCAAATCACCTTGGTTCCTGCACACATGAATGGAAAATTCTATCCTGGGTCTCTCTTCTGTGCAATGTATTAAATCCAACTATGACATGTCCCATTTCAACATAACTCTCCATATCCGTAATGCGTGCATCTTCATGTAAAGTGTGGCTATTGAATAAACCTTGTTCTCGCAGGTCCTGTCATGTGCATTCTTGGCTCTGCCAAATTGAGACTGAAGTGTGCCCCGTCCAGTCTGCATTCTTAAAAAGTGAAGATATGAGGCAGGATTCTCCAACCCCCCCCGCTGGGTCGGAGAATCGCCGGGGAGCGGCATGAATCTCACCCAGCTGCTCTGACGTTGGCTGCCGAATTCTTCGGCACCGGTATATTGGCGGGGGCGGGGATCGTGCTGCGCTGGTCAGGGGCCGTTGGCAGTGGCCTCCCCGGTCCCCGATTCTCCGGTGCCCGATGGGCCGAGCGGCCGCCCGTTTTCGGCCAGTCCCGCCAGCGTGGATTAGACCAGGTCCATACCGGCGGGACCTGGCTCTGAGGGCAGCCTGCAGACTCCTTGGGAGTGGCGCGGGGGGATCCGGCCCTGGGGTGGCCCCCACGGTGGCCTGGCCCGCTATCGGGGCCCACCGATCAGTGAGTGGGCCTGTGTCTTGGGGGCACTCTTTCCCTCCGCGCCGGCCTGTGTAAAGCTCCGCCATGGCCGGCGCGGAGGAGAAACCCCCTGCGCATGCGCAGCAAAAACACCAGTGGTTCTGGGAACACGCTGGTGCTCCTGCGCATGTGCCAACTCGTGCCGGCCTGCGGAGGCCCTTCGGCACTGGTTGGCGCGGTGCCAGCCACTCCAGCGCTGGCCTAGCCCTCGAATGTGTGGTGGATTCCGGGCTGCCCGACGCCGGAGTGATTCAAGCCACTCCTTGGCGCCGGTATAACCGCCTGCGGGATACCGGAGAATCCCGGCTGTGGTGTTTAACAAGAGAGGTGACAATGCATTAAGAAGGCTCATGTACCATCCAACTCCATCTGCCCACTGTCTTCCACTTGGTCATCTATTTCTTGTTCTTAGATTTGCTACACTTTTGTTGTAATCTCTTATAATTACAGATGTTCTAACAGATTTTTCCTCTCTCTCAGTTCTGATGAAGAGTCAAATGGACTCAAAACATTGGGCTGGATTCTCCCCTACCCGGCGGGGCGGGGGGTCCCGGCAGGATGGAGTGGCGTGAATCACTCCGGTGTCGGGCCGCCCCAAAGGTGCGAATTTCTCCGCACCTTTAGGGGCCAAGCCCTCACCTTGAGGGGCTAGGCCCGTGCCGGAGTGGTTCCCGTCCTGCCAGCTGCCGTGGAAGGCCTTTGGCGCCATGCCAGCTGGGGCCAAGGGACTTTGTTGGCCGGCGGATGTCTGCACATGCGCCGGAGAGTCAGCGGCTGCTGACGTCATCCCCGCGCATGCACTGGGGAGGAGGTCATGGCCGCCTCGGCCATCGTGGAGGCTATGGCCAACGCAGGAGGAAAAGAGTGCCCCCACGGCACAGGCCCGCCCACGGATCGGTGGGCCCTGATTGCGGGAAGGCCACCGTGGGGGCAACTCCCGGGGCCAGATCGCCCCATGAACCCCCCCAGGACCCCGGAGTCTGCCCGCGCCGCCAGGTCCCGCCGGTAAGGGATGTGGTTTGATTCACGCCAGCGGGAGAGGCATTACAGCAGCAGGACTTAGGCCCATCGCGGGCCGGAGAATCGCCGGGGGTGTCCGCCGACCAGCACGGCGCGATTCCCGCCCCCACCGAATATCCGGTGCTGGAGAATTCGGCGGCCGGCGGGGACGGGATTCACGCCGCCCCCCAGCGATTCTCCGACCCAGCGGAGGGTCGGAGAATCCAGCCCATTGGGCTGGATTCTCCAATTTGAAGACGAGGAGCCGACGCCGGCGTGGGTACAGTGGCGTTTTATGCACTAAAAAGCAGTGCCAAAGCTGGACTGATCCTCCGTCTGGCGGGGGGCTAGCAGGCAAGCAGCGTAAAGCCCTCGGCTTTACTTGTGGATACAGCCGGAGAATTGCCAGGTCCGTGGCGCGCATGCGCACAGCAGTGGCCTGCCGTGGCTGCGCCGTGCAACATGCGGCGACTGTGCGCGGACCCGGCCTGCCAAAAACTGCCCCCCTTTGACCAGGCTTGCCACCCCCGACCAGTGCCTCATCCCCCACCAAAGACCACCTGCCGCAGAACGGCTCCCACCCTACGTGACGGTACTGGATTCAGTCTGTAGCCGCCACGCCGGGTTCACGAAAATAAAAAGGACAAGAGTTCCACGCTGTTGGGAACTCAGCCCTTCAGTGGTGGAGCATCGGGGGAGGGCCTCAGATGTGCGGCGTACTCTGCAAGTACGCCATTTTCGAAGGGCGGAGATTTGAAAAAGCAACCAGACCCCCGATTTTGGTGATCCAGCCCATTTACTCTGTTCTATTTCCCTACAGATGCTGCTGGAGCTAGTGAATTTTTCCATCATTCTCTGTCCTTATCTGATGGTCTCCTCACTGCACTATCAATGAGAGAGAGGCAAGAGTCAGCATTTGTTTCCAAAGGTGTACTTTCCATCAAGGGATCATCTGTGATTGTGGCCTCAAGGTGTTTTAATGCATGTTGGAGAGTACAGGGGCCTGAAATGATGCCCAGTGTGGGGTGCGCATAAATGTCACCACAACACAAGAGATTTGGAGACTTCTCATCTTTGAATGGTCCATGGTTACATTTCCAAGAGGTCCTCAAGGTTGTCCAGTTGCCCAATAATCTGTAGTTCCTTAGTACTCTGGTGAATTTTAAGGCTGCGAAAGAGGGGTTAAAACTAAGGAAACAATCATTGCCACTTTGAGGGATCAGTGTTGCATGAATGGGTATAATTGTTTCACTTCTCTGACTGCCTGCATGTCAACTGAACAACTGCTAACCCGTCTCGGCTGTAGCCCTGTCCTCATTTTGGAACTAACATTTCAGTTGAATGGTCCTTTAGTGTGACATTCAGCAGCAGGAGAAATGGCCTGCCATTGATGCCTGGTGCGCATTATCATTTCCTCGCTTTACATAGTCATGAATCCAGATTTGGGTCTTCTGCTGAAATTTAGCTCTCACACCCGCTATGATGTCCACCCCGGTCAGAATCAGAAAATCCCAGCCAATGTCTGAAGTAAGCTTGTTGGGACTAGAGATTTATACATGGAGAATGATCTTTGTACCCAACCAAATAGGTCCAGCATTAGCAGTACTGTAGAACCAAGCTTCTCTGGTCACATCCATGACAGGAAAACCTGGGCATCTGTTTCACTCAGGGCAAAGCAATTTGAGGAAGGTTCTTAAAAAGATGTTTAGGGCTGCTCTGTGACATAAAACAAGCATTGGGCCTTTTATATATGCAACCATTCAGAAGGCCTGGAAAATGGGCCTTCCCAATGTGGGTTGAGATGTAAATGGACATCTTTGGGATGGCACAATCAGGTCCAATTGCTATACTTCTAATTATTTTTCAGGACCCCTGTAATAGGGAGACCCCGCCCCCCCAAGACACAACTGCAATAGGGAGATCCCCCCCACCATCCACAGAGACACCATAACTAAAGGGGCACTCCACATGGATCCTCTAACTTAATGGAACTCCACAGGGACCCTCTGAGTAAAGGCCCCCCCCCCAAACCCCCCCCCCTCAGAAAAGAGGCCCTGTCTGGAAGCTAGAGAGTAGTCCAGACAGGGGCAGTGGAAATAATTACAGCTGTAACACTTAACTGCAAGCTCCACATGTCCATTCCTTGAAGGAGAACAGCTGTGACGTGTGTTTCAACCCTGCAGAACCATTAACTGAAAGCCATGAAGAACTTTCTAGTGGTGTGCTGTGGTTGACAGCTTCCACAAACCAGCTGCGGCCTTGATTCATTCATCTCCCTTCATGGATCAGTGACTCGATGTGGTGAAAGCCAATGTTTACAAACATTGACCACGTCAAAGAGAGTTAAGTGCTTTCTGATCCTGGAGGGAGACAGTGATGTCGCTGAAGGATGTAAAGTGCTGGAGGCTATGGTTGACGATCAGGAGAACCGCTCCAGACGGCAAGATTAAAAGATCGTTAGGCTGACGGAGGGCCTGGAGGGCTCCAACTCCATAGACTAATATGTCTAAAGTGTTCGGAAATTTGTTGGGGGAGGAGGTCTTTTCGACCCTGTCCCATATTCGACCAGGCCCACAGATTGCTGAGGCAGAAGTTTCTTTCTGGGGTGCCACCAGAGGCGATCATAGTCAGGTTTCATTGATAACTGGATAAGGTGGGCGAAGGACCATGGAGACTGTAGACAAGAGGGACGTGTCATCAGAATATACCAATATGTTGGGCAGAGCTGGCGAGGTGTGCACTGTGTTTTGGAGGCCAAGGCTGAGCTGTACAAGAGCAATATGAGGTTTGGAGTGGTGTACCCGTCATCAATTTTGGGTGACTTTCAAGGACAGAGACTATTCCTTTGATGCGCCGGAGAATGTGAATGTGTTTGGTCACAAGAATGGACTGGGGTGAACTAAAGTGTTTATGGACTACAGAGGTGATTGTTTGTTCTTTCTTAAGTACATTTGTATTTGTATTTTTTGTGGTATTTTTGTATGTTGAAGGAGGGTTTGGGGTTGTGTCTGGGCTTGTTGAGGGGTGGGGTTTTTTTGGACGAATTTGGGCAGTATTGCATGGTTGGAGGGGTTTTTTTGTGTGTCGGGGAGAGGGCTGGGGGTTGATTTTCCTTAATGAGTTTGTAGCAAAAAGTTTGGTTTGGGCAGGGGGCTGATTGTTGATACACTGCTTAGTTTACTTTGATTTCTACCCTGTACGGAGATCACCCTGTGAGCAAAATTGTTAGTTAACTGGAGCGGAGAGGGGGAGATGCCTGCAGCTGGTTACCATGGGAGTGGTTGTTTTCTTTTAAGACAATGAGATTCAACTTTTTGTTCTTGGTTGGTTTGGACTTGGGGATCGGGGGTGGGCTGCAGGGTGGGGGATGGGAGGCTTTTGTTTCTCTGTTCGTTGTTTGTTCGGTGTTCTGGATGGGGTGGAGCTGGGAGGGGCTGGAAAGAGGGAGGGAGGGGAGGCCTGCTCACGGTGAGGGTTGCTTTGCTTTTGGACTGGCTTGATAGGGGATTTGGCAGCCATCTTAGCTGGGCCTGGAGGTGATGCAGGCTGGGACACTGCTGGATTGCCTCACAGGGTGGATATGGCTGATCTGGGATCAGGGTTGGGGTGTGCCGGGTGGTTCCCTGTCCAGTTGATAACGCAGAATGTGAGGGGGTTTAATGGCCCAGTAAAAAGGCTCCGGGTGTTTGAGCACCCGAGGAGTTTAATGGTGGATGTGGTTTTCCTACAGGTGACCCATCTGAAAATCAAAGATCAAACAAGGTTACAGAAGGTTTGGGTGTGGCAGGTATATCACTCGGGTTTTGACTGTAAGGTGCGGGGGACCACTGTGTTGATTAATTAAGAGGGTTAATATATTAACAGACCCAGGTGGGTGGAATGGAATCATCAGTGGGTTGTTGGTGGATACGTAAGTGGTATTGGTTAATGTGTATGCACCGAACTGGGATGACACAGCGTTCATCAATAAGGACCTAGCTTCTATCCCAGACCTTGATTAACATCAGTTAATTACGGGGGGTAGACTTCAATTGTCTTTTAGATCCTAGATTGGATAGGTAGTGTCCCAGGTCTCTGACTCTATCTGGGGTGACGAAGAAGTTATTAGTGTTCATGGAACAGCTGGGGGGGAGGGGGCAGACCCATGGAAATTTAAGTTTCCACGGGATAAGGGGCGGGATTCTCCGACCTCCCGCCGAGTCGGAGAATCGCCGGGTGGCGGAGTGAATCCCGCCCCCGCCGGCCACCGAATCCTCCGGCACCAGAGATTCGGCGGGGGCGGGAATTGCGCCACGCCAGTCGACGGCCGCTCACAGCAGCCCCCCAGCGATCTCCAGCCCACGATGGGTGGAAGTCCCGCCCGTTCTTTGCCAGTCCCGCCGGCGTAAATTTGACTAGGTCCCTTACCGGCAGGACCTGGTGGAGCGGGCGGGCTCCAGGGCCCTTGGGGCAGCGGGGCGATCTGGCCCTGGGGGGGTGCTCCACGGTGGCCAAGCCCGCGATCGGGGCCCACTGATCCACGGGTAGGCCTGTGCCATGGGGGCACTCTTTTCCTACACGCCGGCCGTGTCAGCCTCTGCGATGGCCGAAGCATAGGTGAATCCCCCCTGCGCATGCGCGGGGATGACGTCAGCAGCCGCTGACACTCCCGCGCATGTGCGGACCCGCGCAGGCCGGCGAAGTCCCTTCGGCCCCGGCTGCCGCGGTGCCAAAGGCCTTCCACACCAGCCGGTGGGGTGCAAACCACTCCGGCGCCGGCCTAGCCCCTGAAGGTGCGGAGGATTCCGCACCTTTGGGACGGGCCGACGCTGGAGTGGTTCACGCCACTCCGTCCTGCCCGGACCCCCCGCCCCGCCGAGTACAGGAGAATCCCGCCCAAGGAGTTTTCTTTATTCCCCACGTCTATCGGGCTTACTCCCAGATTTACTTCTTCATGGTGGGAAGGTCTCTTCCCCCTGGGCTGAGGGGGGGGGGGGGGGGGGGGGTACTCAGCAATCGTGATATCGTATCATGCTCCACATTTTGTGAACTTGATGTTGGAGCCTGGGCACTCTCGATGACCCCCCCCCATAAAGCTCTTGGGGCTAAAAGGATCAAGGGATACGGGGGGGAAGATGGGATCAGGGGACTGATCTTGATGAGCAACCATGATCATAATGAATGGATGAGCAGGCTAGAAGGGTCAAATCTCCTCTTCCCGCTTCTATTCTCTATGTTTCTCTGACACCTGAGTTATTGGTGGACAGAAACAAGCTGCAAATGGATTTTGAGTTGGTGTCAACAGGTAAGGCAGTGAGCCAGCTGCGATGTTCAAGGGAGATATATTAGTAGTATGGGAAGAAGGGCAGTCATTTGTTGGCTCGCCAGCTGAGGCAGCAGGCTGCCTCCTGGGAGATCGTGCAAGTTAGCGACTCGGGTGGTGGGTTGGTTTCTGCCCGAGTGAGGGTTAATGAAGTGTTTCAGGCCTTCTATTGTGGATTGAATGAATCTGGAGGAGTGTGCATCAATGAAACAAGTTTTGGATCAGATGACCTTCCTGGAGGTGGAGCAGGAGAGGAGGCAACAGTTGGAGATGCTGATAGAGCTGGTGGAGATTATGGTTTCCCATTGAATTTTACAAACAATTTGAGGGTCAATTAATCCTACTTGTGCTGGATATGTTTGATGAGTCTTTTTCCCAGGGAGTGTTGCCAGCCACAGAGGCGCAGGCGTGGTCTCCTTGATCCTGAAGAAGGACAAGGATCAGCCTACCTTGTCATTAAACACCAATCCTAAATTGTTGGCTAAAGTATTGGCTAACCATAAGCTAACCATAGAATTTACAGTGCAGAAGGAGGCCATTCTTACCATCGAGTTCGCACCGGCCCTTGGAAAGAGCACCCCTACTTCAGCCCACATCTCCATTCTATCCCTGTAACCCCACCTAACCTTTTTTGGACACAAAGGGCAATTTAGCACGGCCAATCCACCCAACATTTATGGACTGTGGGAGGAAACCAGAGAACCTGGAGGAAACCCACTCAGACATGGGGAGAATGCGCAGACTCCGCACAGACAGTGAACTAAGCTGGGAATTGAACCCAGGTCCTTGGCGCTGTGAAGCAACAATGCTAACCATTGTGCTAGCCCAATGTGTTTGGAGTCCTGCCTACCTGGGGTTATCTTGGAGGAGCAGGCTAAATTTATTAAAAGGCGGCAGCTGTCGGTCAATATTAGGAGATTGTTAAATGTGGTGCAGTTGCCCTTCCTAGCGACCGAGCCAGATGTGATTATCTCAATGGACGCGGAGAAGGTGTTTCATAGGATTGAATGGGGTACCTCTTTGGGATCCTGGGGAGGTTTGGCTTTGGACTAAGATTTATTTCACGGATTAGGCTTTTGTCCAGGGCCCCCACAGCGAGTGTACGCACCCCCTGATCTTGGGTTATTTCCAACTGAACAGGTGTACAAAACAGTGGTGTCCGTTGTCTCTGCTATTGTTTGCCTTAGCAAGTGAGACGCTGACTGTTCTTAGGTCATCTCCCGGGTGGAGAGGTATACAGTGTGAGGAGAGGGAGCACAGAGTGTCATTATTTGTAGACGATTTGTTACATGTTACATACCCATTCTCCAATATGGGGGAGATAATGGAGGTGCTCGGGAAGTTTGGCTCCTTTTCAGGGGATAGGCTTCATTTGGGCAAGAGTGAATATTTTCCAGTGAAGCCCCCGGGGAGGGGAGCTGTTCTGGGGAGGCTACAGTTTTGTCCGGCCAGAACTAGCGTTTGGTATCTGGGAATCCTGGTGGCCCATAACTAGGCCACGCTCCATAAATTTAACTTTTCTAGTCTGGTGGAGGTGGTGAATGCAGATTTGAAAAGGTAGGATGCCCACCCTCTAATATTAGCTGGAAGGATAAAGACGTTGAAGATGAATATTCTGCAGAGATTTGTGTTTTGGTTCCAGTGTCTCTCAGTCCTTCTCCGCAAGTCTTTCAGTTGCAGGGTTAATAAATTGATATGTATTTTTGTTTGGGCTGGTAAGACTCCTCAGGTTTGTAGGACGTTCTTTGCAAAGGGATAGGCAGGTGGGGGGTGGTTGGCACTACCCAATCTATTGTTCTACTACTGGACCACAAATATCAATAAGGTCGTGGTTCGAGGACCCGGACTCTATATGGGGGCAGATGGAAGCGGTTTTGTGCATTGGGTTTGAGGGCCCTGGTTACTGCGCCTCTCCCGTTTTCTCCAGATAGATTCTCTTTGAGCCCGGTTGTGATAGTCACTCTGAGAATTTGGAATCAGTTTCGGCAGCATTTTAAACTGGGCTCTATGTCACTGCTGGCTCCGATTTGTAGGAACCAGGTTTGTGCCGTCTGCTTAGATTCGTCATTTAAGGCATGGGAGAAGGAGAGGATTAAGGACATGTTTCTGGAAGGTAGATTTGCCGGCCTGGACGAGTTCGTGGAGATGATCCAGCTCCCGAAAGGGAATGTATTCCAATACTTTCGGGTGCGTGATTTTTTTACGCAAGGAACTTCCTTCATTTTCCTTGGTACCGTCTTGTTAGCTTATGTCCTGTCCTTGGCCAAGTTCGGGGAGAGTAAGATTTCAGATGTCTAAGGGCATATGTTCATGATGGAGCAGCCATCATTGGAGGAGGTAAAGTGGAAGTGGGAGGATGAGCTGGACTTGGTCTTTGGAGGCACGGGGGGCTCTGGAGTGAGGCTCTTCACAGGGTCAACTTCACCTCCTTATGTTCGAGGTTAAGCCCGGTCCAGTTCAAGGTGGTGGCACACAGGACGCACCTGACCAGGGCACCTTCTGGGAGGGTGGAGGATAGGTGTGAGCGGTGTTCTAGAGACTCGGCGAATCACACACACATGCTTTGGTCTTGCCCCAAGCTCGTTAGTTTCTGGGTGTCCTTTTTTGATACAATGTAAGGGATTTAGGGATTCAGCTTGAGCCGTGACTGTTGGTGGTCATTTTTGGAGTTTCTGACTCACCAGTGTTACAGGTGGGGACGAGGGCAGATGTACTAGCTTCACTAATAGCTCGGAAGCGAGTTCTGCTTGGGTGGAGGTCCCCAGTGCCACTGAAGGCCTCGGCGTGGCTGGGGGATCTGATTGAATATTTGCACCTGGAGAAGACCATGGAGGTCGGTGGAAGGGTTCTATTTGAGGTGGTAGCTTTTCATCACCTTTATTAGGGAGCTGGTTACCGTCAGCTGTTAAGGAGGGGTTGGAGTTTATCTCCGAATTCTGTTGAAGATTTGGGTTTTCTTTTCTCATGGGGTGGGGGGGGGGGGGGGGAGGGGAGGGGAGAGGGAGTATGGGGGCAGTGGGCGGTTGTTGTATTGTTGTTTTTTGTGCATAATGAAAAATATTTTTAAAAATAATAGATAGGTGTTTGATGGCTGGCACAGAAACGATGGGCCAAAGGGTCTCTTTCTGTGCTGTAAAACTGTATGACTGAAGAAATATTTAACCACGTACAGCAACCCTCAGAGACTCATAACAGACAACATTCACCAATTCTTCTCCACTGAATTTAGAAACTTTGCACACACCTGGGACTTTAAGTGTATCACGAGCAGCCTCCTATACCGACAGTTCAACGGCCTGGAAGAACAGGCAGCATGCTCAGATAAGCATCTTCTCCAGCAATGTGCCCAGGATTGCATAGACTACTATGCTACACTCCTCAGCCTGAAAATCTGCCACGGCAAAGCCTGCTCACATCAGTGCAATGATTCTTATACAGACACACCAGGAGCACAATTCCTACTGCTAATGCTCTTCTGCAGCCCAAACTTGAAACCAATGTGAATGGTACCCTCATACATTGCCAGTTGAGAAGCCAAATGCACTATGTTCAAAATACCCACAGATTTGGCCCTCTAACACCTGGTCAAACGGTCAGAATCCAGACCGCACGGGCAATGACAAGTTGAGGGTGGTACACAGCCATGCCTTGCAACTGAACAGTTACATGGTAGCCTCAGATAGTGCTTACTCTGTACCCAACTGCTGGAACCTCCTAGAGGTGTCGGAACAGGCAGCAACAGGTGCCACAGCACCCAAGTTATCCGGTCTGCAACACAGGCCCCTACACCAGTGGATATGCAGACTCCTCCAGAGGCTTACGCAGCGAGCCCTGAACCCATCCAGTACACTGATGGAATGCCCCAGGTTGTCCACACTGAGGACACTAGCCTGAGAAAAATTACAGCAGAACCAACTGGCATAACCACACACTCAGGACAGGACGTGTGAAAAAACCGAACACAAGGGGCTGGATTCAATGATTTTGAGACTAAGTGCTGACGCCAGCATGGGAACAGTGGCGTTTTACACCCATAAAAACAATGCAAAACCTCCACCTTTCCTCCATCTGGTGGGGGGCTAGCAGGCATGCAGCATAGAGCCCCCGGCGTGCAATATGGGGCTGGCCACGCACGGACCCGGCCTGCCAAATACCAGGCTCGCCACCCCCGGACCAGCCCCCACCAATGCCCCCAGCCCCCGCCAAAGCAACCCCTACCCCCGCTCCCCGTGGATCGGCTCCCCCCCTGACTGTGGCGGATCTGTAATCAGTCCACAGCCGTCACGCCGGGTCCGCGCACGGCCGCGGCATGTTTTACAAAGCGACCGCTGCAGATCATCGCCGTGCGCATGTGCAACCATGGACCCAGCAATTCTCTGGACGTTGATTTTGTGAAGGCCTTGTGTTTTATGTGGCATGGCTGTGAGCTCCTCACCGGTTCGTGCTGGAGCCACGCCAAATTTTTCATTCTCTGGCCATTTATTGCGTGGTGGCCGGGAGCTTTACGCGGCGCGGCTGCTAGCCCCTCACCGGTTGCAGGATGGGTGAAGGGGCGCCACCGATATTTTCCACGTAAAATATCACAAATCATCCGCAAGAAGCTTCAGAAACAGAGAATCAAGCCAGTGAACACAGTTATCCTTGTCTGGCATTATAAATTGAAAGTAATTTCATCTTGATTGAGTGCAACTGTCGGAATATATAGCTGCATAAAATATTAACTATAGCTGTTGTCAGTAACCCTTGCAGAGATGGGTCCAAATTCTGCTGGAGTGGGGCATTGCATGGCTTACACCTTCGGCGGGATTCTCCATTTCGGAGACTAAGGGCTAAATTCTCCGCTTGCTGATGGCGATCTCGTAATCGGCAATTGGGCGGAAAGTCCCTTTTTGCGACCAAATCGGGGGGCGATACCTGTTTTTGGTTGCTCTCCCCGCCCCCCACCCCCACCAAAACAGCATCATCAAGGAGTACGCCCCCGGCCGTTGGGATGGCCTCAGGGCATTACCTGAAGGCCCTTCCCCGATGCTCCGTCCCCGATGGGATGAGTTCCCGACCGCGCGGATGTCTCATGGTCTCAGCTGTCATGGACCCTGTGTGGCAGCTGCGGACTGTGTCCTGCGCTGCCATAGTCGGGGTGGTGGGGGGGAGAGCCATGCTGCTTGCCGAGGGTATTTGGCGCGGGCTGGGGGACTGATGGGACGTGGTCCGCGGGTGGCGAGGAGGTGTCCAAGGCAGCACTATCTGGCAGGTCGGGCCGCGAGCAGCCGGCGCCATAATGTACGGTGTGACTGCTGCAGGTCATCGCTGTGCGCATGCGCAACCATGGACCCGGCAATTCTCCGGATGTTTATTTTGTGAAGGCCTTGTGTTTTATGTGGCATGGCTGTGAGCCCCTCACCGTTCGGTGCTGGGGCCGCGTCAATTTTTTCATCGTAAAATTGGATACTTCCAATGGCCTCAAAATCGGAGAATCCCGACCTGAGCATTGACGCCAATGCAGAATTTGTGGACTTTCACGACAGCAAAGCTGGCGCCACACCTGGACCGATTCCGTTACTGTTCAGGGGCTTGCACTGGCGCCATGTAGAACACAATCGATTCCAATGAGAAATGGTGTAGGATTCACCGGGTCCGTGATTGACACTTGGGAGGCTGACAAGCTGCAGTTGCATATACACATTACAATCCCTACATACACTCATCCCAGCCAACAAGATGGCACCAGTTGTGCTGGGGTGTGTCCATATAGCTGATGGGTCGGCTGGGGGACACCTATATGACCCGTGACACTAAGTTGACAATGGGCAGCCAGCGGCATGCGCAACTGCATGGCAGTCTTGCTGGCTGCGGCAATGGTCAGTCCACCCTGACCCCTCAGGCCATCTCCTGGCCACCCCACTCCTGCTACCCCCCCCCCCCTCCCCCGGCGAACAGTGCAGCTGTCAGTAAACTATGACAATGTTGGACAATTTTTTGACTCCATCTCCCTCCTTTAGCAACCACAACGCCAGTTTCACGATTCTTAAAAGCACAAGTGAACTGTGTTGTCAGGAACTCGGCCCATTGGAAGAAAAGAATCACGGAGGACCCGGAGAATACCGGGTCAGGCCCCCAAATGATATGCAAATAGTGTTTACTTTACGTGTATTCCAGTATGCATTGATGCCGCTGTTGAGGTGACAGAGAATTGCGATTTACGTCAAATCGGAACCGATTTTCCGCTCAATCGCGTTTCGTGATTTCGCCATCGGCCAATGGAGAATCCCGCCCCATTAGTTGAATTGCTACAAAAATTACTAGGGTTAATGATATGCCACTTTGGGGTTGTACCAGTGGCATGGTAGAGTGCAACTGTTGTCTTTCAGGATTACGCTATTCATGCTATTCACTGCCATTCCACCAGTGCCTTTGCTCTGATAATCAGCCTGGAAATCCTTCCACCACGTCCTCACTATTTCCAAAAGGGAAAAGTGTGAAGATATGCTAAAAAAAAGTGCCCTTGTTGGTGCATGTCATTATCCAATCTAGACTGCTGTTGCTTATGACAAGGGAGTGCAGTCCGAAGCCAAGGTCCACAGCTGCTTGAGGACATTCCGCAACGCAGTTTCTCCTAGAGAAAGTCGACGACCTTTCACCAGCGATCTTCTAGCCATTCGAGTAGCACTGTGTAGGAGCACGAGATGAGATAAGATGTCATAAGATGAGATGAGGTATTTTTACCGATTGGTAAAAATGGGTCTCGGCAAAAAAGTTTGAAAACCACTGCTCTACTGGACACATGGCCCCAACATGCGTTTGCCTTTTCCAGCTTAGGCCACTGCACAGGCCACTCTAGTGTGCTGAATGCCATCTTCTGCCTGCTATCAGAACTCTATCAGAAGTGCTGCAAAATTAAATCTCATGGCAAGAATCTTCCACAACAGTGTTTCAAGATCAGCTGGTGATCCCATTAAAAGTTGTTGAAATTGCAGTCACCACAATTGTATTATCCATGATTTGTGGCCATGTTAAAGAAAATCAATAGTAATGTGGGTGGTGACCAAAATGATGTTTCAGTCCAAAAGGTAGATGTGCATTAGTACTTAGGTTGGCTAAATTGAGGACCACTCAGAAATTTCATGGGAAGGTCTTGAACCCCACTTAACTTTTTGAGAGAAGTTTTTGTCCTATTACCCTGTTTCACAGAAAATAGTGCAGTAAGAAGATGCCAACTTTAGTGCATAAAATTTTCCAATATCATGCAATTTGTACTCGGGTAGTTGCCAAATTGTATAGCTGGCAGAAAAAAACTTGCCTAACTGCCCATTCCTACCAGCATGTGGCCTGAGTGATTTTGAAGCCTTATTAGAAAGCCACTGATTATTTACGAAAAAGTAGCTGGTATCCTGCTGAAGCTTACCAGTTCCAGTAGGTCGGATTTTAGGAGTGGGTGATGGGAGAATGGGGAGGCGGAGGTGGAGTGGGGTGGGGAAGGAGGGGGCGGCGGGGCAGGTTTCTAACAGCCTGCAATAGACCAGAGTTTACTGGGAGAGGGGACCCAAATAAATCTTCCTGTGCTATCCTTGAGCAGCCTCCGGCAATGGTTAGACCACTTATGAATCCACACACTGGTACCTTCACCTGCAAGTTGTAATCAGGGTTATAATCCTACAACTCTGATTTGCATGGTCAAACCCCACCCAATATTGCTCATTTTCCATAGAGGCAAGAGATTCATTTTTACTGGGCTAAGTTGACAGATACTGAGATTTGAAAATACATTAGTCTCAATGTAGATGACACTGTAGATATAGCCATGGCTGAGAGGAGCAGAGGAACTAGCTGTGCATGCTCAACATGTAAATGAAATCCACACAAATTAAACTAGACATGTAAAATTAATCTTCATCAAAATATTGAAGCAGTCACAAGAAATATAGAAAAATTGCAATGCAATGACTATAAAGACATCCGAGGACCTAATAATTTTATCGAAGTTCACTGGTTCCTCATTTATTCACTGGCATTGTCATAGCCATTCAATGATAAGTCTCTACATGCATGTCAATCTTCAAGTCATCCAATAACACCACTTCAATCATGAAGGAGAGGGGTCACATGATATGAGAGCAGGAGTGGGAGCAGGAGGGGGAGCGGGAACGTGAGCGGTTGCGTTTTCGCGAGCACCGACTCTGCTCATCTTTTAATCCGCCTTTTCATCCTGGTACACTCGGCGACAATTCCTGAAACGTTCGAGCCGCTGGGGTTGGCTCCTGGGCGACAGGGGTTATTCACTGCCGGGGTTGTTGATGCCCATCCGGAGGCCACAGACCAACGGTGAGACTTGCTGCAATGATACCCGTGCAGCGACCAAGAAACTGTTCAAGTGGTGCTTCGGCCTCCTGAAGATGCGGTTCAACTGTCTGGACCACTCCAGAGGGACCCTCCAGTACGATGCTGAGCAGGCCGCCCTCATCGTTGCAGCCTGCTGCATCCCCCACAACATCGGGCAGCAGAGGGGTGACGTGCTGGAGAAGGGAGATGAATGCCAAGCCTCGTCCGTGGACGAGGATGAGGGAGAGGGGGAGGATGAACTGGCATGGGGCCCAGGCAGGCACGGGAGGCTGCACAACTTATGGGCCAGGGTAAACGCGCAGGGGCCACTCTGATCGCCTCCAGGTTCACCGACTAGGAAGTGGTTGGGGGCACGACTGACCAGAGCACGGACACTGCAGGCAGCCTGCTGTGATTCCCGCTCTGCGTCTTGAGTCCTCATTGGCAGCTGTCTTCTGGGGTGACTGGGCTTGGATGGGTCTGACTGCTGCGCGGGTGTCCCAGGTGGCATGGTGCTTCCCTGTTCTGTCCACTGCCCACCAGATACATCAGGGACAGGAGGTGGTGAGTCCGAGGTGCTGTGATGTTCCAGCACTTCCTCTGCGGGAATCACCGGCATGGGCCCCATCACCTCCCATGGGATGGGGGTGCGAGCAGAGCTATCCCTGAAGCTCCCCCGCTACCTGCCGCTGCCAGTGCTGGAGGCCCGCTCGGGTCTTGACCAGGGTCTGCATGCTAGCGGCCATGAAGCATGACCATCTAGGTCTGGGACTGCGTCACTTTACCCATTGACTATGCCACGATCTTCTGGGTATGTGTCACATCAGTGAGTGACTGCGCCATTTGCCTCTGGGACTGGACCACCTCCCTCTGTGACTGGGCCTAGCTCAGTCTCTCCATTCCAGAAGCTCGAAACCTGTCTCGATGACAGCTAGTTCCTGGGGTCGGCCTGCGCTCCGACTATCCGTCCTGTTGGAATTCATCCTTCAGCTGTTGTACTGGAGCACGTATGTGAAGCACACCAGAGAGTGTCCCAGGAGCCACTTCATTAAATTGCTCAACCGAGGTGAGCATCTCTAGGATGGTGGAGGGTGTTGGAGACAGCAGTGACGGGAAATCTTTGTCATCATCGGACTCTGACTCCAGGGTGGCCTGAATCTTGGGTCAAGGACTGCCGTCAAAGCTGCTCTCCGCGTCACTGCTCGACTCACAGGGGGGCTCTAGCTGTGGCACTGGCTGGGAGCGGGGGGTCACTGGATGGACCTACTCCATCACTAGCAGGCCCTGCAAGACACAAGACAAGAAGCATGATTAATTGCAGGCCAGGGGGAGTAGGGGGAGTGTGGGTGTGGGTGCTGTGAGATTGAGGGTGGGGAGGTGATGAGGGTGGTGTGGGGGTGAGGATATGGGTGGTAGGGGTGAGGGTGGGGGTGAGGGTGGGGGTGAGGGTGGTACGGGGGTGGTGTTTGGGGGAGGGTTGACACATGTGTCATGGGGAACCGCAGTTCAGCGGGGTCTCACTTCCTTGCCTGAGGCCCGCCTCCACCCCACCGACCTCCCCTTCCTCCAGGCTGCCAACCACGTCCAGGGCCCTCTGCTCTGCCACGATGCAGGTCCAGCACTCCCCCTCGTTTTCTGCCGGCGGTTATGAGCGGTCTTCTTCTGGGGAAGGGTGGAACAGAAAATGGCAGTGTTAGACAGTCCGACGCATGCAGCCCAGGGGGTGGGTAGCTGGTGGCCTCAGTTGCCAGGGTATCCGGTCATGGCGGCCAGTATTGGTGCCTACATATGGTGCAGGGTAGCAATTCAACCGCCCTCCGGAGGGAGGTGGGGGGTTGGTGTCGTATTCCGGGTGTATGGGAAAAGGATTGGTGTCAAGGGCACAGTGCTGCCGACTCATCCTGGGCGCCCAGAGGTGGTCGTGCAGTTTGTTCTGGTACTCCGGCCAGTCCAAATGGTGTTAACCACGGCGCTGACCACCTCTGCCACTTGGGCCCAGGCACGGTGAATGGCGGTGGTTGGCAGTCTCCTTCCCTGGCTGGGGTACAGGATCAATGCCTCTCCTCCACTGCATGCAGAAGGGTTTCCAGCTCGGCAATAGTGAATCTTTGGGCCGTTCTCCTCACTGCCATCTTGTTGGCTGGAATAGTGTGTGTGGGGCGTGAAGTGTATATATGCGGCTGCAGCTCTTCAGCCTTAGTGTCAACCTCGGACCCAGTGAATCTGACACTGTTTCTCATTGGAATTGATTGTATTCCACGTGGCACCAGTGCTAGCCCCTTAACAGTAGCTGGATTGGTCCAGATGCGGCGGCAGTTTTGCTTCATGGAACGGCACGAATCCTCTGCCGGTGTCAAGACTTAGGAACGGAGAATCCCGCTGTATCAATTTTGCATTTCTTTTCCACCTCGTTTTTCATTACCTGATGTGATAATTTTAGATTTTTACGAACCAACTCACCAGCCCTAGTCAATCTCTCCCTCAGGTTTGACACATCGTCCAACAATATAGTTTCCGACTGCTGACTCACCAATTTCTCTGTGATCATTTTAAGTGGTCCTCTCACCACATGACCAAAAACCAATTCAAATGGACTGATTTTAGTTAATTAATTAGGTGCAACCCTAATTGCAAATAGTTCAAATGGAATTCCTTTATCCCAATCCTCTGGATAATCTTGATTACAGGCCCTCAACATGGCCTTTGAGTTTAATGCATCTTTCTAATACCCCTTGTGATTTCGGATGATATGCCGTTGAGTCAACTTGCTGTGGTAGTATGAATGTGAGCACTGCCATTGGTGCAGAGCATGGGTTTCCCATTGGCTCTGGCTGGTCATGTGCCTCTCGTCTGATTGGCTGGGACTAGTCATGTGACTGCTCACCAATTGGTCGACAGGCGAGTAGACCCGCCTCCGAGGCGGGGTATAAGTACCCAGAGTTCCCGGCGGTCGGCCTTTCTCTGTAGTCGACCACCGGGCTAACAACTAGCTGATTAAAGCCACAGTTTGGATCTTCATCGTGTCTCGAGTCCAATTGATGGTACATCACTTGCTTTATTCCTAAACTGTCAATAACTTCCTTGAATAGCTCTGAACTTGGACCCCTGGTCTGAGTGAATTTCTTTTGATAGTCCATGGGCAGGATTCTCCCCCCCCCCCCCAACACCCCCGGCGGGTGGGAGAATCGCTGGGGCGCCGCGCGAATCGCACCATGCCGCCCCGACCCCCGCACGCAATTCTCCCAACCCCCCCCCACCCCCACGAAACCAGCGCCACGCGAATCGCGCCGGGCCACTCGGAGAATCGCCGCAAACAATGAGCGGCGATTCTCTGGCCCGGATTGGCCGAGCGGCCACGCGGGGCTCCGTTCCCGGAGGGGGGGGCCTCCAATGGGGTCTGGCCTGCGATCGGGACTCATCGATCGGCGGGCTGGCCTCTCCCCCCACCGGACCTACTTCCTTGCGCGACTGGCCCCAGAACCCCAGGACCATGTTGGTGAGGGGCCGGAGCAATCCGCGAGGATACCGCGCATGTGTCGGTCGGCACGATGCCACTGCTCATGTCATCATTGGCGCGGTGAAACTGCGCACGCGCGGGTCCCGTGGCGCCCAGTTTTCACCGGGATCTGCGGCTGGAGTGTCGCAAACAACTCCAGCGCCGCTGCTGGCCCCTGCAGGGGCCAGAAATCAACGTGGGAGCGACCTGTTTACCGCCGTCGTAAAACGCAACGGCGTTTGCGACGGCGTGGTAACACTGCCTCCATTTTGGAAAATCCCGCCTCATATCTAGTGATAAATTTGCTTAATTACTCTACAGCCTCTTAGATATACTGTTTCTTAATGAAATTGCTTCTGGAAATCTAGTAAACACATCCATTATGGTCAACAGATAGTGATTCCAACTTTTGGTTTCAGGCAGGGGTCCCACACAATCAGTTATGAACCTTGTAAAAGGTTGCTCAAATGCTGGAATGGATGCTAAAGGTGCTGGTTTAATTGCCACCTGAGGTTTCCCTATTACCTGACATGTGTAACATGTACGGCAAAACTCAACTACATCCTGACCAATAATATTTTTGCCTGAGTTTTCCTTACTCCTGAATGACCCCTTACTAGAACCTCATGCATTACCCGTGAAACCTCCTTTCTATAACCCAGTGGTAATATCACTTGATGAACCTCTGCCCAGTTCTCATCTGCTTGAATATGTAACAGTCTCTATTTTCTCATTAAATATTATTGCGAATGTAATAACACTCTGGTATACACTTAGATTCTAATTATGTATATGCTTTCTGATACAACTGCTTTATCTTTGAATCATCCTGTTGTAATTCAACCAACTTGCTTGAACTAAAGATACCCACTTCATCCACAACCTGCTCTTGTTCATTTTTTTAAAATTTAGAGTACCCAATTAATTTTTTACAATTAAGGGGCAATTTAGCGTGGCCAATCCACCTACCCTGCACATCTTTGGGTTGTGGGGGCAAAACCCATGCAACACGGGGAGAATGTGCAAACTGCACACGGACAGTGACCCAGAGCCGGGATCGAACCTGGAACCTCTGCGCCATGAGGCTGCAGGGCTAACCACTGCGCCACCATGTTGCCCTTCTTTTTTTGTTCTTTACTAACCACCTGATCAAACATGGTTTTGACAACTGAACCTGACAACAGAATACCCAGAGGCCTTATTCATCATGGCCGGGGACTTCAACCAAGCCAACCTCAAGAGTGTACTGCCAAGGACTTCCGGTTGCGGCTATGCGGAGCTAAGTCGCAAGTTCAGCAGCTCCCGCTAGAAACTTACTTTTGGGCTCTTTTTAGGGCCCCCAGCGGTACTTTTTTGACGTTTGCTGGCGTGGGAAGGAGTCAGCAACATTTCCCCAGCAGTGTATGGCCTGGACCAGGAGTGGGGCGAGTAAAAAAGTGGTAGCGAAGCCAAAGCAGGTGCGAGGGAAGAAGCACAAGATGGCGGCGGGCGGAGACCAGGCGGCATGGATGCAGTGGGCGCAGGAGCAGCAGGAGACTCTTCAGCGCTGCTTCAGGGAGCTTAAAGCGGACTTGCTGGAGATGATGAAGGCTTCAATTGATAAACCGCTGGAGACCCAGACGGCCCAGGGGGGTGGCGATCCGAGAGGTCCGACAAAAGGTCTCCGAAAACGAGGACAAGATCTTAGGCCTCGCGGTGAAGGTGGAAATGCACGAGGCGCTCCATATAAAATGGCAGGAGAGGTTCGAGGAGATGGAGAACCGTTCGAGGCGGAAAAATCTGCGGATCCTGGGCCTGCCGGAAGGGCTGGAGTGGTCAGACATGGGGGCCTATGTGGTCACCATGCTAAATTTGCTGATGAGAGCTGGGTCCTTTCAGGGGCCCCTGGAGCTGGAGGGGGCCCACAGAGTATTGGCGAGAAGGCCCAAGCCTAATGAGCCGCCACGGGCGGTGCTGGTGTGGTTCCACCTGTTTGCTGACCGGGAGTGTGTGCTCAGTTGGGCCAAGAAGGAGCGGAGCAGCAGGTGGGAGAACGCGGAGTTACGGATCTACCAGGGTTGGAGTGCGGAGGTGGCAAAGAATAGGGCCGGGTACAACCGGACGAAGGCAGTGCTTCACAGGAAGGGAGTGAAGTTCGGCATGCTGCAGCCGGCGAGTCTGTGGGTCACCTACAAGGACCGACACTTCTACTTTGAGTCCCCGGGGGAGGCGTGGGCCTTTGTACAGGCTGAAAAATTGGACTCAAACTGAGGGTTGGGTACGGAGGTTTGTGTGTAGCTGTAATACATTTTGAGGGGGGGGGTCTCTGTTTATTGTTGGTTCTTTGTTGCTTTTGGGGTGGGTGGAGCACTGTTTTTTGCTTGGGTCTGTCGGATAGGCTCGGGGAGGGGGGCAGGCCTGCGGTGTGGGGGGCTGATGGTGGGGAGGGCCCCGCGAGGGGACTGGGCCGATAAGGGGAGCGGCGTCAGAGGAGGCGGGGTCGGGCAGGTGGAAGTGGAAGTGGAAGTGCAACGGGAGTGCAATGGAGGGACCAATGCGGCTAGGGGTGGTCCTAGCTGGGGGAGGGGGGGTGCGGGGGGGGGGGGGGGGGGGGTACCGGGTTGCTGCTGTAATGGCCAAGAGGGAGCTGGAGCAGGTAGAGGGGGTCGGGATGGGGGTCTGCCGCCGTGGGGAACGGGCCGAGCGGGGGGCGCGGGCACGTGGCGGGCTGAGGAACGGTAATGGCTAGTCGGCGGGGGAGGGGGGTAGGTAGCCCCCTGATCCGGCTGATAACCTGGAATGTAAGGGGACTGAATGGGCCGTTCAAACGGGCCCGTGTGTTTGCGCACCTGAAGGGGCTGAAGGCGGATGTGGTCACACTTCAGGAGACGCACCTGAAGGTGGTGGATCAGGTTATATTGCGGAAGGGATGGGTAGGCCAGGTGTTTCATTCGGGGCTGGATGCAAAAAATTGGGGGGTGACGATCCTGGTGGGAAAGAGGGTGTCGTTAGAGGCGTCGAACACTGTGACAGACAGTGGCGGGAGGTATGTGATGGTATGTGGCAAGCTGCAGGGGGAGCAGGTGGTGCTGGTCAATGTATACGCCCCGAATTGGGACGATGCGGGTTTCATGCAGCGCATGTTGGGCCGGATTCCAGACTTGGAGACGGGGGGGCTGATAATGGGGGGGGGGATTTCAACACGGTGCTGGATCCAGCACTGGATCGATCCAGATCTAGGACGGGTAGGAGGCCAGCGGCGGCTAAGGTGCTGAGGGTGTTTATGGACCAGATGGGAGTGGTTGACCCATGGAGGTTTGCGAGACCAAGGGCCAGGGAATTTTCATTCTTCTCCCATGTGCATAAGGCCAATTCCCGGATTGAATTTTTTGTTATCAGTAGGGTGCTAATTGCCAGAGTGGAGGATACTGAGTACTCGGCGATAGCCATTTCTGATCATGCCCCGCATTGGGTGGACCTCAAGCTGGGGGAAGAGAGGGACCAGCGCCCGCTTTGGCGCTTAGAGATGGGGTTGCTGGCGGACGAGGAGGTGGGTGGGCGGGTTCGAGGATGTATTGAGAGATACCTGGAGGCCAATGACAATGGGGAGGTCCGAGTGGGGACGGTCTGGGAGGCGCTGAAGGGGAGAGTTGATCTCCATTCGGGCCCACAGGGAGAGGAGAGAGCAGAGAGAGAGGGAGAGGTTGGTGGGGGAGATGGTGAGGGTGGACAGGAAGTACGCGGAGGCTCCGGAGGAGGGATTGCTTAGGGAGCGGCGTAGTCTCCAGGCCGAATTCGACCTATTGACCACCAGGAAGGCGGACGTTCAGTGGAGGAAGGCGCAGGGGGCGGTGTATGAATATGGGGAAAAGGGGAGCCGGATGCACCAGCAGGAAGGAGGGGCTTTGCCTCCAACGACATCTCGGGCGCTGATTTCCTTGATCCTTAAGCGGGACAAGGATCCCCTGCAGTGTGGGTCATACAGGCTGATCTCACTCTTAAATGTAGACACCACGTTGTTGGCGAAGATTTTAGCCACGAGGATAGAGGACTGTGTGCCGCAGGTTATTCACGAGGATCAAACGGGGTTTGTGAAAGGGAGGCAGTTGAATACTAACATACGGAGGCTTTTGAATGTCATTGTGATGCCGGCGGTAGAAGGGGAGGCGGAGATAGTGGTGGCGATGGATGCGGAGAAGGCCTTAGATAGGGTAGAGTGGGGGTACTTGTGGGAGGTGCTGAAAAGGTTCGGGGAGGGGTTTGTCAGGTGGGTGAGGCTGTTATATGAGGCCCCGGTGGTGAGTGTGGCCACGAGCAGGAGGAGGTCGGAGTATTTGCGGCTATACTGAGGGACGAGGCAGGGGTATCCCTTGTACCCCCTGCTTTTTGCACTGGCAATTGAACCCCTGGCCATGGCGTTGAGGGAGTCGAGGAACTGGAGGGGGCTGGTGCGAGGTGGGGAGGAACACCGAGTGTCGCTCTATGCGGATGACTTGTTGTTGTATGTGGCGGACCCGATGGGGGGGATGCCGGGGGTAATGAGGATTCTCAGAGAGTTTGGGGATTTCTCAGGGTACAAGCTCAACATGGGGAAGAACGAGCTGTTTGTTGTTCACCCAGGGGACCAGGAGGGGGGGATTGGTAAGCTCCCATTAAAAAGGGCGGAGAGCAGCTTCAGGTACTTGGGGGTCCAGGTGGCCAGGAGCTGGGGGGCCTTGCACAAGCTTCACCTCACGAGGCTGGTGGAGCAAATGGAGGAGGAGTTTAAGAGGTGGGACACGCTGCCGCTGTCTCTGGCAGGTAGGGTGCAGTCAGTCAAGATGACGGTGCTCCCAAGATTTCTGTTCCTGTTCCAGTGCCTCCCCATCCTTATCCCGAAGGCCTTCTTCAGGCGGGTTAATAGGAGCATTACGGGGTTTGTGTGGGCGCACGGGACCCCGAGGGTGAGAAGGGTGTTCCTGGAGCGGGGCAGGGATGGGGGGGGCTGGCGCTACCCAACCTCTGTGGGTATTTCTGGGCTGCCAATGCAGCGATGGTGCGCAAGTGGGTGGTGGAGGGGGAAGGGGCAGCATGGAAGAGGATGGAGGTGGCGTCCTGTGTGGGCACGAGCCTGGAGGCGCTGGTGACGGTGCCGCTGCCGCTCCCTCCAACGTGGTATACCACGAGCCCGGTGGTGGCGGCTACCCTCAAAATTTGGGGGCAATGGAGATGACACAGTGGGGAGAGGGGGGGCTTCGGTGAGGTCCCCGATACGGGGGAACCACCGGTTTGTCCCGGGGAGAATTGACGGTGGGTTCCTGAGTTGGCACAGGACAGGTATTAGGAAGATGGGGGACCTGTTTGTGGACGGGAAGTTCGCGAGCCTGGGTGAGTTGGAGGAGATGCTCGGGCTCCCCCCGGGGAACACCTTCAGATATATGCACGTAAGGGCGTTTGTCAGGCGGCAAGTGGCGGAGTTCCCACTGTTGCCGCCATGCGGGGTCCAGGACAGGGTGCTCTCGGGGGTGTGGGTTGAAGAGGGGAGGATCTCGGCAATGTACCAAGTGATGCAGGAGGAGGACGAGGCCTCGGTGGAGGAGCTGAAGGGTAAATGGGAGGAGGAGCTGGGTGAGGAGATCGAGGAGGAGACGTGGGCGGACGCCCTGGGGAGAGTGAACTCCTCCTCTTCTTGCGCGAGGCTCAGCCTCATACAATTTAAGGTGCTGCATAAGGCTCAAATAACCGGGACAAGGATGAGCCGGTTTTTTGGGAGTGAGGACAGGTGTGTTAGGTGCTCAGGGAGCCCAGCAAACCATGCCCATATGTTCTGGGTATGCCCAGCGCTGGAGGAATTTTGGAAGGGCGTAGCGAGGACGGTGTCGAGGGTGGTAGGATCCAGGGTCAAACTGGGCTGGGGGCTCGCAATATTTGGGGTTGCAGAGGAGCCGGGAGTGCAGGAGGTGAAAGTGACCGGTATTCTGGCCTTTGCGTCCCTGGTAGCCCGGCGGAGGATTCTTCTTCAGTGGAAGGATGCTCGGCCCCCGGCCGTGGAGGCCTGGATCAATGATATGGCGGGGTTTATTAAATTGGAGAGGGTGAAATTTGCCCTAAGGGGATCAGTGCAGGGGTTCCTCAGGAGGTGGCAACCATTCCTAGATTTCCTGGCAGAACGGTAGAAAAAAGCCCAGCAGCGGGGGGGGGGGGGGGGGGGGGGGGGGAGGGGGGGGCCTGTCCCACCAGGGCCACCAACGTCTCGACCACTGCGACACAAAAATCAAGGGTGCCTACCGATCCACCCCCTGACCATATTCAGTGCTCCTTTTTCAGGCATACAAGCAGAAACTTAAGTGCGAGAATCCTGTTAAGAAGGTTGGAGAGTGCTGGTCTGAGGCAATAGAAGAGCTCCAACGTGACTGCTTGAAGTCATTGGACTGATGCATATTCAAGAACTCAGTGACCAACCTAAACGAGTATGCCACCACCATCAGAAACATTCATCAGCAAGTGTGTAGAAGATTGCATGCCAAAGAAGATAGTATGTACATTACCAACCAGAAACCATGGTTTAACCGGGAGATTCACTCACAACTGAAGTCCAGGTCTGAGGCGTTCAGGACAGATGACCCTGACCTATACAAGAAATCCAGGTACGACCTCCACAAGGAAGGTGGTTTAAAGTATGTCCACTTCAATGCCAGGAGCATCCAGAATAAGGTAGCTGAACTTGCGGCATGGGTTGGTACCTGGAACTTCGATGTTGTGGCCATTTCGGAGACATGGATAGAGCAGGGACAGGAATGGTTGTTGCAGGTGCCGGGGTTCGATATTTCAGTAAGCTCAGAGAAGGTGGCAAAAGAGGGGGTGGGGTGGCATTGTTAGTCAAGGACAGTATTACGGTGGCAGAAAGGACGTTTGATGAGGACTCGTCTACTGAGGTTGTATGAGCTGAAGTTAGAAACAGGAAAGGAGAGGTCACCCTGTTAGGGATTTTCTGTAGGCCTCCGAAAAGTTCCAGAGATGTAGAGGAAAGGATTTCAAAGATGATTCTGGATAGGAGCGAAAGTAACAGGGTAGTTGTTATGGGGGACTTTAACTTTCCAAATATTGACTGGAAACGCTATAGTTCGAGTACTTTAGATGGGTCCGTTTTTGTCCAATGTGTGCAGGAGGGTTTCCTGACACAGTATGTAGATAGGCCAACGAGAGGCAAGGCCATATGTATTTGGTACTGGGTAATGAACCAGGACAGGTGTTAGATTTGGAGGTAGGTGAGCACTTTGGTGATAGTGACCACAATTCGATTACGTTACTTTAGTGATGGAAAGGGATAGGTATATACCGCAGGGCAAGAGTTATATCTGGGGGAAAGGCAATTATGATGTGATGAGGCAAGACTTAGGATGCATTGGATGGGGAGGGAAATTGCAGGGGATGGGCACAATGGAAATGTGGAGCTTGTTCAAGGAACAGCTACTGCGTGTCCTTGATAAGTATGTACCTGTCAGGCAGGGAGGAAGTGGTCAAGCGAGGGAACCGTGGTTTACTAAAGTAATTGAAACACTTGTCAAGAGGAAGAAGGAGGCTTATGTAAAGATGAGACGTGAAGGTTCAGTTAGGGCGCTCGAGAGTTACAGGTTAGCTAGGACGAACCTAAAGAGAAAGCTAAGAAGAGCCAGGAGAGGACATGAGAAGTCTTTGGCAGGTAGGATCAAGGATAACCCTGAAACTTTCTATAGATATGTCAGGAATAAAAGAATGACGAGGGTAAGAGTAGGGCCAGTCAAGGACAGTAGTGGGAAGTTGTGCGTGAAGTCCGAGGAGATAGGAGAGGTGCGAAATGAATATTTTTCGTCAGTATTCACACAGGAAAAAGACAATGTTGTCGAGGAGAATACTGAGATACAGGCTACTAGACTAGAAGGGCTTGAGGTTCATAAGGAGGTGTTAGCAATTCTGGAAAGAGTGAAAATAGATAAGTCCCCTGGGCCGAATGGGATTCATCCGAGGATTCTCTGGGAAGCTAGGGAGGCGATTGCAGAGCCTTTGGCTTTGATCTTTAAATCACCTTTGTCTACAGGAATAGTGCCAGAAGACTGGAGGATAGCAAATGTTGTCCCCTTGTTCAAGAAGGGGAGTAGAGACAACCCCGGTAACTATAGACTAGCGAGCCTTACTTCTGTTGTGGGCAAAGTCTTGGAAAGGTTTATAAGAGATAGGATGTATAATCATCTGGAAAGGAATAATTTGATTAGAGATAGTCAACACGGTTTTGTGAAGGGTAGGTCGTGCAAACCTTATTGAGTTCTTTGAGAAGGTGACCAAACAGGTGGATGAGGATAAAGCAGTTGATGTGGTGCATATGGATTTCAGTAAAGCGTTTGATAAGGTTCCCCACGGTAGGCTGTTGCAGAAACTACGGAGGCATGGGATTCAGGGTGATTTAGCAGTTTGGATCAGAAATTGGCTAGCTGGAAGAAGACAAAGGGTGGTGGTTGATGGGAAATGTTCAGACTGGAGTCCAGTCACTAGTGGTGTACCACAAGGATCTGTTTTGGGGCCACTGCTGTTTGTCATTTTTATAAATGACTTGGAGGAGGGCGTAGAAGGATGGGTGAGTAAATTTGCAGATGATACTAAAGTCGGTGGAGTTGTGGACAGTGCGGAAGGATGTTACAAGTTACAGAGGGACATAGATAAGCTGCAGAGCTGGGCTGAGAGGTGGCAAATGGAGTTTAATGCATAAAACTGTGAGGTGATTCATTTTGGAAGGAATAACAGGAAGCAGAGTACTGGGCTAATGGTAAGATTCTTGGTAGTGTGGATGAGCAGAGAGATCTCGGTGTCCACGTACATAGATCCCTGAAAGTTGCCACCCAGGTTGAGAGGGTTGTTAAGAAGGCGTATGGTGTGTTAGCTTTTATTGGTAGAGGGATTGAGTTTCGGAGCCATGAGGTCATGTTGCAGCTGTACAAAACTCTGGTGCGGCAGCATTTGGAGTATTGCGTGCAATTCTGGTCGCTGCATTATAGGAAGGATGTGGAAGCATTGGAAAGGGTGCAGAGGAGATTTACCAGAATGTTGCTTGGTATGGAGGGAAGATCTTATGAGGGAAGGCTGAGGGACTTGAGGCTGTTTTTGTTAGAGAGAAGAAGGTTAAGAGGTGACTTAATTGAGGCATACAAGATGATCAGAGGATTAGATAGGGTGGACAGTGAGAGCTTTTTTCCTCGGATGGTGATGTCTAGCACGAGGGGACATAGCTTTAAATTGAGGGGAGATAGATACAGGACAGATGTCAGAGGTAGGTTCTTTACTCAGAGAGTAGTAAGGGCATGGAATGCCCAGCCTGCAACAGTAGTGGACTCGCGAACACTAAGGGCATTCAAATGGTTATTGGATAGACATATGGATGATAAGGGAATAGTGTAGATGGGCTTTAGAGTGGTTTCACAGGTCGGTGCAACATCGAGGACCGAAGGACCTGTACTGCGCTGTAATGTTCTATGTTATATGTTCTACAAAGTCAGCAGGGATGCCAAGAGACAATACCAGACTAAGCTAGAGTCACAGACCAATGTCACGGACTCTCATCAGTTGTGGCAAGGCTTAAACACCATAACAGGCCCACAAAGCAAAGACAAGTAGAATCTCCGGCAGCAGAGCACCCCTCCCCGATGAACTCAAAGCATTCTATGCTCGGTTCGAGCAGGAAACCATCAAACCATTGTCAACTACCTCAGCAGCCTCGAACACACTCATACCTACTGTCACAGCTTCCGAAGTCAGATTGGCCTTCTTGAAAGTGAACCCTCAAAAAGTGATGGGTTCTGACGGGAGCCCAGGTTGTGCACTCAGATCCTGCATGGACCAACAGGCAGATGTGGTCACGGATATCTTCAGCCTCTGCCTACTCCACAACGATGTTCCCACCTTCTTCGAGAAGACCACCATCATACCGTTGCCAAAGAAGAACCAGGCAACGTGCCTCAACGACTACCGTCCGGTGGCCTTGACATCGATCATTATGAAGTGCTTCGAGAGGCTGGTCATGAGACACATCAACTCCATACTCTTAGAATGCCTTAATCCTCTACAGCAGGCGTCATCTTCCTGTCCCTACACTCATCCCTGGAGCATCTCGACAACAAGGACTCCTACATCAGACTCCTATTAATTGACTTCAGCTCCGCCTTCAACATCATAATCCCAGCAAAGCTCATATCAAAGCTCCAAACCTTGGATTTGGCTCCTGCCCCGCAACTGGATCCTTGACTTCCTGACCCTTAGACCACAATCAGGAATGGTAACCAAAAACACTCCCTCAATGATAATCCTCAATACCTGAGCCCCGCAGGGCTGCGTACTTAGCCTCCTACTATGCTTCCTATACACACGACTGTGTGGCAAAATTTAGCTCCAACTACAAGTTTGCTAATGACACAACCGTAGTGGGTCGGATATCGAACAATGAGTCAGAATACAGGAGAGAGATAGAGAACCTAGTGGAGTGGTGTAACGACAATAATCTCTCCCTCAATCTCAGTAAAACTAAAGAGCTGGTCATTGACTTCAGGAAGCAAAGTATCATACACACCCCTGTCTGCATCAATGGTGGCGAGGTGGAGATGATTGACAGCTTCAAATTCTTAGGTGTGCATATCAGCTACAATTTGTCCTGGTCCACCCACGTCGACGCTACGACCAGGAAAGCATAACAGCGGGTATACCTTCTCAGGAAACTAAGGAAATTCAGCATGTCCACATTGACTCTTAACAATTTTTACAAATGCATCATATAAACCATCCTATCTGGCTACATCACAGCCTGGTACAGCAACTGCTGCGGCCCAAGACTGTAAGAAATTACAGAGAGCCGTGAACACAGCCCAGTCCCACCATGCAAACCGACCTCCCATCCACTGACTCTGTCTACACCTCCCGCTGCCTTAGTAAAGCGGGCAGTATAAGCAAAGAGCCCTCCCACCCAGTGTATTCACTCTTCCAACTTCTTCCATGGGCAGGAGAAACAAAAGTCTGAGAACACGCACTAACAGATTCAAAAAAGTTTCTTCCCTGAATGACCCTCGTATGGGCTGACCTGATCTCTTCTGAGTAGCTCTGCACTCCTGTATACTTTACCCGATGCCTGTGTCTATGTATTTACATTGCGTATTTACGTATGCCCTATGTTTTTTTTCATGTATGGAATGATCTGTCTGGACTATATGCAGAACAATACTTTTCACTGTACCTCGGTACATGTGACAATAAAACAAGTCCAAAAACCTCGGCTTCCCTATTGGCACTTCTCGAGTTCTATTGCTCCTGTCTCAATCTGTGGCTTGGTGATCTGGTGACCACACAATTAGGAAACACTCCTGGATATACTTCTTGTAACATCTCAGCTGTTTGACTTTCCACTGGCTTTTCAAACAGAGTAGGTTGCACTCCCACCTGTGATCCAGCTATCATTATCCAGGATACATTGTACCCCTGAAAAAGGTAATTTTACTATTACTCCGACGGCCACTTCACCACTTTTCACCAGACTCTCTTACATTACCTTACACAGTGGTCATACTTCTCTTACTACCAATTCCACACATTACCACTTTTTCCAGCAATACTCCTTCCAAACAACATCTCCTTATCTCTCACCATTAAAGATTCATTTGTTCCTGTGTTCATTAAGATCTTAACCTCTCTACCTACTCCACTTGTGCACATGACTAAACCGTATCCTCACAAATACAATCCTTAAAAAGTTCTTGTGCCTGCTTATCCACCAACCTCTGAACAGGCTTAACACTCTGTTGTACCTCTTCCAATGAGATAATGTTTTTCCTCCCACTTTAATAAGCCCTACTGGCTTATCCTGTTTCACCAAGTCTGTCTTCCCAGTACTTTTCTGAAGCCACCAAAACTGCGACTTCACATGTCCAACTTTATTATAATGGAAGTACTTAAATTTTCTTATCTCTCTTCCACTATCATAGGTTTCCTTTTTACTCTGAGGCACATTCTCCTTAACATCACCAACTAAACCTCCTTTGCACTGACCACCTGTGAATTTCTCATTTCTCCCGTTTCTAGCCTTCACAGATTGAAATTGATATTGAAAACCAAACTTTGGTTTATGAACCAATTCAAAATTATCAGCCATTTCTATGGCCTATCCAGCAGTTTTAACTCCTTACTCTCCCACGTGAGCTCTCACTTCTGTGGGAAGTCATTCTTAAATTCCCCCAAAATAATTGTTTCCAGAAGAGCTTTGTGTCTTTTTAATGCTCTCATCCATCTATCAAATGTTAATTCTTTTGAATTATGAATGCCTGACCTGTTTTTTTCCTTCGATTTCTAAACTTCTGTCTGTAGGCTTCTGGCATAGTTCATATGCACTCAATATGGTTTTTCTCACCTCATCATAATCGCTAGATATCTCCTCTGATAGTGATGCAAACACTTCCCTAGCTCTACCTACCAACTTTGTTTGATCCAACACTACAGGTGTGGTCTTTGGCCAATTCAATTGTTTAGCCACCTTCTCAAATGAAATGAAAAAGGCTTCAACATCTTTCTCATCAAACCTTGGCAATCTTTGAATATATTTAAACATATCCCCACTAAGCTTTTGACGAAGAAGTATTTCTTCTTCCTCTAGACCATCCTCAGCTTCTGCTTTTAACTCCAACCTTTTAAGTTTATGTTCTCCTTGCAGTGCCCGTTTCCGCAGTTAAAATTCTCTCTCTCTTTCCTTAACTCTTTATTCCTTTGCTCATTTTTTCATTTATATCTCAATATTCCACCTTTCCATTTCCTTTTGAAAAGGCCCTCTCTCTTTCCTTTTCTGTCCTCTCTTTTTCCTTTTATTCTGCCATCACCAATCTCTACTTTTTGTTTGCTTCTGCTACGGCCAATCTCTCCTTTTCCTTTTCTTCTGCCGTTGCCAATCTCTCCATTTTCTTTGTTTCTGCCATTGCCAATATCTCCTTTTCCTTTGCTTCTATTTCCAATTTCTTAATTTCTAATTGTAATTGAATTCTAGCTAATTCTAATGATTCAGGCTGTGTCTCTGTCAAATTTAAATATTGAGCTATGGCTTATATTTTCTCTACCTTCCTCACATCTTTTGATAAGGTTAACAACAGCTTCTCCGCCAAACCCAAAAGTTTTGCTTTAGTTTCCCTTTGTAAACCATCCCGAGTAATCGCTTCCACACCCAGAAAGATTTTTGCAACTGAAAGAGCCATCGCCAGTCACTCCCTATTTAAATAGCAAAATTCGAAAGAATGTAATCATTCCACACACACTCACTGTCTTTAAGTTCAATAGCCCCAAGCCAAACAAGGAATTATACTTAAGAATCCAATCCCGGACAATCTGCCAATTTTATTACAATGCCAGACCAGACCCCAAAAGGGGCTAGGATACTGGACTGAAACCCCAATATTTTAGTCTTTGAAAGATTATGTAGAATGATTCAATCCAAGAGTGATTGGATGAAAAAATAGAGTTTGTTTATTTTTAAAACAAAACTTTATTATAACAATATTAAACGTTTTAACTTCACACCCAAAAATAACAGCTTACAATTTACACCTTAACACAAACATACAATTTCCCATTAAACAACAAGAAAATAAACTTACAGTTCTCAATCTATCTTACTGTGGAAGAATTGTGGACTCAGCATCAGGCATTCCTCTCTCCAAAATGTTCCACAAACTCTCTAATGCTTTCCAAATGTCTCTCTGCTTTCCTTGGCTCCACCCAGCAATTACCTCCTCTCCCCAAGTTGGAAAACAACTTATCTCTGCCGGCTGCAAAAGCACATCAACTTCCCAAGGACCTCCCCAGTCAATCCACTGTGCATTATCCCAGATTGATAAACACATTCCTGTCCCAATTCCACTTGCTGGCTGCTAAAACCACCCAGGCTCTGCAAACAGAATTCTTTTTAAACAAACATATTTTAACTCTAGGTTTTTAATCCTTAAACTACTCACTACATTTATAATCCAATTTTATAACATCGTCCATTCGTCATAATAGCCATGAGCATTTCTTAGTAGATCATCCTTGGCAATTTCTGTAATTGCATGTGGAACTGTGAGCCAAAGTACCTTACGTATATTTTTTCACCAGGTAAATTTAAATTACCTTCACTAAAATTGCCAATGTAGCATGTCAGACATTGTCTAAGCTTTTACAAAGTAACAGGCGAGTCTCAATAGCTATTCAACATACTTTATGCTTATTTGTACTGATTCAGATGCTCTGGTGTGCTGTCACCAAAATACGCTAAAAGTATATGAGAGATTTACCAAATAATTTAATTTTGTTGTTCATTTATAAACAGCATGCATTAATCATGCTTCAACATCAATTATGTCTCTCTTTGCTGTTGTTGCCTTTACAATTAAGTAGAAGAAAATAAAAATTGATAGTACTGCACTTGCTTGGTGATCAAGTTTATACAAAATTTGGCAAATAAATTACTTAAATTGGAAGTTCTAAACCATGGAAATAAAAATTGGCAGAGAGATTTAAAACAGACTGGTAATTCACTGTCACCAATCTTATACTGTTGGAAGAAGTCAAAATTACAACCCAGAATTAATTATCTATGTTGTGACAGCAGGCCTGAAGGCATAAACATATGTGAAGAGCTGTGTTCCATTTTCAGATGAACTAGATATTATTAGATTCACCATGACTGGTAACAACCATAAACAGACATTCTGTCCGCTATGGTCTAAAATGTACTTTTCACTGCCCAATATCCAAATAAATCATCGCATGATCAAGTGATCATGATATAGCAGCTACCATATTTTTGCACATTGTCCTTGGTTTATGAAAGGTGCACTTAAAAGCAATTTATTGAAACAATAAACCAACAAACCAGTATACTTCATACAAAATACATAAACCAAAATGCAATTTTTCAGGGAGATAGCAGTCACATTTCTATGCTCTACATTTCATGACAAAATAACCAATATGCAACCTTGCAGATGCCCTAGGCATAGACTCACTTTCAAACTAATCTATTTGAAGACCAGGTGGTGTCTAGCTTTCTGCTACAGGCTGCCAGGGATAAGTTGCTCATTCTGTGTCTTTGGGAGAATGAGAACGAGACAGAGCCAGTCCCCTAAGATATTCAGTCCACCAATCAATCACCAAGCGAAAGTAATATTCTTAAATATTTGTTAATTACAAGGGGCTCAATATGGCTCAGGTCTCAAACCTATGATCCATTGCGCACCACAAGTAAAAAATAAGTCCCATAGTGTTCTCCTTACACCGGCACAACTCTGGATTGAGAATACTTCAGGGAGGGTTCACATCACATCATAACCATTTTGAGGTGAATGAAAATCAAACCTAATAACTCAACATAATCTATTAAAATCATGTATCAAATATTCATTAATGGCAAGTTAACTAGCATTAACAACAACTAATATTGTATTATGCCTTATTAGGTGGGCGAATGTTCATTTTATAGAAAGAATTGTGAATAAACTATGATAGAAGAAATTCACAATCAGTATATTTAATAACATTATGACTCATACTTTAAAATGAGTTTTATGAAGTGGTTTAATACTCAAACATGAAATTAATTTGCTCATAGCTTGTCAACTTTTTGATTTGTGCACATCAGTTTAAAATCAATGCTGTAAAACTCAGTGCCGTATAATGGTGATGATAATTTTGTAAAATATGTTTCAGCAAAATGGAAAACGGAAATGTGTTTAATAAAACATTTTAGGGCTGAAATTGGTCAATGGAAAGTAAAATTGGCCATGGTATAGAATAGGCTGCATATTCACTGTCAGTCCATCTTGCTTTACTGGCCCATGTCAATTTTACCCTCTTTACTTTCAAATGGATTCCTACTTTTTTGCTAGTTTGTCATCAAGAAATCATACCATTCATTTCATAAAATGTCAGCGAGACATGTAAATAGAAAATGCATTGCTCACCTCCGGAAGAAGGTTAATTCCTTTGGAGGAAACTGTGTCCCTGGACAGGAAACCTGACCTCGACACCTGACTGACATGCAGAATTTTTGCCATAGCTTTATTGCGTAAAAGACAAGTAAATCTAATAATGCCTTCTTTTTTTTTAAGATTCAGCAGTTGAAAGTGCTGATTGAATTTCAACTCAATTTCATTAAATATTCAGAAAGGCCAATTAGAAGGGCAGCTAAGAAGGCCACAGGGCACCCTTCCATCATTCTGTCAAAGGCAGTCTATCAGAAAGCCCAGTTTACATTAAGACCAGCTACTCAGCAACCGCTTTCAATCTCAATGTAGTTTCTCTCTAAATTACTGCTCCCTCCTTGCATTTGATTTTTGTGGACAAGCATGAAAAAAAATCAAATAATTCTCAGCACAAGGTGTTTACTGTGTGGAGAAAAATGCAAATAAGAAAGGCATCCTCAAACAATTGGCAGAATGAAAATCTTCTATAATGAGCTGATACATTGGCTGATTGAAGATAACACAGAAGAAGACTGCTTTACATTCAAAATCAATCAAACCTTTTTACTTGACTCACTGAAAACCAAACTATTGTCTACAATTTTAATTTATATATTACTTATCATAGTTTAGGATTTATTGATTTTGATTCCTAAAATTCTAATTCTATAAATCAATTTCACTGACATGCAAAAGAAACATTTTGCACTTTTTACAAAAGTGATTTATTACAATGAATGGATTTTTTTGCAGGATTTATAAATAACAATCCTAATGCTTTCACCCAAAACTTGTGTACTATTAATTAACTATCTCAATGCATCTTCTTCATTCATTTTGTCATTTAATTATTACTTTTCTTTGCACTAGGTATTTTAATAGTTTCATCACATTTCTTTTTTTTAAATTTAGAGTACCCAATTATTTTTTCCAATTAAGGGGCAATTTAGCATGGCCAATCCATGGGCACGGTAGCATAGTGGTTAGCACAATCGCTTCACAGCTCCAGGGTCCCAGGTTCAATTCCGGCTTGGGTCACTGTCTGTGCGGAGTCTGCACATCCTCCCCGTGTGTGCGTGGGTTTCCTCCGGGTGCTCCGGTTTCCTCCCACAGTTCAAAGATGTGCAGGTTAGGTGGATTGGCCATGATAAATTGCCCTTAATGTCCAAAATTGCCCTTAGTGTTGGGTGGGGTTACTGGGTTATGGGGATAGGGTGGAGGTGCTGACCTTGGGTAGGGTGCTCTTTCCAAGAGCCAGTGCAGACTCGATGGGTTGAATGGCCTCCTTCTGCACTGTAAATTCTATGAATCCACCTATCCTGCACATCTTTGGGTTGTGCAGGAGAAACCCACACAGACACGGGAAGAATGCACAAACTCCACACAAACAGTGACCCAGGGCCGAGATTCGAACCCAGGTCCTCAGCGCCGTAGGCAGCAATGCTAACCACTGTGCCATCGTGCTGCCCTGTTCCGTCACATTTCTGCTCAGTTGACTGAGTATCGCAATTTTGAATTTCAATGATATATGCTGCTATATCTTGTGATTATCAAAAATCAGAAGTAGAACTCTTTTGAATGTGATAGGAATGCAATAAATAAATGAGATAATATAACATTTTAGATATATGTTGAGCATAATATCATTCCAGTGATTGTAAAGATGCAGTCTGACTTGTATGTGACGTGAGACAGCAAAATGAAATGCACTTATCTCATGAGACAAATGTATTCCTTAAAATCCACATTTTACATGAGGTGCACATTTCTGCCATTCAGTTGCTGTGGTCTTTTTTTCTTTCTGATTATTCTTTTCTGTTAATGACCTCATTGTTCCGGCTGCCCACCTGTTTATACCAGTAAGATCCATTCAGTCTCTGCCAAATTGTCCCATTCAGCAGGCCTGGGGATGACTGCTGATCATTGTCTATATATGTTGCAAGCTTAGCTTGCCTGGAAACCTATCACCGATTTCTGCCTAAAAGGTCAGAATTTTAACACTGCAAACAAGATGGTGAGATCTACCATAAATTTCAAAATGCTGGCTACATACATTTTCCACAAAATAACCCACCTGAGTTTCAGTCTATCTCCAATGAAAAGGAAATATTAAGCTATTAAAATATTACCTGTTCTGAAAGAAAATACAATACCCATTTTTGTACTGTATTGTTTTCTGTCAAGACGGCGCAAAAGTCTAATTCTATTGATTACACATTCCATCTAACATGGGGTTATTTGCCTGAAGGAGCAGGTGGTGCTTGCTATTTCCATTTAACTGGTATATCAGCTATGTGGTGCATTTCATCAAGAGATAATATTAATCAATTTAGTTTAAATGACAGAAAGAATCATTCATAGCAAGTGCCAAAAGGAAAGAGATGGGTGGCAAGAAATAACGAGCACTAATGAGAGAATGAGACACAACCAGTTTCTAGCTTAGTAAATGCCCCTGCCAGCTGATGCCATATTTACCAGTGTAGTGGATAATTTGCAAGGATGCAAGATTGATTTTATTAAGCAATATTCACATAATCCTTTTTATGCAAACTATGCTACTACTTAGGAATCAGGTTCTGCATCAGAACAAACCCTTATGGCACTATGCTGAAAAATTATTTTTGGCATAATATGTAAAAAGTCAATAAATACATATGCATGCACATATATGAACATTTCCCACATATATAACATAGAATTGAGGAGATATTGTTGATTTGTTTTTTGTGAGAAATGTTACATTTTATCCCATTAATTTTTCTTTATAGATTTAATGGGCTGGATTCTCCGTAGCCCGATGCTGAAATCAAGATCAGCGATTGGGCGGAGAATGGATTCGATGGCAAAATCGGAGCAGGTGCCGGTTTGACGGCGGTTTGAGTTGATCCGCCCCCTCCAAACCAGCGTCATTGGCCGGTACACCTGCGATACTTCGCTCCCGATGGGCCGCGTTCCCAACGCGCCGGCACTTGTGTTCCCAGTGATCGGGAAACCGACGTGCCGGCTGTAGACTGTGTCCAGCGCCATCACACGGGTCCGGGATCCATGTCTCTGGCCGAGGGGCGCCTGCTAGGACTGGGGGGAATGGTAGGGAGTGGACTGGGGGTGGGCTGTGATGTCGGAGTGGGCAGGTTAGGGTTCCAGCATGGCCGGCGCCATGTTTTCCGGCGCGACCAGTGCAGGCTGTCAGCCCTGTGCATGCATGGCCCGCCCGATTTCACGGCCGTTTTCTGCATGATCCGCGGGTGGTTCTCGCGGCGCCGGTGCTAGCCCCTCACTGGTACTGGAATCGCCGAGGGGTTTGTGCCGATTTCCCGATCGTGAACCATCCACGGATTCTCTGTTTGCGTCGGCACGTAGCCAGTGGAACGGAGAATTCTGCCCAATGACTTGCATGTTTTCAGATTTAAAAACATATAAACAGATATACTTTTGTGCATTTAATAATTATATTAAGGATTAAAACCTTAACCCTTGCTGCACTTTATTAATTTTACAATTAATTGGTTGGAATTTCTATTGTGAACTATTTCGTTCACCAACCTAACCTTATTCTCCTTAGACTAACTTTTCACCAACCTAAGCCATAAAATGCAAACGAGCACTGGGTTCCGTTATAACCCACCGCACAGGACTCAGGAGGTGGGGATGATTGTCTTCCCTGTGTCCCTTTCAAAGAACCAGCTTCTTCATTAAGATGGCGGGGTAAGGTCTATCCATATACAAGGTCGGCCCGTTCGGCACCGACTGAAGACCCGGGTGGCACCTACCGGCAGCTGTGTATTATAGCCTTGTAAATAAACCGACGTTTCTTTGGTACAACTCGGTCACTTTATAAAACTGGTGACAAGGAGTTAACTGGTTTCCTGTCGGTGCCGCAGCCCTATTGGTTGAGCCGCCTCCCTGACGGTGGACCTAGGTCAGAGCCTGTTTCTTTTGTATTGCTTCTGTTCGGGCGGTTGCACACTGGGGTCGAAGACTGGTATCAATGCGCAAAGCGAATGCACTACTTCTATCATGCGAATAAGATCATGGGGAACAACCGCAGGAATGTTATTTTGCTGACCGCTTGTGGCTCCCATGCGTACGGGGTAATTTGGAGTCTTATGTGCCCAGCGGCACCCGATGGCCACACCTTCGACCAGCTCATAATACTTGTGGGTCTGCATTTCAACCCAACACCGTCCGTTATCGTTCAGTGGCATTGTTCCAACACAGCTGGGTGAGTCAATCTCTGAGTTTGATTCCCAGCTGAGTTCTGTGAGTATTGTACTGCTTTATCTTAGATGCTGCATGGTCTGTGGTATAAACGTGGAGACACAGCAAAAGCTCTTGGCTGAACCCTCCCTGTGAACCACAGGGGCTGGTTTGGCTCACAAGGCTAAATCGCTGGCTTTTAAAGCAGACCAAGCAGGCCAGCAGCACGGTTCGATTCCCGTACCAGCCTCCCCGGACAGGCGCCGGAATGTGGCGACTAGGGGCTTTTCACAGTAACTTCATTGAAGCCTACTCGTGACAATAAGCGATTTTCATTTTTCATTTCATTTCATCTGCAACAAGCACGACAGCTCTCCTTGCCCAATGAGAGCACTGAGCGAAAGAAATACAAGGGATGGAGGTGAGTACCCTTGGGTGCGGTCTGTCGCACACAGATCCCCCGTCCAGTCAGACCACCAAAGAGACCCCGACCCATGGTAGATAGCCAGGCCATCATGCCGGGAAATGTCCCTGGATTCTGCTGAGGGTGATTCGGTTCCATGTGAACCGCACAACCTCTAGCAGTGAGGGCCCCAGTGATCCTGGTGAGGGTGGCACAGAAGCCAGGTGTTGCTTCACAGTACCAGGGTCCCGGGTTCGATTCCCGGCTTGTGCGGAGTCTGCATGTTCACCGCATGTCTGCATGGGTTTCCTCTGGGTGCTCCGGCTTCCTCCCAAAAGACGTGCTGTTAGGCGAATTGGACATGCTGAATTCGCCCTCTGAACAGACGTGGGAGTGTGGTGACTGGGGGATTTTCACAGTAACTTCATTGTGGTTATAATGTAAACCTACTTGTGACAATAATAAAGATTATTATGAGGGCGTAAGCATCTACCTTGGGATGGGCCTTTTCATCTGAATTGGCCGGAGAAAGAGGTCGCAATGCAGTTGAATTGTGTGGTGGCGCTACATTCGAGTGTCTCCCATTCCGGTTCCAGTGCAGGTGAATGGCCATTTATTAAACATGCTGTTGAATGAGGGAATGGCGGTTTCAGTTGTGGCACGGTGGTTTATTGCCGGCAGTCGGCTCGCCTCCTTCTCATTATTGTTCAATGGAACAGCCCTGATCTGTTAGGCTAAGATTGGTTACACCTTTTGCGCCAGGACTGGCAGCACATTCTTCAGGTAGGGTCTTATGGCATGTGCAAGGTGCTCAGCAAGTATCCTGAGTCTTCCTGCCCGGTTTGGGGACGATAAAAGGGGCAGTGGCCAAGATCCAGGTTGACCTGGAGGCTTATCCTGGCAATTCTTTTGCCTTCTCCAGTGTTTCTGTATATTTTTTGCAGTACGGACACCAAAACTCCCCAGTGAGGTCAAACCATGGGTGCGATTCTCCGCAACGGCTGACGCTGGCGTGAAACCCGGAGTGTTTCGCGACAGCGTCGGAGGCTGCTCCTCGCCCCCTATTCTCCCGCCCCCGGGGGGCTAGGAGTGGCGTTGCGGGGAACTTGGCCGCCGGGCCTTGACGCTGGCGTCAAGGCGACGCGCTGATAATGACGCAGCCGGCGGTGCCTACGTGACGTCAGCCGCGCATGCGCAGGTTGGCCGGCGCCAACCCGCGCATGCGCGGTTGCCGTCTTCCCCTCCGCCGCCCCGCAAGACGTGGCGGCTTGATCTTGCGGGGCGGCGGAGGGGAAAGAGTGCGTCTCTTGGAGACGCCGGCCCGACGATCGGTGGGCACTGATCGCGGGCCAGTCCCCTCCCGAGCACGGCCGTGGTGCTCGATCCCCTCTCCGTCCCCCACAGGCCCCAAACTTACCTTTCGTGCAATGTTCATGCCGGCAGCGACCAGGTGTGGTTGCCGCTGGCGTGAACAGATCAGGAACGTCAGGCCACTCGGCCCATTCGGGCCGGAGAATCACGGGTCACCTTGAAAAACGTCGACCCACGATTCTCCGAGCGGCGTGTCGCAAAACGCGACATGCCATTTGGGGGGGGTGGGGGGGGGGGGGGGGGGGAGAATCGCGGGGGGTGCCAGAGCGACCCTCCCGCGATTCTCCCACCCGGCCCGGGGAGCGGAGAATCGCGCCCCAGGTTTTTATACAGGTTTAAGATCTATTATTTTCTCTTGAATTCATTCTTCTAGAAATTAAGCTTTTATGAAGTCACGAGAGTCCACACTGTGGCAGCACGGTAGCACAAGTGGATAGCACTGTGGCTTCACAGTGCCAGGGTCCCTGGTTCGATTCCCCGCTGGGTCACTGTCTATGCCGAGTCTGCACGTTCTCCCCGTGTCTGCGTGGGTTTCCTCCGGATGCTGTTTTCCTCCCACAGTCCAAAGATGTGCAGGTTAGTTGGATTGGCCATGATAAATTGCCCTTAGTGACCAAAAAAGTTAGGAGGGGTTATTGGGTTACAAGGATAGGGTAGAGGTGCGGGCTTAAGTGGGTCGGTGCAGACTCGATGGGCCAAATGGCCTTCTTCTATACTGTAAGTTCTATGTACTATGTATCAAAGAAATGTAGGTTTATTCACAAGGTTCCAATACACAGATCCTGGTAGACCCCAAGCGGGTCTTAATGGTTGGTGCTGAACTGGCCGACCTTATACACAATATGGATAGAGCTTATCCTCCCCCTTAACGAGGGAGCAAGGGACATGGGGAAGACAATGATCCCCACTTCATAAGTCCAGTGCAGTCGGTTATAACATCCCTCCCCTCTCAAAGTCTGAAGGAGCCCTGGACGGCCGTGAGCGAGGAGGTTGAGGAGGAGGAGGACGCCGGACTCTCTTGGTCATGCATGGAGTGTCATGCATTTGAGGCACTGGGTCTGGAGGCGTATACCATGATGGGGAGTATCATTTCTCAGAGGAATGCCGGAGCGGACGGTCGGGCAGAAGGTTCAGATGAATCCACATCTGAGACTTCAGAAGCCTATGTTTCCATATCAGAGAGCCTATGTTTCCATATCAGAATCAGAAGAGTTTTTTTTTATAAATTTAGATTACCCAATTATTTTTTCCAATTAAGGGGCAATTTAGCGTAGCCAATCCACCTACTCTGCACATTTTTGGGTTGTGGGGGCGAAACCCACGCAGACACGGGGAGAATATGCAAACTCCACACGGACAGTGACCCAGAGCCGGGATCGAACCTGGGACCTCAGCGCCGCGAGGCGGTTGTGCTAACCACTAGGCCACCGTGCTGCCCTGGAATCAAAAGAGTTGATGGCCCACACAACGGCGTCAAAATATCTTTGGGGTGTCAAAATGAGCTGGTCCGGTACCGGGTTAAGACGATCCAGGACGGGTCACATATAAGGAACTTTACAAAGGGGTGGTCTTCATGACTGAATGTGCTCCAGATGCCTTTTCATCAGTTTTCTGTGAACTTGAACCTGGTCAGAGACAGGTCCCATCTGACGAAAGACAGTCCCTGAGAGCCAGCAAGCATCTTCAGCGAAGTTACAGATGAATACCACGTCACGGTGTTATGGTGCACCTTCGCGCTACTATCGGGAAACAGCAAGCCTAAGCGGGTACGAAGACGTCGGCCCACGAGCTTTTCATCTGGGGCAATCCAAGTCACCGTGTGAGGAAAAGAGAAAAGCAGCCAGCCTTGTATCCATCAAACCGGAAGTCTGCTTCCAGAGCCCCCATTTAAACTTCTGCATGGCACAATCTGCCATCCCGTTCGATGCCAGTTGGTACGGGGCATGTCTAATCCTATTGGTCTTTAGGAACGTAGAAAACTCTTCACTTTTGAACAAAACGCCATCTGTGAAAGGACCTCAGGAATGCATGCGTCGATCAGAGACATGCAACTGCTCAACGGTCCCACGGGAGATAATCGTCGCCATCCTGTGGACCACAAACCACTTGGAATGAGCATCTATTTAAAAAAGAAACATCGAGCTCAGGAACAGACCAGCAGAGGCAGCGTGCACCCGAGCCCAAGGGTGACCTGGTTACTCCCAGGGATGAAACGCCGCAACCAAAGGGAGCTTTTGGTGCTCATGGCAAACGGAACACTGCTGAGCCATCGAGCGGAATTCTCCGGCCTCATTCGCCCAGCGACTGGAGAATCCCGGCCGAAGTTGAGGGATATTTTCATTCTATCTGGCTCACCCATGACATTCTTGTGGTGGGCGGGGTGGGAGTATCCAGACCATCTTCTCTGTTGGTATCCAGGCCCAGCCACCAAACATAGCTCTGCATCTATATTATCATTTTGGATACCCTGGGGTGCCCATTGTGAAGGTCTTTCAAGGTGAGTTCATGACCCTTCGCTGGGATAACCTGCATGCCCCACAGGAGAACACCGTCTTACACACTCAGCTCAGACAACTTTGAGGAGAAAGCCCAGAACTCACGCAACAGCTGTCGATTGGGCCACCATATGCCACTAGATGCAGCACCTTAGTCATAACAGGGTCCATCTACATTCAGTTGTAGACTCGCAATGTGGTGGCTGGTAGTGAGTCCATTAAAATTAATGCAGAGTCTCCTTCGTCCGACTGGGGGAGGGGGGGGTTTGCAGCATTGGCAGGCAAGGGCAGACAGTTCAGTGCTTTGGAATGCACAATGTGGATAGCTGGCCGATGGTCGTGCAGAGGCAATGGGAAGGATTGCTTTGTCCTCACGGAAAAGACCAAGCAAGGACTTATGGTCCATAATGACAAAGAAATGATGGCTGTAGACATATTGATTCAACCTTTTCATGCTGAAGATGACCGCCGACCCTCCTTCTTAATCTGTGCGAATTTACATTCGGCCGCCATCAGTGTACGAGTGGCAAAAGCGATCGGCTGCTCCCGACCATCTGGCATCTAATGGACCAGGACAACCCTAATGCCATAAGAGCACATCACACGTAATGATCAACGGGATCCTAGTGGATCAGCACCCTAATTTGACACACAGAGAAGATGCTTCCTGGGCAGCACTCCATAGCCAGGCCTGGTGCTTCTTAAGGAGCAGATGGAGCATGACTGCGAGATCCGGGACAAATTTCTCACAGTAATTAATCAACCCCATAAATTAAAGAAGTTCCGTGGTGTCTTTTGGTACGTGAACCATCCACATTGCCCGTACTTTCTCAGCAACCGGCGGAAGCCGTCCCGGTCCACCCAATACCCCAAGTAAATTACCGCCTTCACGTGGAACACACACTTTGCACGGCGCAGGCGGATGCCCTATTCCGCGAAGAGCTGCAACACTGCCTCAAGATTCTCTAATTGTTCCTGATCGATAGTTCCCGTGACCAATACGCCCTCCAAATGTACTGTGCTGCACTGCAAGTTTCACAGGATATTTTCCGTTACTCCTTGGAAGATCACACATATCAAAGACACCTCGAAAGCCAACTGGATGCACTCATAGAATCCCCTGTACGTATTTATCGTAACGTACTTGCGGGAGGGCTTCTCACGTTTGAGCTGTAGATATGGATCATTCATATCTGGCTTCATGAGCGAACATCCACCACTCAATTTAACATACAGGTCCTCGATCCGGGGCATAGGGTAGCGATCCAGTCAGAAAGCAGTATTGACCATCAGTTTATAATCCCCGCACAAACGGACCATTCTTTCCGGCTTCATGACAGGGACTACTGGTGCCACCAATCTGCAAAGTGTACTGGCCGAATAATACCCAAATTCTCCAACCTGTGGAGCTCGGTCTCCATGTTCTCCACCAAGCTGTAAGTAACCGGGAGCTACTGGAAATAGTCCGGGTGAGCCTCCAGGTCAACCTGGATTTGGCCATGGCCCCGTTCATGGTCCCCAAACCAGGCTGGAAGACTCAGGATACTTGCTGAGCACCTCGCACATGCCACCAGACCCTACCTGAAGAATGTGCTGCCAGTCCTGGCGCAAATGGTGTAGCCAATCTTAGCCTAACAGATTAGGGCCGTTCCGTTGAACAATAATGAGTGGGAGGCGAGCCAACTGGTAGCCAGAAACCACCGGGGTTAATGTCATCCCAACAATATTCATCTGCCCCCCTGTATGCGTAGCCAACCGATCCATTGTATCCGCCAAGGTCGAAGTCTGCACCCCACACTTTATGCGGTCAAAGGTGCTCTGTGCCACAACAAAAACCATCGTTCCCGCATCCAATGGCATGTTTAATAAATGGCCATTCACCTGCACTGGAACCCGAATGGGAGTCAACTGAGAGTGAGGAGGCAGCATTGGCCACCAGCAAACAGCACGTGACCAAGAAACACATGGATGGGAGAACGGAGAATCTAGCTCAATGGCCTTAAATATAGAGATGTACAGATGTTCCCACTTGTGGACGAGTCCAAATCTAAGGGCCATAAATATATAAGACAGTTACCAATAAATCCAATAATGAATTCAGGAGAAACTTATTTACTTTGAGAGTGGTTGGAATATGGAACTTACTGCCACATTGAGTAGCCAAGGTGAATAGCATTGATGAATTAAGGAGAAGTTAGTTAAATATAAGCTTTGGAACGGGTGCAGAGGAGATTTACCAGGATGTTGCCTGGTATGGAGGGAAAATCTTATGAGGAAAGGCTGATGGACTTGAGGTTGTTTTCGTTAGAGAGAAGAAGGTTAAGAGGTGACTTAATAGAGGCATACAAAATGATCAGAGGGTTAGATAGGGTGGACAGTGAGAGCCTTCTCCCGTGGATGGAGGTGGCTAGCACGAGGGGACATAGCCTTAAATTGAGGGGTAATAGATATAGGACAGAGGTCAGAGGTAGGTTTTTTACGCAAAGAGTGGTGAGGCCGTGGAATGCCCTACCTGCAACAGTAGTGCACTCGCCAACATTGAGGGCATTTAAAAGTTTATTGGATAAGCATATGGATGATAAGGGCATAGTGTAGGTTAGATGGCCTTTAGTTTTTGACTTCCCATGTCGGTGCAACATCGTGGGCTGAAGGGCCTGTACTGCGCTGTATCGTTCTATGTTCTATGTTCTATATAATGGAGAAAGGAACAGAAGAATTCATTAATTAGGTGAACTGAAGTAGAGTGGGATGAGGCTCGTATTGGACATAACACCGGCCCAGGTCTGCTGGGCCAAGTGGCCCATTTCTGTGCTGTAAAAACACTCTCAGAGTAACCCAATGAAATTACGAAGAGGGAAGAATTTCAAGCATTGGCCTGGATTTATGTTCTTGAGTCGGGTAGCTGGAGTTGGGAAATTTCTCAAGCTGCTGCCCCTGCCTCGTCAAAAAGCGCCCTGCGCAGTGGTATCATTGTTCCAGAGAGGCAGGAGCGGGATGGAATTTGACCCACATGTTTCTCGCAGGTCAGAGGCAGCCACAGAGGCAGCCACAAGAACTATCGAGTGTCAAGGCAGAATGTCTAAAAGGCACACTTTGGTTCTCTGGGAATTCATCCCAGTTGATTTCGAAAGGGCCCATTATGTTGATTCTTTTATTTCCTACTTCTTTTCATTTGTTATCATTTTTGGTCCAAGGGTCTTTAATGGGCATATACCTTTAAGTTAAGGAGAGGAAGTGAGGAACTCAAAAGTTGCAAAATAGTACTCTGTGCTATGAAGTTTCAGCTTTTGAACAGAAGAAATCAGATGTTCTGGCATCCAAGGGATCTGAAGGCTTCAATTTGACTGGTTGGCTGGTGGCCAATGGATTGGCCAAGGACCTTATTCTGCATGGCAACAGATTGGGTCCTGCCAGGTTTCAAAGAACCCAGGAAAAAGTTCCTGGATACTGAGAGGAGAGGTTGTGTGTTGCTCTCTCTCTCTTTCTTCAAAATGTTTCCTGCCTGCTGGTTTGGAGTCTGCAATAAAGTTTAAAGACCCTGATTAATCAACACTGAAAGCGTATACAGACAGAAGGCAAAGATATCCAATTCAGGCCTAGACTGAAGAAACATCGAACTGAAAGACATCCATCTGAAACAGAGACTTTCATCCTTTTACTTTAAGCATTTTTTAATACTCCTCTTTCCCCTGTGTTTGTCTGTCTTGATGTGGAGATGCTGGCGTTGGACTGGGGTGAGCACAGTAAGAAGTCTTACAACACCAGGTTAAAGGCCAACAGGTTTGTTTCAAACACGAGCTTTTGGAGCGCAGCTGAGGAAGGAGCTGCGCTCCGAAAGCTCGTGTTTGAAACAGACCTGTTGGACTTTAACCTGGTGTTGTAAGACTTCTTACTTTGTCTGTCTTGTGTGTGTATATAGGGTGGGGCAAGTTAAAGAGGGGAAGGGGTTAGAAATTAGGGCTATGATTTACCAATCGCGTCTTGCTGGAATCCAAGATGTGGCCAGTCAGGTACAGAGGACGTGGGGTTTGATTCCCTCAAGTACAGGACACGATCAACAGCATCCATCTGGCTATCAAAGTCTCAGTGGCATAGACTGGTGTTTTAATCAACAGGAAAGGTTCCGCTCCTTCAACGTGCAGCTGGTGTGTGACTATTGAAAGCACTTCCTGCACATGAGCACTCGGTTTCCGAGCAGTTGTCTTAATTCATTCATCTTAGGCAGTCATTGGTGTCTCAGCTGTTCATGCCACTAGACACCCTCTGTATATAGGACCTGGCTAACAAGACAAACCCTATGAAGGCATTGTTACTGGCACCTGTGCACAATGCCACAATGGACATTCAGGAGTGATACATCTGCTGACATCTCACCATAGGAGCCATCATTCAGCAGTCCCATGACTTCCTGAAGATGTGGTTCCAATGTTTTGTCAGTTTGGGTAGGGCCATCCAGTGCACCCGACAAGGCTGTCGTACATTGTGGTGGTCTGCTGCACTCTGCACAACCTAGCCCTACAGAAAGGAGGAGAACTCCGGGAAGACCATATGGAAGAGTGTTCCTCTTCTTCGGAGATGTGCTAAGACCAACTGTAGCTCACATGATGACAACACACTAACAAGGATGTTAAGGACTGCCTGACCCAGGGACACTTTTCCTGAGGCCAGAAGATCTTGAATTAGTTTGTCCCATGCATATATCTCAGCATTTTCATCCACTATCAATATTAGAATGATACCTGGGGCGGAATTCTCCCAAAGGCCCGACGCCGTTGTGAAACCCGGAGAGGTTCACGGCGGCGTCGGAGGCCTCTCCTGGCCCCCTATTCTCCCCCCGCCGGGGGCCTAGGAGTGCCGTGCCGGGAAACACGACCGCGGGGCCTTGTCGCTGGCGTCAAGGCCCGGCGTGCCGAGAATCACGCGGCTGAAGCGCCTAATGACGTCAGCCGCGCATGCGCAGGTTGGCCGGCTCCAACCCACGCATGCGCGGTTGCCGTCTTCCCCTCGGCCGCCCCGCAAGACATGGCGGCTTGATCTTGCGGGGCGGCGGAGGGGAAAGAGTGCGTCCCATTGAGACGCCAGTCCGATGATCGGTGGGCACCGATCGCGGGCCAGTCCCCTCCCGAGCATGGTCGTGGTGCTCAGTCCCCTCTAGGCCCCCCACAAGCCCCAAACGGGCATCTCACGCCGTGGTCACGATGGCAGCGACCAGGTGTAGTTGCCGCCGTCGTGAAACGGTTGCGAACAGCAGGCCGCTCGGCCCATCTGGGTCGGAGAATCGGAAAACACGACACGCCATTTTGGGGGGGGGGGGGGGGTGGGAGAATTGCGGGAGGTGCGAGAGCGGTCCTCCCGCGATTCTCCCACCCGGCGTGAGGAGCGGTGAATTCCGCCCATGATGTCTCCTGGTGTCTAACTGTAATCATACAATACATCTCTACTGTCCACACAGTGGTGCCAGTCATTCAGAATTACCTCACAAAGCAACACCTTATGCTGCTATTGCTATGTCTCAATATTAACAATATAACACATATAAGGGTCCAAAGACTACTCATTTCATTCAATTAGCATACATGCAGCATTATGAGCTGCACCCAAATAAACCCAAAAGCGTTGCTACCACTGGTTGTCTGTCCGCAAATGAGAGCTTCTGCAGAGTTCTTCTCTGTGGCTAAAGCAGATATGAAAGCAGGTAATCAGTGCATCTTCATCAGCTGAGATGTCAGAGACACCTGTCCTTGCAGGGGCACCATCTCAGACTGCACCGGCTGCTACTGTACAGGAGAAGATTGGGCTCGAGGCACATGTTTCCATCAGTGAACCAAGAGGTTGGCAGAAGTAAGGCCCCTTCAGGACTGCCACCATCCACATAATCTCTGCTTGCTTCAGCCCTTTCATGGCCCACCTCCATGTCTCCATTGATCAGGGTCAGGAATGTTAAATAGATTCCTGCCCATGTATCTTAGCGGAATCACTGCAACTGAGTGGCCATAGCCATAGGATGTATTTATTATACATTCTGTTAATGCTAGTCCACTGCTCCTGCATCCAATGACTGGACTGCTGCATATGACTCTTCATGAGGTTAGCAAATCTTTAAATGGAGGAGCTCATGCACTATTATGCCTGAGACATTGTGGTTCCACTGCCATAAATGGGCTCCTCGATTCTCTGCCCAAGGGTCTGGACTACCCCAGGGCACTCTGACATATTGCCACATATTTTCCGTTGCTGCTCCAAAGGCACTAGCTTTGACAATCAGCACCTGCTACCAGGTGAGCATGATTGGAGTAATCCTCCATCCTCCGATGGACTCCTGGCTGCTGTTGCCTCCACCACTCGTTCACATGATGTAGTTTTGAATGTTACTCTTTCTAAATGCATCTTAACTATCAGAGATGTACATGCATCTGAGCTGGTGGAGGGTGCATGACTCTTGTTACTGGTGGATCCTCTCAGATTGGAGCAGCCACCACAATTGGCTGTTGTTGTTTCCCTTGTATTGCCCTTGTGGAAAAGAGAAAAAATAAACTGCTCAAGAATGACACTTCCCATCATAACATCATATGGAACACCTACCAATCCTGGCAATTTACTGTCTGAGGTATAACCTCAATATCCTCCAAAAGCTAAAGTGCTATGAGTCCTTCCCTTTGATGCAGGGTTGGCCTGGGCACACGTGTCCTAGTTTCCTGGGAAATCTCTGCCATGAGACCCTTCTCCTCAGCATATTTTTACTTCATGTCAGCTGGCCATTGCATCTTACCTTGTGAGTCCTCAGAAGATTGTTGGAAACATTGCGTGCATTGGATCCATGCCCTGCTTACAACACTAAGGCACCTGACATCTTGTGCAGTCTCTATCCAACTTGCTTAATTTGGCTGGGAGACCTTATCCTGCCGCTCTCCAGAAATAACACATTCCTTCAGACTTTCACTGCCACCATCATAACCTCCAGAGAGGTGCCCTGCATCGTGGGGCAGCCCATCCATGACTGCCTGCCAGAATACTTCACTGAACACCTGCACACAATGAGCGAGATTTACATCGCACGTCTCGCGAGATCATGCTGGATTTCTTGAGGCTTTGTGAGCCGGGTAGATCCTTTATCAGTCATGGAGTGTGGTCATTGGATCGCGCCCTCAATTTTAATTTTGAATCCTTGTTTCAAGTCCCTCCATGCCTTCAACCCTCCCAATATCTGTAATATCCTTCAGCTTTCTGAGGCCCAATGCTGGCATCTTGTGAATTCTTGATTTTCAATGCTCCACAAGTGGCCGTGCTTTCAGCTGCCTCGGCCATAAGTTCTGGAGTTCCCTGCCAAAACCTCTCGGTCTCTTGCCATCTTCTTGGCACCCCTTATAACTTTTGACCAATCCATATTTGCTTATTTGGTTTGGTGCCAAGTTTTGTTTGATAACTCTCTCGTGAAGTTTAGAAAAGGTTTAGAAAAGGTTAAATGTAAGTTGTTAATAAATGAAACCCCGTAAACAGAAATGTTGAAAGTGTCGCTTTTGTATACTTTTAAAATACTATAATATTATTGATAGTGGGCAGGATTCCCCCATTCGGTGGCAGAGTGTCCACGCCATCGGAAACACCGTCGCGTTTCATGATGGCGTGAACGGGCTGCTGGAAGTACGGATTCTGGCCCCTACAGTGGGCCAACACGGCGCTGGAGCGGTTCATGCCGCTCCAGCCTCCCATCCCGGCATGAACTGTGCGCCGCGGGATCCGCGTATGCGCAGTGGCACCGGCGCCAACCCACGCATGCATAGTTGCCTCCGTCAACGCACGGGCCCCGAGTTCAGGGGCCGGCGCGGAGGAAAATAGGCCCGGGGAGAGAGAGCCCGGCCCGCCGATCGGTGGGCCTCGATCATGGGCCAAGACTCATCGGAGCCCCCACACAGGCCACCGCCCGACCCTACGCGCAGAGTTCCCGCCGGCTGTGACCAGGTGTGGACGGCGCCGGCGGGACTCTGCCTTTTTAGAGCGGGCGCTCGGCACATCCCGGGCTGAGAATTGGCGGTGAGCCATGTTTAGTGGCCCACGATCGGCGCCGCACCAACGCGCGGAGAATCGCGTGGCCCAGTTCTCCCTGCCCGGGGCCAGTGTTCTGCAAACTGTACATTCAGCCAAATTTAAGTTTTTATCAGAAAAAATGGCCTCTTGATGAACAAAGAATAAAGCATTATCGTCTCATGAAACAAATGAACAAACAGCCAGATTTTAATTTTTCTATTATATCATATTTTGACTGCCAAAATTCAAAAGCTACGCAATAGCTACACTTGGTGGAAAAGGTGTATTATTAGAGCAGAAACATTTGACAGATTTTTAACATAACATTTGTAACAAGGAGCTGCCAAATCTATTCTGTGCTTGGTTGGCTTTTAGTTAGTTCACGGATAATGTCTGGGACACTGATTAATGTCTTCTAAAGGTACATCTCATTGGAAGGATAAGCTCATTGGAAGATCAATTAAATGCTGGCAGTTTCACAAGATACAAGTAGAAGCATTGCATATCCAGATGAACCTTGTTTTGTTAATGTGGTGGTATGATTTGCATAGCTGTCTGCCATTGGTGCAGAACACTGGCTTACCATTGGCCCTGGTCGGTCATGTGCCTCTCGACCGATTGGTTGAGACCAGTCATGTGAGAGATTGGTCGAGAGGCTGAGTTAACCCCGCCTCCAGAGCGAGGTATAAATACCCAGAACGCCCGGCGGTCATCCATTTACTGTAGTCGACCGCAGGGCTAACTTCTAGCTTATTAAAGCCTAACTTTTGTGCAGCAACTCGTCTCGCGTTCGATTGATGGTTCATCAATTTAATAAGCTAGAATTTTGAAGATGGAGCTCCGGATCTGCCCGCAAATTCAGAACGCCTCAGAAATCTTTCAACATTGGCTGGCATGTCTCGAGGGATACCTGGCATCCGCAAACAGCCCCCGCACCATGGCACAGAAGCTTCACAGCCTCCACTCCAGCGTGGGCACGGCAGTCTATGCGATGATTGCGGAGGAAAAAGATTACAATGCGGCCATGCTTAAGCTGAATGGACAGTTTCTTAAACCGGTAAACAGAGTATTCGCCCGACAGCGGATGGCTACCAGACAACAGCTCCCCGGTGAGTCATTAGACCAATTTTACCAGGCCCTCGCTGTCCTGGGGAGGAATTGCTCCTGCCTCCAAGTTTCAGCCACGGAGCACATGGAACTACTGATCAGAGATGCTTATGTGGCTGGGATGCAGTCTGCCGCTATCCGCCAGCAGATGCTGGAGAAAGACGACCTCATCCTAATTGAGGCACGGACTCTCTCCACCTCCCTGGAAGTCGCCGATTTAAACACCCGCGCCTATGTCCCCAGCCACGCTGCAGCACCCTGGACCTCCTGGCACGCTCCCCCACCGCCATCCGCCGCTCCCGACCTCCCTCAGGCCTACGCCACGGGACGCCCCGACAATTCCGCGGGGCCCCGCTGCTATTTCTGTGGGTTCGCTAAACACCCTCGCCCGTGCTGCCCAGCCCACTCCGCCCTCTGTAAAAGCTGCGGGAAGAAGGGCCACTTTTCATCCGTCTGTCAGGCCAAATTGGTCGCTGCTGTACCGCGCAGCGACCGGGGATCCCCCCCTCCGGGCCCTTGCGGGCCCTTACTGTATGCCGCGCCAATCTCCCCCCCCCCCCCCGCCCACCCTACGCGCCTCCCCCCCTCCTCCGGGCCCATCCGGGCCCTTCCAGCGCACCGCGCAACTCTATCCTCGCCGCCCCCGGGCCCCTGCGCCTGGCCTGCGCGCCTATCTGCCCCCGCTCTCAGCCGCTCCGGTCGGCCCGCCGGCACCGCTAACCCCGCCCCCAGCAACCACGAGGGCGCTGGCATCTTGGGCCCCTGACGCCACGTGCGGGTCCTGGGCGCCGCCATCTTGGGGCGCCGACTCCATGTGTGGGTCCTGGGTGCCGCCATCTTGGGATGCCGACTCCATGTGCGGATCCTGGGCACCACCATCCTGGACTGGCACGCAAGATTCTGCCAGCTACTACTCGGCCGACGACGACTGCGACGATGGTTCTTCTCCATGGCTCACGGCCATTCAACTCGACCAGTCACGGCCAGGCACGCTCGGCAAAACAATGACACTGATCCACCTCAACGGCCACGAGACGGGCTGCCTGCTGGACTCCGGGAGCACGGAAAGCTTCGTTCACCCTGCCACGGTAAGACGCTGCGCGCTCCCTGTCCATCCTGTAAAACACAAAATCAGGTTCGCACTCCGTCCGCATCACCGGCTGCTGCATCGCGGACCTCATGGTCCAAGGGAAGGTTTTTAAAAATTACAAACTCCTTGTCCTCCCTGACCTTTGCGCACCGGCACTCCTAGGACTGGACTTCCAGTGCAACCTGCAGAGCTTGACCTTCCAATTCGGCGGCCCTATACCCCCCCTCACAGTCTGCAGCCTCGCGTCCCTCAAAGTGGACCCCCCCTCCTTGTTTTATAATCTCACCCCCGATTGCAAATCGTCGCGACACGGAGCAGACGGTACAGCGCCCAGGACCGGTCCTTCATCAGGTCCGAGGTCCAGAGGTTGCTGAAGGAAGGGGTCATCGAGGCCAGCAACAGTCCCTGGCGAGCCCAAGTGCTGGTGGTCCGGACGGGGGAGAAAAACCGGATGGTCATCGACTATAGCCAGACAATCAACCGGTTTAAGCAACTGGACGCGTATCCTCTCCCCCGTATTTCCGCCATGGTAAACGATATTGCAAAATACAAAGTCTTCTCCACTGTGGACTGCTTATCACCAGCTCCCCCTCCGCGCGAGTGACCGCAAGTACACCGCGTTCGAGGCTGATGGACGCCTCTACCACTTCCTTAGGGTTCCATTTGGTGTCACAAATGGGGTTTCGGTCTTCTAACGGGAGATGGACCGAATGGTCGACAAGTACGGATTACGGGCTACCTTCCCTTATCTCGATAATGTCACCATCTGCGGCCACGACCAGCAGGACCATGACGCCAACCTCCGGAAATTCCTCCAAACTGCAAAACTCCTTAACCTCACACACAATAAGGATAAGTGCGTGTTTAGCACCGACCGTCTAGCCATCCTCGGCTACGTAGTGCGTAACGGAGTGATAGGCCCCGACCCCGAACGCATGCGCCCCCTGATGGAACGCCCTCTCCCCAATACCCTCAAATCCCTCAAACGCTGCCTGCGTTTCTTCGCTTACTACGACCAATTGCTTCCCAATTACGCTGACAAGGCCCGTCTCCTCATTCAAACCACGACCTTCCCGCCGTCGACAGAGGCCTGCCAGGCCTTTAGCCGCATCAAAGCGGACATCGCAAGGCCATGATGCGCGCCATCGACGAGGCCCTCCCCTTCCAGGTCGAGAGCGACACATCAGAAGTAGCTCTGGCGGCCACTCTGAACCAAGCGGGCAGACCCGTGGCTTTTTTCTCCAGAACCCTCCAGGCTTCCGAACTCCGCCACTCCTCTGTGGAAAAGGAAGCCCAGGCCATAGTTGAAGCTGTGCGACATTGGAGGCACTATTTGGCCGGCAGGAAGTTTACCCTCCTCACAGACCAACGGTCAGTGGCCTTCATGTTTCATAATGCACAAAGGGGCAAGATTAAGAATGACAAGATCTTACGGTGGCGGATCGAGTTGTCCACGTACAACTATGAGATCTTGTATCGTCCTGGGAAGCTCAATGAGCCTCCTGATGCCCTGTCCCGCGGTACCTGCGCCAGCGCGCAGATAGACCGCCTCTGCTCCCTCCACGCGGACCTCTGCCATCCAGGGGTGACCCGTTTCTTCCATTTCATTAAGGCCCGCAACCTGCCTTTCTCCATCGAGGAAGTCAGGACAGTAACCCGTGACTGCCACATCTGCGCAGAGTGCAACCGCACTTCTACCGCCCCGAGCGTGCTCATCTCATCAAAGCATCCCGCCCCTTCGAACTTCTCAGCATTGACTTCAAGGGGCCCCTTCACTCTAGCAACCGCAACATTTACTTCCTGGCGGTAATCGACAAATACTCCCGCCTCCCCTTCGCCATTCCCTGCCTCGGCATGACCACATCGACCGTCTTTAAGGCCCTTCTCTCCATCTTCTCCCTGTTCGGCTACCCCGCATACATACATAGTGATCGGGGGTCCTCATTTATGAGCGACGAGCTGCGTCAATTCCTACTCAACAGGGGCATTGCCTCCAGCAGGACGACCAGCTATAACCCTCGGGGTAACGGGCGGGTCGAGCGGGAGAATGATACCATCTGGAAGACCATACTACTGGCCCTCCGGTCCAGAGATCTCCCTATTTCCCGATGGCAAGAGGTTATCCCCGATGCCCTACATTCTATCCGCTCACTCCTCTGTACCACAACAAATCAGACACCTCATGAACGTCTTCTTGTTTTCCCCAGGAAGTCGTCCTCCGGATCCCCTCTCCTGACGTGGCTGGCCGCCCCCGGACCCATCTTACTCCGGAAGCATGTGCGGGTGCACACGTCCGACCCATTGGTGGAACAAGTCCAGTTACTCCACGCTAACCCGCAGTATGCGTATGTGGAGTACCCCGACGGTCAGCAGGACACGGTCTCCCTCCGGGACCTGGCACCTGCCGGCGTGCGGCCTTCCCCCCCTTCACCACAGACTCCCCCCTGTGTTTTTTCCCCCAGCGCCCCACCCTGGCCACCCCTTCCCCATCCATGGCGTCTCCACCACCAGCCCGGGGTGACGGAGACTGTTCAAGGACCATCGCTCCCGGACTCCAGGACATCAGCGGAACCACCACCATCGGCTGAACCAACGTCACCAACTCCCTGCGGCGGTCTGCCAGGACATCACGGGCCACGAAAAGACTGATTGAGTCTATTTAATTTACAACAACTCCATGGACCTTGTTGGGACAATATGTACTATGGTTAATTGTCTGGGCCAGTGGGAAGCCAAAATGTTTTTCTCCCTTCTCTGGCTGCTACTCATACCACCAGTTCTCCACCCCCCCACCCCCCCCGACTCTCGTTGATACCCACCCCCACCCCCCCCACCCGGCTTCTTTCTCCGCAAGGGGTGAATGTGGTGGTATGATTTGCATAGCAGTCTGCCATTGGTGCAGAACACTGGCTTACCATTGGCCCTGGTCGGTCATGTGCCTCTCGACCGATTGGTTGAGACCAGTCATGTGACGACTCTCCGATTGGTCGAGAGGCTGAGTTAACCCCGCCTCCAGAGCGAGGTATAAATACCCAGAACACCCGGCGGTCATCCATTTACTGTAGTCGACCGCAGGGCTAACTTAAGACCATAAGACATAGGAGTGGAAGAAGGCCATTTGGCCCATCGAGTCCACTCCGCCATTCAATCATGGCTGATGGGCATTTCAACTCCACCTACCAGCATTCTCCCCGTAGCCCTTAATTCCTCGCGACATCAAGAATTTAACTTCTAGCTTATTAAAGCCTAACTTTTGTACAGCAACTCGTCTCGCGTTCGATTAATGGTTCATCAATTTTACCTTCAGCATTAAGAGGTGGTTTGTGGTTTTCTTTCAATAGAACATAGGATCATAGAGGTTAAGAGCAGGAACAGGCCATTTGGCCGTTCGAGTCTGCACCACCATTCGAAAATATCATTTTTTAAAAATAAATGTTTTTATTGGGTTTTTGAACAAGGTATAATTACCGTTATGTACACAGAATAAGAAACATATATCTATATATATACACATATTTAGAAGAGAAGGGCACACCCCAACATAGAATACAATAAAATATGAAATAGATTAACTGGTGGGGTACTGTGCACCAGCTCGGCAGCGGCAGCTCTGTGCATCTGGCTGAATTATTTATACCACGTAAGTACGCGACTGTTTGCGGGGGGGGGGGGGGGGGGTGGAGTGGGGGGAAGGGGGGGCAGGGGTGGCGGGGACTGGGGGGGGCAAATATACATTTGGGTGCCGGGGAGATAACCACAGTGTGCGAAACCTGGCCGGGTCGCGTGCCGCTGTCGCCTGCCTTTCCCGGACGGTTCTCCCCGCCATCCCTCGCTCGCCTCTGCTGCTCCTCCCATCCTCCATCCCCAACCTCCTCGTTCCCCGCTCCTGGAGATGTCATGCACGTTTTGGCACCCCGTGCCTTCCTTCCGGCTCCCGTTTCCCTGCCCCCCGCCCCATCCCGCTGGTTCTCCTCTCCTGTCCCCCCTCCCTCCACGGTTCGCCCCTCCCTCCTCAAGTTCAGCTGTCTCCCCCCTCCCCCCTGTGGTTCGCCTTTCTTTCTTCAGGTTTCGCCGCCCCCCCCTCCCCCTCTCTCCCAGTCCCTCTCTCCCTTTCATGCCTTGGCTACCCTCCCCTGATTCTTGACTAAGTTCCCCTGATCCTTGGCTACCTGGCTATTCTTCCTCTTGTTCGTTGGCCACAAACAGGTCCCGGAACAGTCGCGTGAATGGCTCCCACGTTCTGTGGAAGCCGTCGTCCGACCCTCGGATGGAGAATTTGATTTTCTCCATTTGGAGAGATTCCAAGAGGTCGGACAGCCAGTCTGCAGCTCTGGGTGGTGCTGCTGACCGCCAGCCAAACAGGATTCTACGGCGGGCGATCAGGGAGGCAAAGGCAAGGGCATCCGCCCTCCTCCCCAGTAATAGATCTGGCTGGTCCGAGACCCCGAAGACCGCCACTTTCGGGCATGGCTCCACCCTCACTCCCACCACTTTGGACATAGCCTCGAAGAAGGCTGTCCAGTACTCCACCAGTTGGGGCAAGACCAGAACATGTGGGCGTGGTTGGACGGGCCTACTTGGCACCGTTCACAACTATCCTCCACCTCCGGGAAGAACCTACTCATACGGGTTCTTATTAAGTGGGCTCTATGTACCACTTTTAGCTGTGTCAGGCTGAGCCTTGCGCACGTGGAGGTGGAGTTGACCCTATGCAGTGCTTCGCTCCAGAGTCCCCATCCTATCTCAATCCCCAGGTCCTCCTCCCATATCTTTCTTGTTGCGTCCAGTACAGTGTCGGCCCTTTCTGTCAGGCGGTCGTACATGTCACTACAGTTCCCTTTATCTAGGATACTTGCGTCCAGTAGGTCTTCCAGTAGTGTCTGTCGTGGCGGTTGTGGGTACGTCCTTGTCTCCTTTCGTAAGAAGTTTTTGAGCTGCAGATACCGTAGCTCGTTCCCCCTGGCTAGCCAAAATTTCTCTGTCAGTTCGTCCAGTGTTGCGATCCTGCCGTCCGTGTATAGGTCCCTGACTGTCAGTGTCCCTCAGTCCTGCCTCCACCTTTTGAAGGTGGCATCAGTCAGTGCTGGTGTGAACCAATGGTTGTTGCAGATGGGAGCTTTGTCAGACATTTTGGTCAGGCCAAATTGCTGCCGCAGTTGGTTCCAGGATTGGAGGGTGGCTATCAACACCGGGCTGCTGGAGTGTTTTTTGGGTGGGGATGGGAGTGCTGCCATGGCGAGGGCCCGGAGGGATGTCCCCACGCAGGAGGCCTCCTCCGCGCGCACCCACTCGGCCTCTGGCTCCTGTATCCATCCCCTTACTCGCTCGGCTGTTGCCGCCCAGTGGTAGAATTATAGGTTTGGGAGGGCTAGCCCCCCCCCCCCCCTGGATTTTGTTTTTTGTAGGACCTTATTTGGGATCCTAGCATTTTTACCCCCCCCCCATACGAACGCCATGATTAGTTTGTCCAGCGCTTTGAAAAAGGCCTTGGGGATGTAGATCGGAATGGATCTAAACAGGAAGAGGAACTTGGGCAGTACGTTCATTTTGATCGTCTGGACTCTCCCCGCGAGGGAGAGTGGGAGTGTGTTCCATTTTTGCAGGTCCTTTTTTACTTCCTCCATCAGACTGGTGAGGTTCCATTTGTGGATCCCTTTCCAGTCATGGGCTATTTGGATCCCCAGGTAGCGGAATTTGTGTCGGGCTTGTTTAAACGGTAGTCCCGTTAGTGCTGCCCCCCCCCCCCCCCCCCCCCCCCCTTGCGGGTGTACTGGGAAGATCTCGCTTTTGCTCATGTTGAGTTTGTAGCCCGAGAAGGCTCCAAACTCTTTCAGGAGCGCAATGATCCCGTCCAAGCTGCTCTGTGGGTCCGAAATGTAGAGGCGCAGGTCATCTGCATAGAGTGAGACTCTGCGCTCTCTGCCTCCCCTTCGGATCCCCCTCCAACTTTTTGCTGCCCTGAGCGCGATTGCTAGCGGTTCGATCGCTAGGGCGAACAGCAGCGGGGACAGTGGGCATCCTTGTCTGGTGCCACTGTGCAGTTGGAAGTATTGGGAGTTGGTATTGTTGGTCCGTACGCTCGCCATGGGAGCGTTGTATAGGAGCTTTACCCAAGAGGTGAATCCTGTTCCAAGCCCGAACTGCTCCAGTACCTCGATGAGGTATTTCCATTCGACTCTGTCGAAGGTCTTTTCTGCATCCAGGGAGACGATCACCTCTTATGTTCTCTCCCCGGAGGGGGTCATTATCACGTTCAGCAGGCGCCTGATGTTCGAGGTAAGCTGTCTACCTTTTACGAAGCCCGTCTGGTCCTCTGTGACCACCTCAGGTACACAGTCTTCTAGCCTTTTGGCTAGGATTTTGGCCAGTATTTTGGCGTCTGCGTTTAGCAGTGAGATGGGTCAGTATGACCCACATTCCGTTGGGTCTTTGTCTTTCTTAGGTATCAGCGAGATTGAGGCCTGTGCTAGCGTGGGTGGCAGTGTGCCCCTAGCTAGAGAGTCTGTGAATATCCCAGTCGAAAATATCATGCCTGATCTTGTTGTGGTGTCAACTCCACTTTCCTGACAGACCCCTATAACCCTCGGCTCCTTTGTCTATTAAAGATCCATCTCAGCCTTGAATAAATTCAATGACCCAGCCTCCACTGCTTTCTGGAGAAGAACATTCTAGAATAATGAGCATCTCAGAGAAATAAACTCTCCTGATCAGCATCTTAAAAGGGAGATCTCTTATTCTTAAACTGTGTCCCCTATTTCTAATAACCCCCACAAGAGGAAACATCCTCCTGATACCCAACCTATCAAATCCTCTCAATGCAGTATATGTTTCAATAAAATCAATTCTCATTCTTCTAAACTCCGATGGAAGAGACCTAACCTGTTCAACGTTTTTCCATGAAATAAGCCCTTCATCCCAGGAACTAGTCAAGTGAGTCTTCAGTGAACTGCTTGTAATTCAATTATATCCTTTCAAATAAGGAGACCAAAACTGTACACGGTGCTTTAGATGTGATCACACCAAGGCCCTGTATAGCTGAAGTAAATATTCCCCACTTTTACATTCCATTCCCCTTGCAAGAAAGGCCAATATTCTATTTACCTTCTAATTATTTGCTCTACCTACATGTTAAAGTTTTGTGATTCATGTACCAAGACACCCAGATCCCTCTGTATCACAGAATTCTGCTTAAATTGTATGCCGCTTTTCCATTCTTCCTGCCAAAGTGGACAAGTTCATATACTCAATCTGCTAAATGTTTGCCTGTTCGCTTCACTGATCTATCGGCGCAATTCTCTCAAAAATTTCCAAGTTAATTTGTGGCAGATTTTTCAGGGAGTTTCCTGCCGGCTCTGCGGGCGAGTTCGTCACCGTATTCAATGACACTTAAGTCACTTTTCTGGGCCCTGGGGAGTTTCTTACTGGTTTAGTCCACACTTAGAATTTATTTTAGCACTGGGGAGCTGAATTCAGAGATCAGGCTGCCATTTTGAATGTGTGCTCCGATCTCTAGGTGAGCTTATCGGTCCCCCGCAGCCCCCACCCATGGGCAATGTCACCCCCCACACACATGGACACTATCCCAGAACCCTCAAATAAGGACACCCCGCTATGGGATAATTGAGGGTCCCCCTCTTTAGCCCCCCCCCCCCCTCCCCCAAACCCCCTTACACCAACCCCTTCCTTCTAGGACTCCCACCCATCACCCACCCAACTTCCCGGAGGCCCCTACTTACCTGCCCTGCACCCACCACCTTTCAAACCCCCCCCACACTCATTTTATGGGCATGGTCCCCCTCATCACCTGGCCCTTGGCAGTGCTACCATGGCACTCGAGCACCCTTGCACTGCCACCCTGGCACCCAAGCAGTGCTCCTGCTGGCTTGGCAGTGCTATCTGGGCACATTGGCAGTGACAGGGTGGCAGTGCCAAGGTGCCAGCTGGGCAGTGCCAAGGTGCCCCGCATTCCAGGGGGAGGGCCAGGGACCCACCCGCACATACCTTGACCACGCTGGAGTCTCCGGAGGCCCGGGAAATCCCCCGGGTGTCGTTCCACCTGGTCCACGTTTGTTTGGGCCAGCACTGATCGGTGCCTGGTTGCAGCTTCCCTGGAGAGGTTGGTGAATCAAGAGAGGCCATTGGGTCCCGCGCAGGTAGGTCGTAAGTATTTTATGACCTACTTCCGTGAGCGTCATTCGTTCCCGCCCATTTGGGGCAGGGTTCTGGCTTTGACGTCTTGTGGGGCTTCGGAGAATCCCAGGAGACGTGGAACCTGTCGGGAGGCTCGCTGGAGCCCTCTCCTGGCATTCTCCGGCTGCGTTGCAATCAAGCGAGAGCCCAAAGTGGCCGGAGATTCACGCCCCATAGATTGTAAATGGTTGAGGCCACAGCACTGATCCCGATGGCACTCCACTAGTTACAACTTGCCAGCCTGAAAAAGACCCATTTATCCCGAGTCTCTTTCTCCTGTAGGCTAACAAAGCCTTTATGCATGCTATATGTTATTCTCCATACCATGTGCCCTAATTTTGTGCAGTAACCTTTGATGTGGCACCTTGTGAAATGCCTTTTGTAAATCCAAATGCACCACATCTACAGGTTCCCCTCTAGCTACCTTATTTGTTACTTCCTTAAAGAAGCCTAGGGGCTTTTCACAGTAACTTCATTGAAGCCTAATAAGCGATTAAATATTGTTATTATTATTAACTCTAATAAATTCTCAACGCAATTTTTCTTTAAAAAGCAATGTTGACTGCCGGATCACACTGGGCTGTAACTTTCAGCTCCAGGGCAGTGTAACTAGGGGTAGCTCAAAGATGTGCACGGCAACCTCCCCCAACCTCTGCCTTGCCCACTCCAGGAGCATGGACATTCCCAGGTAATATTTGCAAGGCAATTGCTTGGAAAGTGCAAACTTCGCTTGCCATCTGAAAATTCAATTCAAATTGCAAACTTCAGTTGATTCCAACTGTGTTACATCAATAGTTACTCAGAAAAAGTTAGGATTATAATCACTTTTAACTGCTGGGTACTATCGCGCAGTCATACACTGACCCCTCATGGGACACTCCCTGAACCTCCAGCACAGACACTCCCTACCCTCACAAACACTCCTCACCTCCATGGGATTCCCCATTGCGTGATTCTACCTTAGGGGGATTCCCCACCTCTACAAGTTTTCCCCCCACTCAGGATTCCTACCCCCCCCCCCCCCACCCATGGGACTCTCCACCCTGCCCCCCTCCCCACTCGGGACTCTTCACCTCCCTCCCACCTCCACCCCCCCACCACCACTGGAGGCCTGATCCAACATCAACTAACATCCTCTCCACACTCCCCCACCACCACCAAAGTCTGCCTTTCCAAAATCTTATACACTTATCTACTCCCTGGTCTGTCAAGGACCTTTAAAGGTGGTTGGATCTTTAAATTACCTGGTTTATAGTAGCTAGTGCCATATGAAAGAGACATGGCCTCCTTACATTCAACTGAGCTAACCTCAACATGAGACGAGGGGTTGCGCTGCACTGCACAGGTGTTTCGCCTGGCAGCGTCAGAAGGTCAGGACAGATAGGTTGAACAGACTGGTAATCCAGCTCTGACTGCCACTCTACAGGAGTTCAAGCCCATTATGCTTTTCTAAGTACCCTGCTTTAACCTCTGACAGGTGTTAGGCTAACTGGCCTATAGTTTCTTGCTTTCTGTCTCCCTCCTTTCCAATCTGTAGGGACCCTTCCAGATCTAAATTTCTTTCGAAGATTATAACCAATACTGTAATTATCTCTGCAGCCACTTCTTTTAACCCTTGGGTGCAGACTATCTAGTCCTGGGGACTTGTCAGCCTGTAGATCCTTTGGCTTTCCCAAAACCTTTTCCCAGTGATGGTGATTGTTTTAAGGTCCTCCCTTTCACCTCTTGATTTTCAAGTATCTTTCAGATGTTTTCTAAATCTTCTACAATGAAAACAGTTTTAAAATGCCTGTTGATTTCTCCACCATTTCCTTGTTTTCCATTATCAATTACCTACACTCACTGTCTAGAGGACCAACACTAGTTTTTAGTTTTTTATATTACTAGCTAGCTTTCTCTCATTGTACTTTATCCATCTTTGTTTAAAAATTTTTTTTTTTGCTAGTTCTTAAAATCTGACTGATCTTCTGACCATAGATCATAGGAATTAACAGTGCAGAAGGAGGCCATTTGTCCCATCGAGTCTGTACCGGCTCCTGGAAAGAGCACCCCACCCAAGATCTACACCTCCATCTTCCCCCCACAACCCAGTAACCCCATTCAACACTAAGGGCAATTTTGGACACTAAGGGCAATTTAGCATGGCCAATGCATCTAACCTGCACATCTTTGGACTGTGGGAGGAAACCGGAGAGAATGTGCAGACTCCGCACAGACAGTGACCCAAGCCGGGAATCGACCCTGGGACCCTGGAGCTGTGAAGCAATTGTGCTAACCACAATGCTACCGTGATGCCCACAACCACAAGTATTTGTAGATTTCCGATTTGATACTATCCTCAGCTTCCTCATTTAGCTTTGGCTGATAGATCCTCCTCAAAGGGTCTTCCTTTTGCACTGGGATAAATCTTTTATGAGAATTATGAGGTGGGATTCTCCGTTTGCCAATGGCGAAATCGGGACATGCGATTTGGCAGAGAATAGCTTCTAACGTCAAAATCGTGGCAGGCGGATTTGACGCCAAATCACGATTCTCCGTTACCTCAAAAACGGCGTCAATGCGTTTCACTCCGTACGTACATTAGGCACCGTTTGCGTTTCATTAGCGGGTCCAACCCGGTACTCTCCAGGGCCTCCGTGATTCTCCGCCTCTGATGGGCCGAGTTCCCAACGGCGTGGTTCACTTCTGCTTTTAAAAATCGGGAAACCGGCGTGGCGCCTGTTGAGGGAGAGGGGGTACAGAATGTGTCCAACATGGTCATAGTGTGCTGAAACTGGCTGAAGGGCTTCTGCCAGGGCTGGGGGTGTCGTGGGGGTGGTGAGGAGGTGGGCTGTGGGGTCAGGGTCGACGGACAGGGAGCAATATTGACGCAGCTGGCAAGGCAGTCATGCAGCTGTGCACACCGCTAACAGCCTGCTTTGAACCTGGTGCCATGGGTCATATAGGTGTCCCCCCAGGGCACCCTCATGTGTGCCCTCTGGCCCCAGCCGACCCATCTGCTGTATGGATGCCATCCAGCACAACCAGTGCTACCTTGTTGGCTGGGATAAGTGTGTGTAGAAAGTGTAATGTGTATATGCGACTGCAGCTTGTAAGCCTCCCGAGTGTCGATCATGGACCCGGTGTATCCCGCACCATTTTTCCCATGAGGTTATTGACCAATCCAGTCACATTGCACATTACCAGGTCTAGAATTTACTGCTTCCTGGTTGGCCCTTGACTAATTGATGTACAAAATGGTCCTGAATACTCTCAATGAGCTCAGGCTACCTTTGTCAATCTAATTCATCCAATCTATATGTAGATTAAAGTCACCCATGATTATTGCAGTATCTTTCTCACATTTATTTATTTATTATTCATTTTGTGGGCTGTGAGCATCGCTGGCTTGACCATTATTTATAGTCCATCCCTAATTGCCCTCGAGTTGTCCTCTTGAATCACTACAATTTATTTCTGTCCCCTGTTAGGGAGCCCATAAACTAGTTCCACAACTGACCTCTTACCTTTCCTAATTCTTATCCCTGCCCAAAATTATTCTACATCTTGTTCTTTTGAGCTCAGGTCACCCCGAATTATGATACTAATAACATTGTTATTTAACAACGCTAGCCACCAGCCTTTCATAGACTCCAGTCTTTTTGAAATGTCAAATATTCTTCAATATTCAGGAAGCCTTGGTCACCTTACAACCATGTCTCTGAAATGGCTAACAGGTCATATAATTTTTTTCTGCCTTTACTAACAATTCATCCATTTTATCACTAAAGCTGTGTACATTCAGATACAGAGCCTTTAACAGTCCCTTTGCCATTTTTTTGCAATCTCTGACTTTGTCTGCTAGAGCATTCTTTAGTTTGTACACTCTGTCTCTTTTTTGCCACATTCTAATTATTATTACCCACAATGCTACCCTACTCTATTACCCAAGTGTAAGACTTCCTTTACAGGGTATAAAACACATGCACTTTAGAAGACCGCGCGTATCTATATAATATTTACAATATAGGAACAAGAGACCACAATGAGATCAGCCAAGATCTTATAAAATTGTGGTGCAGGTTAAAAATACTGCATGGCCTACCCCTGCTCCTAATTCACATGTTTGTATGTCAGCCAGCCAGCAGTGAATCTTTAATAACTGCATAATTTCCAGTATTTTCTTTGTTTGAATAAACAATCTGTATTATCTGCATGGATTGGTGGATGACCCCAATGTTTTCAGTAGTTTTCACTAAATTGGCAGTCATAAAAACGATCACCTTAGCAGTATCTTTAAGGCTTGGGGCTATAATTTCTATGCTTTAATTTGTTTTCACAGTGGTTTGGACAAATTGAATTTGTTAATTAAAACACTAAAATGAAATGCTGAATGTTACTGACTAGATGCAAATTGCATTAGTTGAGACATTGGGTGACAACAGCTCACAGTATCAATAGACAGGACAAGTCATTTTAGAAAAGCAAATTATTACTTTTAGTGGTTAGTCTCAACTGAAGGTTGTTTTTCATGCTATGGTCTACTGCTCTTTCATTCACTGGTTTCATAGAATACCTACAGTGCAGAAGGAGGCCAATCGGCCCATCAAGTCTGCACCAACACTCTGAAAGAGCACCCCACCCAGGTTAACTCCCCTACTTCATCCCCACCTAACCTTTCGACATAAGGGGCAATTTAGCAAGGCCAATCTACCTAACCTGCACATCTTTAGACTGTAGGAGCAAACAGCACCACCCCAACGAACACACCCAGAGATGGTGTGAATGTGTAGACTCCACACAGATAGTCTCCCGAGGCTGGAATCAAACCTGGGTCACCAGTGCTGTGAAGTGCCACCATGTCGCAGAGTATCATCAGAAGCTTCAGTCGTGGAATTTTACAAAAAACAATCAGAAATTCTATCAATTCAGATTTAAATTCTGATGCATCGAACAAAACTTTGATTTAGGACCAAAGAGAGTGACAAAAACAATGAGTGGTGCTTATCTGAAATTTCTAGGCTGACGGAAATTGTTCCATAAAATAATATTTTCAGTAGCACTTCAGTAGATGAATGGAAATTTATGTAAATCATAATTGAGATTAATCAACTAATTATGCAAACCATAGACATTTTGATATTTTAAATATATAAATTATACCTCATAGCGCTGTTCCATTTGTTCCCATAGTCATAAAAGTGCCATAAATCCTTCACAAGGAGTTTTGTATGTGGGATGGTGGAGAATAGTGGTAGTTCAGCTGAGCTATAATTCATGTTCATCCCTAAACAACCAGAGGGGGCTTCGTGGTCACAAAACTTATTTAAGTGTCAGAATCCCATTAAGCATCTTTACTTAGTTCCTTTATGTAACAGTGTACTGCCTATGCCTTTGTTCCAGTAAGTGCTCAAGGGTCATGCATATGTTCTGTGTTAATTTACTCAAAAGAGCTTAACATTTCTACTTAACCATCACGTTTTTTTTTTGTATTCACACAAATGTCTATGTTATATAATCCTAAAGTATGTGGTGATATAATCACTGTAGTGATGTGTACTTGCAGTAGGGGGATGTATGCATGTACCTGTAATACAGGTTCCTCCGGTAAGCCCCTGCCGGCTAGCTCCGCCCACAGGGAGCTTTGGTATAAATATGCGTGTAAGCCACTCAGACCCTAGTCTACAGTTGCAGATGGAGGAATAGCATCACACAGCAATAAAGCCTCTATTGTACTACTCTCACGTCTTTGAGTATAGTACACATCACTACAGTGGTTATATTACCACAGAGTACAATAAACATTTGTGTTATAAAACAGTGAAATGAAATGAAAGTCGCCATAGTCCCCGAGGACCATTGACTGCTCTCCCCCATTTGAGAGACAGAGCTGACTGATGGTGATTTAAGGATCACCACGCCTTAGGCAAGGGGCAAGGGTGAGAAGGCGAGCCTTCATGAGTAACCTAAGCCAGTAGGGAAATTGAACCCGCATGTTGGCGTTGCTCTGCATCACAAACCAGCCGTCCAGCCAACTGAGCTAGCCGACCCCCGATATATAGTAAAATGTAAATGTTATTTTGCTTCACCTGAAAATGTTTGTCAGTGGCAAGTTGCTTCGGGATCCATTTCCTGAAAACATTGTTGTTCGCTTTTCCAACTTCACTTATTCAAACTTATTCTTGTAAATGGCTAGTTCGAAAAATTGATTCCATAATGAAATATATCAAGAAAATATTTACATTTGAAAAAACAGCAGGTACAAATATTTCCCTTGCTATATTGCTCTTAAATCCGAAATTGAGCAATTCTCTCCATGTGCTATGATGTTCCTTGTCTGCTTGGGGCTGTCATTGTGAATATTACTCTCCTGATCCTATTACTTTGTTTAGAAATCTGAAAGTCACTAAAGTTTCAGGTTTTAGAGTATAGCTGAAGTCATCATAACTATATAAACCATGGAATCCTTGTTCCCACCGAAACCACCTTTAGTACTGTTGCTCTGTAGACCCATAGTTTGTTTCTTTACTTGTCCCATTACTACCTCCTTGCACCATGATTCAGCCTTACACCCTACCAGAGGCCTTGGGGCGGATTCTCGGTCTGAGAAACTAAGTGCTGACGTCGGGACTGAATCGCGAGAGTTCTACGTTGATGAAAGCGGTGCTGGTCCCGGAGTGATTCAAGGCATGTTAATGGGCTAGCACCAGCGCCACATGGAACCAGTGCAATTCCAACCACCTCTGGCTTTTGATTTGCCGGGGTCAGAATTGGCGCTGGAGAGCCTGACAGGCTGCAGTCACATATTAGCACCCCACTCCCCCACACACTCATTCCAGCCAAGGTGATGCCACACCCAAGATTCGCAGATGGAGAGCTGGGACTTTACTGGAATTCGTGGGAGGATATGGGGGACATCCTGTTCTCTGGGGTGGGAAAAGATCTGCCACCTGGAAATGTAAACAGGACCTGGCCGCAGGTGGCAGAGGACTTGTGCGCCGTGAGATCCACTGATGGACCAGATGGCAGTGGAAGCTGCACAACGTCCTCAGGATGGCCCGGGTGAGCCACCACCTCCATGCCTCTGCACCACCGCTGTCCCACAACCCCCACCACCCACCGGCAGACCGTGCATATCCCACCCTGCACCACATGCCATAACCCATACCGCCCACCATGGCCGGTTGCCCTGCACACACAGGCCACTAGTCGCAGACCCCCTGTTCTGCCCAAGTGCCTCACACTGGGCACTGTCTGTCCTCTCCCGCCAGGAGAAGGTGGCCACAACCACAGGGAGAGAGATAGAAGTGAGCCCCCGATGGTCTGGCGTGTCCCTGTGGCACCCCTACCTCCAGCAACCCCCACCCCATCTCCCCACCCCCGGGTGGCATCTGCAGTGGAGGCCTTGGGTACGAAGGCATAGGCCATGGGTCAGGATGCCCAAGACCTGGGGCACTCTGTGTGGGTGACAGGGCAGCCATGTCACATGCCACCATGTACCAGGGCCACATGGACATTGTAGCAGCACTCCAGAGTGTGGTCCAATCACAACGGACCATGGCTGCGGGTGTTGACGACATTGGCTTGGCACTGACTGACCTGAGCCAGACATAGAGGGACCTAGCATGGTCCCTGAGCGATCTGGCACTGTCCCAGAGGGACGTGGCACAGACCCTGTGTTCTATAGCCACGAGCATGGGGACCCTGGTCGATATGAGAGCAGGCCTCCAGGACTGGCAGCAGCAGGCAGCGGCGGAGCCCCCGGAGCCCGCTCCGGCCGCACCCTCTCCCAAGGTGTAACCCCAGAGGCCATCGGGCACCCCGAGGGAGGAGGAGGTGATGAGCTTGCTGGTGTGGGATACCTAAGTTGGAGGTGGTCGTTGGTCAGGGTCCCCAGGACAACCACCGCACACTACCTCATCCCCCCACTCCCGCACGCTAACCCGAACCCCGTCCCCACTGCTGCCACCCCACAGGTTCAATGAGACTGTGAGATAGAATGGCCAGAATGCATGCAGGGATCACCCAGGCAGATGGTGGAGAGTACTAATGAGGGCAGGAGTCAGATTGCTTCCATCGATACAGAGCACCAGGGCTCATCGGGAAAAGAGTCATAATCATCTACTATCCCATGGACTGGAGCCGCTGATACTGCCAACCCAGGGCCCACACCCTGTAGTTCAGCAATAAGGAAACACTGAGAGGAGTGCAGGTGTCGGGGTGAGCTGCAGGGAGGGTGCACAGGGGAGGGTGCGATTGGATCGAGGGATGGGTGCGTAGGGGTGGGATGGGATGTTCGAGCTGCCAGTGGCTAGGGCCCCTAGTCGGTGAACCTAGTGGCGATGAGCGCATCCTGTGCGCGGCAGCCCAGGTGCACATATTGTGCGTCCTCCAGTGGCTGTCTGGGCCCCATGCCCTGCCCATCCTAGCCCTCCACCGCAACCTCCTCATCCAACAAGACCTGGCGTTCATCTACCCTCTGTTGAGAAATGTTGTGGAGGCCACCATGATGTGCAAGACCCTCCTGGCACTATTGTGGAGGGCATCTTTAGGACATCGATGCACCACTCAATGACATCTCTTGAGCATTTTGAGCATTGCTGTCACAGTTCTCCGTGTCGGTATGAGGCCTCTGGATAGGCGTCATCATCCATGACTGCAGTGGATAACCCATCACCCAATAACCAACCCCTCACGCAGGGGTGCAACTCGAAGGTATCGGCTACCAACAAGTGTGCCAGGATGAAGGTGACATGCGTCCCGATAATCACCCCCTGGACATAAGGCATCCCAGCGATGGTGGCAAATCCTCTCCCCTGCCACCCCATCCCCAACCAGCAGCAGGACTGGCAAGCCACAGCAGCACTTTTGGTCTTACCGTCAATCTCTCCCTTAGCAGCCATGACGCCTGTTTCCGCATTTTAATTACCACAAGAGACCCTTACCGTTGGCAATTCCACCTGGTGGAAGCGGAGCATCGCTGGAGGCCCGGAGAATGCTGGATCTGGTCTGTTAATGTTATGCCAACGACATTTACTATATGATTTGCATACCCACGCCGGAGTGCAGCACCAGAGCATGGCATTCCCCGTTCGGCACCCAGCACTGGTTCGATTTTCAGCTGACGTGCTGGGTGGGATTCTTTAATCCCGCGGCAGAGTGTCCACGCCGTCGTAAACGCCGTTGCGTTTTACGATGCGTGAACAGGCCACTGCCAGGACTAATTCTGGCCTCCACAGGGAGCCAGCACGGCACTGGAGTGGTTCACGCCATTGTGCACACGCGCAGTGGCACCAACGCGCGCATGCGCAGTGGCCTCCTTCAACGCGTCGGCCCCAATGCAACATGGTGCAGGACTACTGGTACCGGCGCGTAGGAAAGGAGGCCCCCAGCCAGAGAGGCCGGCCCGCCGACCACATCGGAGGCACCCCTGGGGTCGGACCCCCCTCCCACCCCACAGGCTGCCCCCCGACCCTTCCATGCCGAGTTCACGCCAGCTGAAAGCAGGTTAGAACGGCGCGGCGGGATTTGGGTTTTTTTCACGACCGCTTGGCCCATCCGGACCGGAGAATCGGCGGGCCGACCGCGTAGAGCGTCCCGTGACCGGCACCCCGCCAACCACGCCGGCACCAATCGCATGCCGGCATTGGGGCGGCATGGCCCAGTCGCGGGGCTTCTCCAGCCCGGCCCAGGGCTGGGAGAATCCCGCCCGCTATTCTTTGCCCGATCGTGCTTCATGATAATGGCATCACTGTAATGAGAATGCTGGCCCCTTTTCTTTAGTTTTGTCCTTCCACTTTTCACCCTCTTCCTGCCTTTGTGATTGCTGAAAACCTGTTGCACTGGTAACATTTGTTTGGTTCTGACAAAATATAATTGATCTGAAATAGAGTCATAGAATCATGCAGCACAAAAATGCGCTTCGGCGCCACTTAAAAACAACCACCTAACCATTCTAATCCCATTTCTCAGCATTTGGCCCACAGCCCTCACCTTAAATCTATGTTCCCTGGTCATTGACCCCTCCACCAAGGAGAAAAGTTTGTTCCTGTCTACTCTACCTATGCCCCTCATAACATTATAGATCTCAATCATGTCCCCCGTCCGTCTCCTCTGCTCCAAGGAAAACAATCCAAGTCTGCACAATCTCTCTTCATAACTAACAATCTCCAGTCCATTCAATGTCCTGGTTAATCGCCTCTGCACCCTTTCTAGTGCTATCACGTTGCTCCTGTAATGTGGATTCCAAAACTGCACACAATACTCCAGCTGTGGCCTAAACGACGTTTTATACAGTTCCAGGTAATCTCCCTGCTCTTAAACTCTATGGGCGCGATTCTCCGCTCCCCAGCTCTGGCACCCCCTGCGATTCTACCCCCCCCACCCCCCCCCCCCCCCACCCCGCGATTCTCCAGCCCAGATAGGCCGAGCGGCCTGCCGTTCCCGACCTGTTCACGCCAGCGGCAACCACACCTGGTCGCTGCCGGCGTGAACATATCGCGAAAGGTGAGTTTGGGGCCTGTGGGGGGCGGAGAGGGGATTGAGCACCACGGCCGTGCTCGGGAGGCACCCGGGCCGCGATCGGTGCCCACCGATCGTCGGGCCAGCGACTCCAAGAGACGCGCTCTTTCCCCTCTGCCGCCCCGCAAGATCAAGCCGCCACGTCTTGCGGGGCAGCGGAGGGGAAGACGGCAACCGCGCATGCGTGGCTGACGTCATTAGGCGCCGCCGGCCACGTAATTCTTGGCGCGCCGAGCCTTGACGCCAGCATCAAGGCCCAGCGACCGAGTTTTCTGCAACGCCGCTCCTAACCCTGTAGCCACCTGGGTTGGCCACTTCCCGGGTTTAAAATGGAGATTCACTAAGAACGCAGGGAAAAATGGACAGGCTCAGAAAAGCAAGCAGAATGCAAAGTGTCCTGTATTTTCGAGTTGCAGAAAGCAGACAGCACTAAAACTGACGACCATCTGCATATTAATGAGCAATCCCCGGGAACAATAGCAACAGTTAAAGATAATCGAGGTAAAGCCAGACTCCTCGGCGCCAGCAGGAGCCAACAGAAAAGAAGCCAACGGACACACTTAGGAACCGCCCAGCGATCAGGGAACAGCCCCAGTATAGGGGAAATCAAACCAATCGATTGGAACATGATCCAATCAACTGGAGCCAGGTACGGGGTCCGCCCAAAATGGCGCGAAGCCCCTGGGGACTATAAAATAGAGTCCCCGAGTTCAATTCGGTCTTCTTGGCAGCTCTCAAAGAACTCTTGACCGTGACTCTCAACTCGGAGAGACTTGCCTAGCAGCTGCACCAACTAGTAAGTGTCCAGTCAACGCACGCTATGAGATAGACGCTCCTGACCCTTAGTCCATACCAGCTGGAAGCTTGCAGTCTCAGGATCGAACAAGAGGCCATTGTTTCCTGACCCAGTGGGTTCCTTTTCCAAAGCTAAGTATTGTCCTTTAGTGGTAGAAATACAGTAGTCCCCCGTTATACCGCGCTCCGCAATACCGCGGTTCGCGATATACGGCGGGGGGGCTTATGGACCCCAACTTACTTGACTCATTTGAAACTCTTTTTGAAACAGCACCTTTTTTAGCCACGATGATTAGCCGCGATGATTAGACCGATTAACAGCGATGATTACCCACGATGATTAGACCGATTAGCAGTGATGATTACCCGCGATGATTATTGTAGAACGATTAGCCGCGATGAGTAGCCGCGACCGATTAGCCTGATTACCCAGCCATAAAAGGGATACCTTTTCCAGTGCAGGTATCTTCGAGTTCAGTTACTGTCGTTCAAAATGTTTAAGCGCAAGTCTTACACAGTGAAGCAAAAGATACATTTGATAGACCGGCTTTGAAACGGGGAAACAAAGGCAAAATTATCCAGAGAGACTGGTGTACCAGAGTCAACCCCCCGTGGGTGGGTGAAAGATGAGCCCAATTTAAGAACATATGTTGGGACAGTTTCTCAGAGTGAAGGGCTTAGCAGGAAAAAGGCAAGGAACGCGAGTGACATTAACTTGGAGAAGGCTGTGTTCACTTGGTTTGTCCAGGAACAGTCTGGTGGCACCCCCCTATCTGGACCTATCATCAGGACTCAGGCTGAGAAGTTCCATCACCAGCTCCACCCAGAGGACAGCAATTTCGTAGCCAGCAAGGGTTGGCTCCATCGGTTCCAGAAAAGGCATGGGATAGGTGCAGTTACCATCAGTGGTGTACAGAGATCCGACGACTCAGGAGCAGCAGCCTTTCCCGACATCCTCAAGAACTACATGGTGCAAGAGGAGCTGACCCCAGAGCAACTCTACAATGCAGATGAGTCAGGGCTCTACTGGAAGATGCTGCCTGACAAGACCCTAGCTGTCAAGGATGATGTCCACAAGACTCTGGGGTACAAGCAAGCCAAGAACAGGCTCACCATCCTGTTTGCCAGCAATGCCACGGGAACACACAAGCTGAAGCCATTGATTGTGGGCTTTCACAACAACATGGAGAACCTACCCATTACCTACCGGAACTCTGGCAAAGCCTGGATGACAGCTTCCTTATTTGAGGAGTGGTTCTTCAAGTTCTTCGTACCCAGTGTCAGGGACCACCTTAGTGCCCGCAACTTACCGCAGAAGGCCACACTCCTACTGGACAACTGCTCAGCCCACCCTCAGGGAGATGTTCTCAAGACCAGGGATGGGCAGATCCAAGTGCTCTATCTCCCAAAGAACACCACCAGCAAGATCCAGCCATGTGATGTTGGCATCATTCAGACCTTCAAGTCTGTATACAAAAAGGAACTGATCCTGGAAATGATAGACTCTCCTCTCACTGTCCCAGATTACCTGAAAGCCATCACCATCAAGGATGCCTGTTATCTGGCAGGGAAGGCCTGAGGAGCTGTGACGGAGAAGACCATCGCCAACTGCTGGAACAAGGCCCTAGGAGCAGCACTCCCACGACCCCAACATTACCCGGATGACTAGGGGCCTCACGGTAGCATGGTGGTTAGCATCAATGCTTCACAGCTCCAGGGTCCCAGGTTCGATTCCCGGCTGGGTCACTGTCTGTGTGGAGTCTGCACGTCCTCCCCGTGTGTGCGTGGGTTTCCTCCGGGTGCTCCGGTTTCCTCCCACAGTCCAAAGATGTGCGGGTTAGGTGGATTGGCCATGCTAAATTGCCCGTAGTGTAAGGTTAATGGGGGGATTGTTGGGTTACGGGTATACGGGTTACGTGGGTTTAAGTAGGGTGATCATTGCTCGGCACAACATCGAGGGCCGAAGGGCCTGTTCTGTGCTGTACTGTTCTATGTTCTATGTTAAGAGGACTTCGTAGGCTTTACTGAAGCAGAGATCAGGGCAGCTGAGGAGAGGCTAGAGGACCACCTGGATGAGAACCTAACACTCCAGGATTGGGTGAACAGGTGGGCAGAGGACAACATGGCACCCGCAGAAACATTCACAGAGGAGGAGATCATCGACCAGGTCACCCAAGAGGAGGCAGAAGAAGAAGAAGAACCCCAGCCCACAGTGGCAAAGAGCCACTCGGATGCCATCACGCACCTGAAGTGGCTCATAGCATACACAGAGCAACAGGACTTCGACCCCATATACATCCTACACCTGAAGAACCTCAGAGGCAAGCACAAGTCAAGATGAGGAAGGGGATGTGCCAGAAGAAACTCACAGACTTTTTTTAATGATTTTTTAAAATATGCTTGTAAGTACAATTTTAAGTATATTATTGTATGTATATATTATTGTATATATTTTAATACATTTAAAACTTGATTTAAGACTTGAATGAACTTTGATGTTTTTTTATTTAAAACGCCCTTCCATTCAGCAATGTTCAGCACAGTCAGCGATGTTTCCTCTCGTTCATTCATTTGGATATCCGCCATTTTGGATATCCGCGGCTCGGATACAACGCGGGTGGCTGTCTTGGACCCGAACACCCGCGGTATAACGGGGGACTACTGTAGTCTAGTTCTGTAGTATTTTATGCATGAGTAGCGATTGACTGTATGTAATAAATGTGTTTTGATTTGAACCTTACTAACTGGTATATTGAGTTATTGATCAGCACTTGGTGGTATCATAAAGATACCTGGCAACTCTAGAGCAAGGTGCTTAAACAGAGCAAACTAAGTGTAAAGCACACTCACCACAAATTAGCAACAGCCCCGGGGGGGGGGAGAATAGGGGGCGAGGAGCGGCCTCCGACGCCGTCGTGAAACACTCCGGGTTTCACGACGGCGTCGGCCGTTGTGGAGAATTCCATCCTATGCCTCAGATAATAAAGGCAAGTATACCATATGCCTTCTTAACCACTGTATCCACCTGCTCTGCTACCTTAAGGAACCGGTGTACATGCACACCAAGATCTCTCTGATCCTCGTTGCTTCCCAGGTTTCTGCTGTTTATCATGTATTTCTTTGCCTTGTTTGTCCTGCCCAAGTGTATCACCTCACATTTACCGGATTGAATTCTATTTGCCACTCATCAGCCCATCTGATCAGCCCATCTGTATCCTCCAGTAATCGAAGACAATCCACCTCACTATGTACCACCCGGCCAATTTTTATATCATCCTCAAACTTACTGATTAACCCTCCGACATGCATATCTAAATCATTTATATATACCACAAACAGCAAGGGCCCCAACACTGTTCCCTATATACACTGTTTCTCGCGACACAGATGCTGCTTGAGTTAGAACATAGAACATAGAACAGTACAGCACAGAACAGGCCCTTCGGCCCTCAATGTTGTGCCGAGCCATGATCACCCTACTCAAACCCACGTATCCACCCTATACCGTAACCCAACAACCTCCCACCTAGGCATTGCCTTCTTCCAGACCCTTTCATCAGGCAGGAGGTACAGAAGTCTGAAGACTCGCACATCGACATAGGAACAGCTTCTTCCCCACAGCTAAAAGACTCAACGACTCCCCCTTGGACTGATCTGTTCATGTAAGAACACTATTCACGATGCCCTATGTTGGTCTTGCTCATGTATTTGCTTGGTTTGCTTTGTTTGGCCCCTTGTTCTGCACTGAAACCAATCACTGTTTTATCAATGTACCATTTGTCAATGTTCTCTGTTGATTATTCTTGTGTCTATTATGTATGTACTGTGTACACGCCTCGGCCGCAGAAAAATACTTTTCACTGTACTTCGATACATGTGACAATAAATCAAACCAAATCAAATCAAATATGGCAAGTCTAGTTCAATTTCCGGTCAATGGTAACAGGCCCAGGATGATGATAATGGGGGATTCAACTACGGTAATGCTATTGAATGTCAAGGGTCGATGGTTAGATTCTCTCTGGCTGGCGATGGTCATTGCTTGAAACTTGTGCAGCACAAATGTTACTTGCCACTTGTCAGCCCAAGCTTGGATAGGCTTGTCCAGGTCTTGCTGCATTTGGACAGAGATAGTATCCGATGAGGCGCAAAAGGTGCAATATTGTGCAATCAGCACTTCTGACCTTATGATGGAAGGTCATTGGTGAAGCAGCTGAAGGTGGTTAGACCTAGGACACTACTTCAGAAGCTCTTCAGGATAATATCCTGGAACGGAGATGATTGACCTCCAACAATCACAACCTTCCTTTGTGCTAGGTATGACTCTAACCAATGGAGAGTTTCCCCCGATTCTCATTGACTGCGGTATTTTTGATATTAACTTTGATGTTCAGGGCAGTCACTCCCACCTCTCCTCTCTAGTTCAGCTCTTTTTTGATTTGATTTATTATTGTCACATGTATTAGTGTACAGTGAAAAGTATTGTTTCTTGCATACTGTACAAAGGATGCATACTGTACATAGGGAAGGAAGGAGAGAATGCAGAATATAATGTTACAGTTGTAGCAAGGTGTAGAGAAAAGATCAATTTAATACGAGGTAGGTCCAGTCAAAAGCCTGATGGCAGGAGGGAAGAAGCTGTTCTTGAGTCGGTTGGTACGTGACCTCAAACTTCGGTATCTTTTTGCTGACGGAAGAAGGTGGAAGAGAGTATGTCCGGGTTGCGTGGGGTCCTTAATTATGCTGACTGCCTTTCCGAGGCAGTGGGAATTGTGGACAGAGTCACTGGATGGGAGGCTGGTTTGCCTGATGGATTGGGCTAAATTCATGACCTTTTGTAGTTTCCTGCAGTCTTGGTCAGAGTGGGAAACATACCTAGCTGCGATACAACCAGAAAGAACGCTTTCAATGGTGTATCTGTAAAAGTTGGCGAGAATCGTACCTGACATGCCAAATTTCCTTAGTCTTCTGAGAAAGTAGAGTCGTTGGTGTGCTTTCTTAACTATAGTGTCGGCATGGGGGGACCAAGAAAGGTTGTTGGTGATCTGGACACCTAAAAACGTGAAGCTCTTGACCCTTTCTACTTCGTTTCCATTGATATAGACAGGGGCATGTTCTCCACTACTCTTCCTGAAGTCGAAGACAATCTCCTTCATTTTGTTGACATTAATGGAGAGATTATTGTCGTCGCACCAGTTCACCAGATTCTCTATCTCATTCCTGTACTCTGTCTCGTCATTGTTTGAGATCCGACCCACCATTATGGTGGTGTCATCAGCAAATTTGAAAATCGAGTTGGAGGGGAATTTGGCCACACAGTCATAGATTATAGTAGGGGGGTGAGGACACAGCCTTGTGGGGCACTGGTGTTGAGGATGATCGTGGAGGAGGTGTAGTTGCCTATCCTTACTGATTATGGCCTGTGGGTTAGAAAGTTCAGGGTCCAGTCAGAGGGAGGAGCCGAGGCCAAGGGCACGGATTTTGGAGATGAGTTTTGTAGGAATGGTGGTGTTGAAGGCCGAGCTGTAGTCGGTAAATATGAGTCTGACATAGGTGTCTTTGTTATTTAGGTGTTTCTGGGTAGAGTGCAGGGCGATGGAGATGGCGTCTGCTGTAGACCTGTTGCAGCGGTAGGCGAACTGTAGTGGACCAATATCCATATGGGATGAATGTAGGAAATTGTTATATATTACATTTTATATTTTGTTGCAGCAATGTTATTAAAAACTCACATTCAAATACATATCGGCAATATGTCTGCTGAAGCTGTAATTAAGGTGCCACAAGATTGAGGTAATCATTGTTTTTAACCATTCACTTGTTTACCAATAGAGGGATATTGTTTATGGAAACGAGGTTCCTTGGGGTGTAAATAATTAATGAAGGAAGGTGTTTAGTCCTAGCTAACCAGGTCATGAGACCTCTTAGTGGGTTGCAGATGATGTAATTAATGGGATGAGTCAGGTCTGTCTATGGTTTTGGCAGTTTGGCTACAGGATTTGAGTCTAACAAGACAAAGGATTCCCAGGTTGCTCCCGAGAGGTTCTGGTTCTAAAAGCCTGCATAAAGAACAGCAAGTAACCCTGATTGCTAACTTTATTCTGGAGTGGCCTTTGAACTATATTAGGTTGCTTTGTTGGAATATATATGGTGGCAGGTGTAGATAGTGACTTAAAGTTTTTCCTTTTCTGTAAGAACTGTTTAACTGTTAATTGTAATGCTATTTATTTGGTGTTAATGTGGTTAATTATGTGCTTAAATTAAAGTTTGTTTTAACATAAAAGGTACCGATTAGTCAGAGTCATCACTCCTGGAGTGAAGTTTCTTTTCCTCACAGTTTAAAAAATTTCAAATTCCGGCAAATTCCTAACAAAATTTCGAGTCTGGACCAGTGTCTTAGCACATGTTTGAACCAATTCCACAAACCACTGTGGTTCTTCAGAATATTTATTAAAGACAACAAAAATAAATGGTTTGTGGTTGTATTCAGCAGTTTTGGTAAACTCTTTAAACTAAAGAACAAAAATGGTATATCTGAAGAATACTTCATCAATTGGCAAAAATATACTGCTTTCATTTGTAAACATTGAGGGTCGGGTGACATGGGGTTTAACTACCAGTTGTTGCAGTTAGTTAATGGAATTGACACAATATAACCATCAGTCATCATCGTAAACATCGTAAAACATGGTGAACACGATCGTGGTGGTCAAGTTGGCAAGACCTTCGGGAAACATCGGCTCGGAGAGGGCGGTTGGTGCTGCGTGTGTCCGACGGGTAGTACGCAGCGTACGGGGGGGGGTATGTAAAATGTATTTTATTGCTCACCATGGATGAAGAAAATAGTATCTAAAAAACATATCCCAGAAGTTTTTACAGCACCATTCAGTTGCCCTTTGGGAATAATAACAGAAAACTTGTCATAAACTCTGTTTGCATAAAATGAAATTACTAAGCCTCTTTGGGTAAATTGATCATTTTACCCCGGGGTGATGGTAAAATGATTTAATATCATCAGCAGAGGTGGCATTATGAATTACACAGATAAGGATGACCTGAAAAACTCAATGGTATTCCTTCCTTGCAATTGGTTTAACAGTCCAAAGATGTGCGGGTTAGGTGCATTGGCCATGCTAAATTGCCCATAGTGTAAGGTTAATGGGGGGATTGTTGGGTTACGGGTATACGGGTTACTTGGGTTTAAGTAGGGTGATCATTGCTCGGCACAACATCGAGGGCCGAAGGGCCTGTTCTGTGCTGTACTGTTCTATGTTCTATGTTCTATGTGATAACAATGAAAATGTTGGGCACGATCGAACAGCCACGCTGTGCCCGAAATGCAGCTTGCCGCGGCGCAGCATGGCCATAGTAGCCAGAATACCACGCTCTCAGGATCTACCCAGCTCGTAATGCCTCCTGAGATCTAACACAATCTCGTGAGACTTTGCAATGTAAATCCCACCCATTGTGGGTAGGATCACTTTAAGGTAATTCTGCATGTTAAAGTGAGACAGCTAGTTTCACTTTAATCTGCAGATTCCCGAGGTACCCAAGACATTGGGATCTATCCCCTTTGCCTCGGAGACCTTGGGCAAGAGCCGTTCAATACCGGTCTCCACAAATGGGGACCAGATGGAACAGCACTCATGGGTGTCTCCCAGGGGATCAGAAACCCCAGGTACATTCCCTTTTGGGCAAGGTGGTACCCTGGCACTGCTTGTGCAACCTGTGCACCCTGCATTGTCACCCTGGCATTGCCACACTGGCAGTGCCTTCCTGGCACCCTAGAAATGCCACCTGGGTGCCACCTAGCACTGCCATGGTGTGCAAGTGGCACTGCCAGCAGTAAGTGGCAGTGCCAGGGTTCCAGGTTAGTACTGCCAAGCTGGGACTTTTTGCACGGTGCCGATCAGGCTGGGGGTACTGTGCACGGGTGTTGGGTGAGGTGCCATGAAGCCTCCCATAGTGTGTTGGGGTTTGAGGAGGGGTAGCACTTCTGGGGCTCCAGATATCAGGATGCCATTGTTACACTGAAGAGCACAAAATGGATCTGTGAGCGCCCTCAGCAACACATTTCCATTGAGGCCCCTATCAAACTGGGGTACCGTTTTTTGAAAAAATATTTATATCAAGTATTTAATATTTGAACATTTTAAATACGTAACACAACAAATCAAAAACAATACAAACCCCAAAGGCCCCCCCCCTCCACCGCACTAACCAAGAACAAAATAACCCCTATTATCCCCCACCTCCCCTTAACAACTGACGGTAAACAGGGGTGGGATTCTCTGACCCCCCCGCTGGGTCAGAGAATCGCCGGGGGCCAGCGTTAATCCCGCCCCCCCACCCCCCCCCCCCCCGTGTCCCAAATTCTCCGGCACCGGAGATTCGGCAGGGGCGGGAACCGCCCCATGCTGGTCGCCGTGCCACCACCCCCCCCCCACCCCCCGGCGATTCTCCGGCCCGCGATGGGCCGAATGCCCGCAGCTGTCATGCTTCTCCTGCCAGCGTGAATCAAACTGCCTACCTTACCACCAGGAGCAGGCGGCGCGGGCGGGCTCCGGGGTCCTGGGGGGGAGCGCGGGGTGATCTGGCCCCGGGGCGTGCCCCCACGGTGGACTGGCCCGCGATCGGGGCCCACCTATCTGCAGGCGGGCCTGTGCCACGGGGGCACTCTTTTCCTTCCGCCTTCGCCATAGTCTTCACCATGGCGGAGACGGAAGTGACCTCCTCCCCTGCGCATGCGCGGGGATGACGTCAGCAGCCGCTGATGCTCCGGCGCATGCGCGGACTTCCGCCGGCTGGCGAAGTCCCTTCGGCCCCGGCTAGCGTGGCGCCAAAGGCCTTCTACGCCAGCCGGCAGAGCGCTAACTACTCCAGTGCGGGTCTAGCCCCTCAATGTTAGGGCTTGGTCCCTAAAGGTGCGGAGACATCCGCACCTTTGGGGCAGTCTGACGCTGGAGTGGTTCACGCCATTCCATTACGCCGGGACCCCCCGCCCCGCCGGGTAGGAGAGAAACCCGGCCCAGATCTTTAAAATGTAACACAAACAAACCTCATCTCTCGTGGAACCCGTCACTCGCCCTCCCTAAAACAAATATGACCTTCTCCAAATACGGTGGGCAGGATTCTCCCAGCCCGGGACCGGGCCGGAGAATCCCCGTAACCGGGCCACGCCGCCCTGCCATTGGCGCGGCGCCGGTCGTGGGCCACTGTATAAGGCCGGGCCACCAATTCTCCGGCCCGAGTGGCCGCTCTAAAAAGGCTAAGTCCAGCTGCGCCGTCCATGCCTGGTCGCAGCTGACGGGAACTCGACGCGCAGGGTCGGGGGGGGGGGGGGGGGGGGCGGCCTTTGGGCAGGAGGGGCTCTGAGATGGGACCTGGCCCGCGATCGGGGCCCACCGATCGGCGGGTCGGTCTCTCGTTCCCTGGGCCTATTTTCTTACGTACCGGCCCCTGAACTCCCATGCCCATGTTGTGTCGGGAACTCCCATGCGTGTTGAGGGAGGCCATCGCGCATGCCGTGTTGGCGCCGGCGCCACTTCGCATGTCCTCGTTGACTCCGGCGCCACTGCGCATGCGCGGATCCCGCGGCGCACAGTTCGCGACGGGATGGTAGGCTGAAGCAGCATTAACCGCTCCAGCACCATGCTGGTCCCCTGTAGGGGACAGAATCGGTACTCCCAGCGGCCCATTCACACAGTCATGAAATGTGATGGCGTTTCAGACGGGGTGGACACTCTGCCTCCAAATGGGAGAATCCAGCCCAGGAACTCCCACAGATTCCCCCCGAGCCATACCGAGGCACAGAGTGGAGAAACTGACCTCTACTCCAACAGGACAATCCTGCGAGCAATCAGCAAGGTGAAGTCTAAAATATCAGACCTCATTCCCGTCTGCTAATCTGGCAAGTCCTACACCCCAAATATAGTCCCCAGGGGCCTGGGCTCCAAATCCACATTAAAGATCACCGACATATTGTTGAAGAATTACCTCCAAAATACCCCCAACGTTGAGCAGGACCACAACACGTGCACTTGATTGATCAAACCCATCTCATTCACAAATATCCTCCATCCCCTCAAACAACTGGCTCATCCTCGACTTCATCAGGTGCACTCTGTGTGCTACCTTTAACTGTATCAACCCCAGCCTTGCACACGAGGTTGAGCCATTCACCCTCCACAGCACCTCACACTACAACCCCTCCTCCAGGACCATCCTCAGCTCCTCCTCCCACTTTGCCTTAACCCCCCTCCAAATGTTCCCTATCCTCCTCCAAAATCCTCCGATAGATCACCAAAATGATCCCTCCAGCCCCATCACCGACAGAACGCCCTCCAACAGTGAGGAGGGTGGTGCCACTGGAAAAGTCAGGAAAACTTTCTTCGCGCAATCCCGCACCTGCATGTACCTAAAAACCTTCCCCTGTGAGATCCCAACTTCTCCCCCAACTCCGCCAAACTCAGAAACCATTCATCTAGAAATAAGTCCTTTATTTCCCTCACTCCTCCCATCCCAAAACCTAGTGTCCAACCTCGCTGACTCAAACCCATGATCCCTCAAATCGGCACCCAGGCCGACCCCACTCTTAGCCTGAAGTGCTGCCGAAAATGCCTTCATATCTTCAACCTGCCCTCCACCACCAGACTCCTTGACTATTTCCCTGGCGCAAATGGGAGCGGCGCCATTGCCAGCGCATGCAACCCTGACCCCTTGTAAGACACTGATGGCAGGGTGGAAACTGTAATTTACCATGCTAATTTATTAAGTTGCATGCTCCTCCAATTATTTTTTCACAATACAGGTGAGAATGCTGGCATAATTTCAGAGCAAAATCTTACTCAGTGCTGGATTTTACAAATTTTTACAAAGCAATCCCTGGTTTAAAAATGTAACAGAATCACCAAGAAAAAAATATTTAATTAATTTTAGTAGTCGTGCAATGAAAGGGTTAATTAGGATAAACTCTAGGTTATATTTAGGACAGGTGAAGAAGTTTATCATTCGTAAGTGTATTTCTCATCTATTTATCCCAAATTAGTTTTTGAAAGTATATTTCAAGCTCTTCTGATTTTGAGGTTCAGTGACTTGGTAGTCATTAAATTTTCACAATTGATTTTTTTGTAGTATTATTCTTTTGGTATCACATTTATAATCTTCAGAAAGAAGCAATTATGTTATCACAAAGCTATACTTTGACTTACTGAGAATTAATCAGAAAGATTTTACATGAATGCCAAAAAGAGGAATGTTTTTAATCTTTGCCTCATAAGGAATGAAGCAGTCCAATCCTTGCAGTCATGAATGATGGTGGTAAATTAAACAACTAACCAGTGGAGAAGACTCCAAAAATATCCTCATCCTCAGTGGTGAGAAAACCCAGCATCTCAATGTGAAAGACAAAGTTGAAGATCTTTCAATCATCTTCAGCTATATGTGCTTTGTGAATGATCCATCTCGGCCTCCTCCTGAGATTCCCACCATCAGTGATGCCAGTCGTTGGACAATTTGATTCACTCCATGTGATGTCGAATAGTGGAAGGTACTGGATAAGGAATGGTTATGGGTCCCAACAGAATCGCAGCTGTTGGATTCTGCAGGTTTGTGCTCCAGAACTATACGGGCAGCACGGTAGCATGGTGGTTAGCATAAATGCTTCACAGCTCCAGGGTCCCAGGTTCGATTCCCGGCTGGGTCACTGTCTGTGCGGAGTCTGCACGTCCTCCCCGTGTGTGCGTGGGTTTCTTCCGGGTGCTCCGGTTTCCTCCCACAGTCCAAAGATGTGCGGGTTAGTTGGATTGGCCAGGCTAAATTGCCCGTAGTGTCCTAAAAAGTAAGGTTAATGGGGGTTGTTGGGTTACTGGTATAGGGTGGATACGTGGGCTTGAGTAGGGTGATCATTGCTCGGCACAACATCGAGGGCCGAAGGGCCTGTTCTGTGCTGTACTGTTCTATGTTCTATGTTCTATATATTTCATTTGGAACAGTATATAGATAGTCCGACTAGTGAGGGGGGATATACTGGGCCAAGTATTAGGGAATGAGCCCGGCCAGGTCATCAACGTCGCTGTGGGGGCACATGTGGCGGACAGTGACAACAATTCCGTAACCTTTCGGATACTCGGAAAAGGATGAGTGTTATCCTAGGGTTAAGGTGCTAAATTGGGGTAAGGCGAACTACAACCAGATTAGGCAGGCTTTGGAGGCTGTTGTTTGGGAGAAGCTGCTTGAGGGTAAATCCACATTTGGCACATGGGAGTCTTTTAAGGAGCAGTTGATAGGAGTGCAGGGCAGGCATGTGCCGGTAAAAAAGAAAGACAGGAAAGGCAGGATTCAGGAACCGTGGATGACCAAGGAAATTGAGAGTCTAGTCAAAACGGTAAAGCATACATGAGGTCTAGGCTATGAAAAATAGATAAACCACTTGAAGAATACAAGGAAAGTAGAAAAGAGTTCAAGCAGGGAGTTAGGAGGGCAAAAAGAGGTCTCCCTGGACAGGCGCCGGAATGTGGCGATTAGGGGCTTTTCACAGTAACTTCATTGAAGCTTACTCGTGACAATAAGCGATTTTCATTTTTCAAATGTCCTTGGCAGACAGAATTAAGGAGAATCCCAAGGCATTTTATACATATAATAGGAACAAGAGGGTAGCTGGAGATGGGGTCAAGGACAAATGAGGGAAATATTGCATAAAACAAAAGGAAGTAGGTGAGATCCTTAATGAGTATTTTGCATCGGTATTCACAAAGGAAAGGGACATATTGATTGGTGATGTCGCAGAGGGATATGTAAATACATTAGAACAGGTTGTTATTACCAGGGAGGAAGTGTGATAAAAGGCATTAATGTAGACAAATCTCCAGGGCCAGATGGCATCTACCTCAGGTTCCTGTGAGAGACAACAGACAAAATCGCTAGGCCACTAACAGAAATCTTTGTTTCCTCGTTGGCCACAGGTGAGATCCCAGAGGATTGGAGGATAGCCAATGTTGTCCCGTTATTTAAGAAGGGTAGCAAGGATAATCCGGTTAATTATAGGCCAGTGAGCTTGACGTCAACGATAGCGAAATTGTTGGAAAAGATTCTCAGAGATAGGATCCATGCACATTTGAAAGTGAATGGCCTTATTAGAGACAGTAAGAAGTCTTACAAACCAGGTTAAAGTCCAACAGGTTTGTTTCAAATAACTAGCTTTCGGAGCATTGCTCCTCCCTCAGGTGAATTAGAAACACACAGCATTGTTTTGTACGAGGGAGGTCATGTCTCACTAATTTAATTGAGTTTTTTCAGGAGGTGACAAAAATTATTGAGGAGGGAAGGTATGTTGTCCACATCAACTTTAGTAAAGCATTTGACAAGGTCCCTCGTGGCAGGATGGTGCAAAAGATTAAATCACACAGGGTCAGGGGTGAACTAGCTAGATGGATTCAGAACTGGTTTGGCCATAGAAGACAGAGGTTAGCAGTGGAAGAGTGTTTTTCCGAATGGAGGTCTGTACCTAGTGGTGTTCTGCAGGGATCGGTACTGGGAGCTCTGCTGTTTGTAATATATATAAATGGCTTGGAAGAAACCGTAGCTGGTCTGATTAGCATGTTTGCGGATGATACTAAGTTTGCAGGAGTTGCAGATAGTGATGAAGGTTGTCAGAGAATACAGCAGGATATAGATAGGCTGCAAACTTTGGTAGATCCAATTCAGGTGGGAGCTATAAAATAAATGACAGAACTATCAGGAGCATAGACACACACAGAGATCTGGGCATGCAGGTCCACAGATCCTTAAAAGTGGTAGCACAGGTGGAAATGGTGGTAAAGAAAGCATATGGCATGCTTGCCGTCATCGGATGGTGTTTTGAGTATAAAAGCTCTCAAATTATGTTACAGTTATATAGAACGTTGGTTAGGCCACATTTGGAATACTGTGTCCAATTCTGGTCACCACACTACTAGAAGGGTGTGGAGGTTTTGGAGCGAGTGCAGAAAACGTTTACCAGGGTGTTGCCTGGTATGGAGGTTATAAACTATGAGGAAGGATTTAATAAACTAGGATCCCAAGAGAGACAGAGGTTGAGGGGCGACCTGATAGATGTTTATAAAATTATGAGGGTATAGATAGGGTGAACAGTTGGAGTCTTTTTCCCAGAGCGGAAATGACAATTACAAGGGGCACAAGTTCAAGGTGAGGGTTGGTAGGTTCAATGGAGATGTGCAGGGGAAGTTTTTTTACATAGAGGGCGGTGGTGGCCTGGAATGCACTGGCAAGTGAGGTGGTTGAGGCAGCTACGTTAACGACCTTTAAGACTTATCTGGATAGACAAATTAATAGTCGGGGTATAGAAGGATATAGGCGGTTGATCTAGATAGACCACGTGATCAGCGCAGGCTTTGAGGGCTGAAGGGTCTGTTCCTGTGCTGTCCTGTTCTTTGTTCTAACCGTTCTCTTAGCGAAGCTATTCCAGAACAGCTACAACACAGACATCTATTCGACAATGTGGAAAATTACCCAGGTATGTCCTGTCCACAAAAAGCGAACAAATACAATTTAGAATGGCCAATCCACCCAACCTGCACATCTCTGGACTGTGGAGAAAACGGAGCACCTGGAGGACGCACATGAAGACATGGGGAGAACGTGCAGACTCCACACATTCACTCAAGAATGGAATTGAACCCGGGTCAATCGTGCAGTGAGGAAGCAGTGCATGCAGTATAAATTGTTGCTCCCTTTGAAATTTGGCATTCGTACATCTGTCATGTTGAATGGAAGATAAAAAGCTTTGACAGAATGTCTCTTGTTTCAGAAATATGCACCTTTTGAACGACCAAGTGAACATAATGTAATGTCTTCACTGTTATCAAATCAAAATCCTGGAACTTCCTCCCTAACAGCACGGTGGATGTATCTACACCACATGGACAGCAGTGATTCAAGGAGGCTCAACACCACCTTCTTAAGAGCAATTAGGGATGAACAATAAACACTGGCTTAGGCAATGAGGCTCACATCCCAAGAACGAATAAAACAAAATGGCGCACATTCATGGAGCTGCCCTTGTTATTCCATTGATAGTTATAATGTCTGGACAGTTGAATAAAGTTGTTTTAAAATGTCTCTGACATTGGGACAGCACGGTGGTGCAGTGGTTAGCACTGCTGCTTCACAGCGCTGAGGATCCGGGTTCGATCACGGCCCCGGGTCACTGTCGTGTGGAGTTTGCACATTCTCCTCGTGACTGCGGGGGTCTCACCCCCACAACCCAAAGATGTGCAGGGTAGGTGAATTGGCCACTGAACGGAACCAGCTATTTCTGATAGGTAAAAGGGTCATTGCTTTAGTCATTTTGATGTAAATACTAAAGCCCAGTTTGAAATCCATTTTAAAATGGATTTCAACATAAGACTTCAAGCATAACCTTAGATTACATAGCTTGCAATAATGAAAGCATGGATTTGAAACATCTCCAGTCTAACGAGAAGCAAATGAAACAATTCAATGAAGGTCACAATAAGTTAACATGAATAAAATGAATCTGCCATTGTTCAAAATATGAATAAATGTAGCAGTCAGCTGAAAGCAGATCTAATTAAAAGTGTAAATCACATTCCAACACATAGAAAGCACCCAAAGATGCAACATATTCGCAGATATGTTGCACAATGATGATTGATAACTAACCATCCAACCAAATGCATTTGGGACTCATAGAAGCCAATCAGCACATTACAGGGGTAGGGACAGAGGGACAGATGGAGTCAGACTGATAACATTTTCCTTAAACATAGAAGTCCAGGCAGCATTTTCCATCCATGATCACTTTATACCTTTTACCTAACTATTCGCTATCCTTACTTCGTATTTTCATATTTCCACTCTTAAAGACTGCTCAAGCTGTTTCTGCTTTGAGCAAGAAACCATTACTGTAGTTTGAATGTTAAATCTGTTTGTAAACTACTAAGTCGATTATATCTCTTAAAGTCTTTTGCTGGCTAGGGCTTTATTGAGAATATTTGATTTGTAACCACAAGAAGATCTCAAATAGACACAATAAAAGATTTCATTTCGCACCTGAGACGTGCAATTCAAATTTCTACTGAGTTCAAAGTGTATACGGGACTACACTTAAACCGCATGGCAGATTTCAACAATTGCAGGCTAAATTGTCCCTTAATTGGAGAAAAAAAGAGTTGGGTACTCTAATTTTATATTTAAAATAATGTCTCTGACATGCTTGTTTTAAGATGCTTCAAAAGGTGCCTTCCTGAATATTTAATATCTCAGTGCTCAAATTAAGCATTTGAACAGTAAAACTGACAGGCTGGAAAGCCTTCGATCAGTGAAATAGAAGAGGTGCAACCATGGTCATGAGAGGCCACTGCTCACAACACTCCTTCTCAGACAGTGCTTTCAGTGCTTGATGGATGACTGCCAACTTCTTGGAAGTCACTTCACATGTCTTGCACTTCGGTTACATTGGGCTGCACTTTGCAGCTGTTTGCCTTCACTACAGCATGTGAGTAGCTTCTGCAGCTCTTACTCTGCTGAAGAGCAAGAGGAACAGTCACCCCAACACCAACAGCACCAGTAGCACCAGAAACAAACCCAGCACCAGATGCCTTCTTCTCAGTCACATGCCACTGTAATGGGCAGAGGGGCTGGACACAGAGATCTATCGCCAAAGAGGCAAGACCAACAACATGGAGTTGACTGGCAGAGGATCAGTTCTCTCAACATGTATGACCAAAATGTCCCTGGAGACTCAGATTTTTGGTTGCTGACATTTTTCAACTTCCTGGAACAAGATCTTCTTCCCAGTGTCGGTGGACATCAAGGTGCCTGTCACTGGAGGGCCATCTCCGGGTCTCTGTATATCCTTGAAGTTGTGTTCATTCCTATACAAGGAGAGAAGGCAGAGAGGTGCAAGTGGATATCAGGGAATGACAACATTTGTGGAGGGTGAGCCATGGGAGCAACAGGGCAATCGGATGAGGGTCAATTTAAATGTTGGCTGTTTAGATCAGGATGTGAGGTGCCTGGAAAGAGGGAAAGGAGTGCACCTGAAATTGCTAAACCATTCACCTTTACCACTCTCCTGATACTTCCTTCAGATTGGAGGAAATATACTCCAGCTGCTGACTTCCTCAGTCACTCGGTCCAGACCTGCTTGGTTGGAAAAGCTGTCTTCTTCATCCCATCTTTGGGAAAGATCGTCGTACTGAAGACTTTCAGAACCCTCAGGTAAAAGTGAGAGACCTGTGGAGCAGCCCTCCCAGGTTTCTTTCTCCATTCCTGTGTTTAATGCAGCCTGAAAAATCCATGTGCAGGTGGTCCTTTTAATGAGAATGCCTTTCTTTTGCAGATCGATTATGCCAACACATCTGCTCTTCCTAATTGCGAACCTCTAATCCGGACGCTAATGCTGTGGCTCCGTTAAAGAGCGAAGGCAAAGCCCATTTGTAATTCCAACATATTCCCAACCTGCTTACTGTCCTGTTGTTTAACCAGGAAGAATCAATTTAAAATCCTAGTCGAGCCTATATTATTGATACTGGGTTAGTATATTCCCTAAATGATAGCAACAATTGATTTCATGTACTTACCTTTAAATTATTAACAAAACTCATATTTTTCTGCTTAATGTCTCTAAAATGCCATCATCTGGACAAAGAATAGACATTTATGGAACCATTTATTTTCCATATTCATTGTACCTGACAAAAAAAAATGAAGCTTCATCTGGAATCACCCTAATGGTTCAAATTTGCATTGATTGAAGGCAAAATGCTTTTGATTGGTTTGACAGCTATACTAGTAGTGAAACAAACTCCCAAGGTGAAGCTTGAAAAATAGAACAAAATATTCAATCCATTGTGTCTGCGGCGGCCAAAAAAGAGCCATTAAGTCTAATCCCACTTTCCAGCTCTTGGTCATTAGTCATGTGAGTTACGGCACTTCAAGTGCAAATCTAATTTTTTTAAAAAACGTGATGAATGTTTCTGGCTTATTCTGGCAGCGAGTTCCAGATCCCCACTACCCTCTGGGAGAAAATCATTCACCTTAACTCCCTCTAATTCTTCTACCTATTACTTTGAACTTATGGACTCCGGTCATTGACCTCTCTGTTAATGGAAAAAGGTCCTTACTATCTACTCCATATGAACTTTTATACACCACCAAATTCCCCCCCCCACCCACCCACAACAACCCCCCCAACCTCCCAGAGGCACCCCCCAGCTCCCCCTCCTCCTGCTACCGCTCAGGTCTCCGCTTTGTCATTCCAATTGATTGGCTCTAATTAAGCAACATTTGGAACATAGATAGAGAGACTGTGTTTTCTGACACCACAACTGCAGAGGGCACACTCCCCGACATGCAGTACCTCCATTTTAATGAGCAGGCCCCTATGCTATCCTTTGCCCGACTTACTGGATATGGTTCCATGCCACTATCCCCAAAGGCCAATTTTCGTCTTCTTCTGACCAACATAGTGCCTGTTGGGGCAGGACTGACAACCCCACCATGTCTGCAAGAGGACCAATTTCTGGTGGTTTATTGGCCCTGCAGTTTCCGTGCAGCCTTTCTTAGTCATTTCTTGGTGTGTGTCCAACCTCGGGCACAAACCAATTTTAAGGACACTGTGCCAAGCAGAGAAAGTTTTCACAAGGCCATCACTGCAAAAAATGCACATGATCCATCAGTTGAACATCGGACACTAAAGGTAGCAGCTTTGGGGCTCATGCTATTTCCTGTAGAGCTAAAACACACAAGTATTATGGGACTGTGTCTCAAACTGATTATTCTCTACAATGTCAATCCTTCATATATATCTAATGTGTTGGATTTCTAGCCTGTTCTTGGGAAGGCCTAAATGCAGAAAAGCAAACTACATTTCTCTGGATTTAATACATATTTATTGACTAAAATTAACAATTTCACTGAACAAATTTAGCACATTTTCTATTCTGAAGTGAACCAGATAATTATTTTTTTTTAATGCAGAAGTATATGATCATACCATCTTTTCAAGTGAAGCCAATAAAAGTAAACTGGTAAAGTGGTAGCACAGTGGTTAACTTCACAGCGCAAGGACCTGGGTTCGATTCCCGGCTTGGTTCACTGGCTTTGCGGAGTTTGCATGTTCTCCTCACGTCTCCGTGGGTTTCCTCCGGGTGCTCCGGTTTCCTCCCACAAGTCCCGAAAGACGTGCTTGTTAGGTGAATTGGACATTCTGAATTCTCCCTCAGTGTACCCGAACAGGCTCCAGAATGTACTGACTCGGGGATTTTCACAGTAACGTCATTGCAGTGATAATGTAAGCCTACTTGTGACACGAATAAAGGTTATTATTAAGTCATCAACTTCAATATTGTCCTAATTTTTTCATTGAAATTTTCATGGCCCTTTGATCTTATTTATGTTTCTGTCCTCAGTTTTGATATGTTATCTGTCAAGGTAAATAATCAAGAAAGCTACATTTTTTTCAATTGTGAAAAAACTCTCAGAACAAACTGTTATTTGGTTTGCGCATGCACTCTAGTATCAGACGGCATCCTGACAAATTTACTCACAGTTACTTGCCAGGCAAATAATTCAATAACACATCGCCCTGTGCCAAAATAAACTATTGCCTTTGGAATTCTTACAAAGCTAAAAAATTTCAAATACTGAACTGAATTGTGAGAAAACAGCCAAGAAAATTCATTTAATAGTGAGTTGCAATGATTCATTTAGAGATCAGTGATTCATGAGATAGGGAGCGAATGTTGAGAATCATTCCACCCCTCCCTGTAACTTGTCCTTGGAGGCACAGCGATAATTTATTTCCCCGGGATAAATTTATCACAAACTCAGTTAGTCTCCCTGCTGATGGACTAGCTGCAGCAAAAATCTAAGACTATTTACAGGGCATGCATTATTTTACCTGCTTGGAATCACATTCGATAGAAGCAGCAATTCCATGAAAAAGAACCGTTCAATTTAAGAATAAGAAAGAGGATTACCTTGCTCACAGTACAAAAATGCCCCCTAAAGATTCTTGTATGATCAATCAAAGGGTGCTAGTCAGGTACAAGATGAAGTAGATCAAAGTCAAGTTGCATGCAGTTCATCAATGTGAGAAGATACATTGGAATTTTAGTATCAGATCTGCGTTCTGCAACAGTAGGTTTCTGCTGCAGTGTTATATAATACATTTGTAAGTAGAAATTTAAGGATGAAATAGAGATCTGTGCAACTAAAAAAAAAACACTTGAATGAATGACAATTTAAAATCCCTTCGAATATTCTACACGAATGGCAAATAACACCGTCAAATTGTAATTATAATCTGGTTTAATAAAGGCGTCTTACAGATGTTCGACTGAAAGCACCTTAAGCATAGTAAACCTATTTTTATTAAATCGCATATTAATAAAGGCACAACTAAAATTGCACATTTCAATAACTTGCATTTACATAGGACCATTAATGTAATAAACAGTTTCACAGCGCAGAGACAGATGGCAATCAATAATAAAAGAATGAGAGTAGAAGGCTAAAGACATGGACAGAGAGGTTGGTTTTGAGGAGGAGGGTTTTGAAAATGAGGATGGAAGAAGCAAGAATATGGGTTTGGTGAGAAAGTTCCAGAAGAAGGGGGGTGGATCTGACCTCGGGAAAGGAGTTGGGGGGGAAGGAGGGGGAGGTGCTGCCCTCTGGAAATGTGGAGGGGGTGTTTCTGGCCTTGGAAAGGAGCGGGGGATTGGTTCTGTCCTTAGGAAAGGAGTGGGTAGTTCTGGACTGGGGAAAGGGAGGGGTTGGTTCGAGCCTTTGGAAAGGGGGGAGGGGTTGTTCTGGCCTCGGGAAAGGGGATGGTTCTGGCCTTGAAATAGAAGGGGACAGTTCAGGCCTTGGGAAAGGAATGGGAGATGGGTTTAGCCTCGGGAATCGAGTCGGGGGTGCGGAGGTTCAGGCCTTGGGAAAGGAGTTGGGAGGGGAATGCTGGTCGTTTTATCCAAAAGGCACAGTTCTGAAACATAACACTCTTATAAACGGGGCGCGATTCTCCGATGTCACACCGGTTGGGAGAATAGCGGGCTGCGGCAGTTTTTCACGCGATGCCGGTCCGACGCGCTCCCGCTATTCTCCCAAACGGCCAAATCTGTTTCATCGTGTTTCACGCACAAAATCAAGGAGAAACACCCGATGCACACAAAATGGCGATTCTCCGACACCCCCGCTATTCTCCAGCCCGGATGGGCCGAAGCTGACGAGGAGTGAGGTGAGCGTACCGTCCCGGAGTCTCCGCAAACTTGGGAAGGCATCCCCGAGAACGCTGCGGCCAGTGGGGGGGAGGGGGGGAGAAATGGGAGGGAGGGGGAGAGAGGGAGAAGTGGGAGGGGGGAGAGAGGGAGAAGTGGGAGGTGGGGGAGAGAGGGAAAAGTGGGAGGGGGGGAGAGAGGGAGAAGTGGGAGGTGGAGGAGAGAGGGAAAAGTGGGTGGGGGAGAGAGAGGGAGAAATGGGAGGGGGGAGAGAGGGAGAAGTGGGAGGGGGAGAGAGGGAGAAGTGGGAGGGGGGAGAGAGGGAGAAGTGGGAGGAGGGGAGAGAGGGAGAAATGGGAGGGGGAGAGGGGGAGAAGTGGGAGGGGGGAGAGAGGGAGAAGTGGGAGGGGGGAGAGAGGGAGAAGTGGGAGGAGGGAAGAGAGGGAGAAGTGGGGGGGAGAGAGGGAGAAGTGGGAGGGGGTAGAGAGGGAGAAGTGGGAGGGGGAGAGTGGGAGAAGTGGGAGGGGGAGAGGGAGTGAGTGGAGTGGGTCGTCCACCCCCGGATGCACCATGTCAGCCGCCCTGACGCTGGTTGCCCTGTGGCTGATGGCCACAGCCCACTGACGTACCGGTGAGGAGGACGTGTTGTTAACTGCCCGTTGGACGCAGAAAGTGACATGGGGTTAGGCTGGCCGCGTGTCAGCAGCGCGACCAGGCCACCGGGACATGCAGGTATCCTGTAGTAATCCACGGGAGGCAGGAGTTCCGTAACCACACCAATATTTATTTACAATAGCGATATTACAGGAGCAGCTCCAAACAGTGCTGCTAGCAGTCCAGTCAACTTAAGACTGCTCACAAAGCCTACACAGGTGCTTATATGGGCCCCCTCAATGAGCTATCATTGAGGGAGCTCATATTCCAATTGGCCAACCAATAAAGCTAATTGGAGATCATTGCACCCCCTCCCCAAGGTCCGAGGAATTCCTGCCAGCTGGCATTCTTCTGAGCTTCTTCCTGCTCCTCATGTCTGGGTCTGTCACCTCTGTGCCGTCCGCCGGTTCGTTCTCCGAAGTGGGCGGGCTGTACCTTATAGGAGCCCGTCTTTTCCCTGACGACCTCCTTGGAAGTTGTACTTCCTCCTCCTTGGGGAGAGGTGTCGCGGCGGCCTCGTCGAACGTGTCCATCTCTGACTCTGACGACTGGATGACGGGGTCTGGAGAAATTGCTCCGTGCTGGGGTGTGGGTATCCTTTCCGTCTGGGCTATCCCAGCTTGAGGCGGTCCTGCTTCGCCTGCCTCCAGGTGTGGTTCCGCTGCCCTTATTTGGTCTAGGTGTTTCTTCAGCATCTTACCTCCTATCGAAACCTCATAGGATGTGGTCCCTGTTTGGGACTCCACCGTGCCTTTGACCCACGTTGGTCCATTCCCATAATTCCTGACCCAAACCGGTGCCCCCACCTGGAAATGTCTCTGCTGCCGACTATTATCATGCCTCCTGCATTGGGCCTCCTGCTGTTTCTCCACTTTCCCCGTTAAATTTGGGAAAAGGAGACTCAGCCTCGTTCGCAGCCGCCTTCCCATTAAGAGTTCAGCTGGCGGTATGCCCGTTGTGGAATGCGGTGTGGTCCTGTAATCAAACAGCCAGCGGGAGAGCTTTGTGTCCATTGGCGCTGCCGGCTGCTTCTTGAGTCCCGCTTTAAGTGTCTGGACCGCTCTCTCTGCCAGGCCGTTGGTCGCTGGATGGTAAGGGGCCGTTTTGATGTGACGGACTCCGTTTTCCTTCAGGAATTTTCCAAATTCCCCACTTGTGAATGCCGTTCCGTTGTCCGACACCAATACGCCGGAAGTCCATGTGTTGCAAACGAGGCCCTGAGCTTTTCAATTGTCGATGCTATTTACAATAACAATATTACAGGAGCACTGTTTGGAGCTGCTCCTGTAATATCGTTATTGTAAATAAATATTGGTGTGGTGACGTCCAACCATTTGGAGTGGGCGTCTACTATCACCAAAACCATTGAGCCCATGAAAGGGCCAGCGTGGTCAATATGCAGGCGGGTCCACGGTCTGCCTGGCCATTCCCACGGGTGCAATGGCGCCGCTGGTGGCACTCTTTGCCCCTGTTGGCACTCCTGGCACCGACGTACCAAGGCTGCTATGTCTGTGTCCAAACCTGGCCACCAAACGTAGCTTCGAGCTAGCATCTTCATTTCAGACACCCCTGGGTGTCCGTGATGTAACTTGGTTAAGATTGCCTGACGGCCCTGAGCTGGTACTATTACCCGGGCTCCCCATAATAGGATACTATCTTCTACGGTTATTTGGTCCCTTCTGCTCCAGTATGGGTGCATCTGGGGCTCCATTGGTCTTTCCAGTTCCCCTGTTATCAGTAAGTGCTTCATCTTGGCTAAAATTGGGTCTTTTTGCGTCCACAACCGAATATGTTGTGCGTCTACTGGTAGGGTGTCCAAAAAATTTAGAGTCATTACTGTCTCCTCTACTTTTGGTATTTGCGGCGGAGTGTCCGGGAGGGGAAGTCTGCTGAAAGCATCTGCATTTGCTACTCGCTTTCCCAGTCTGTGCTCCAGAACGTATCTATACGCCGCCAGTAGCAACGCCCAGCATTGGATTCTAGCTGATGCAATCGGGGGTATTGACTTGTCTTCTTTTAATAACCCTAATAACGGCTTACGGTCCGTCACTATGGTGAATTTCCGCCCGTACAGATACTGGTGAAATATTTTTACTGCGAATATTACCGCCAGTCCTTCCTTCTCGATTTGGGCGTACTTCCTCTCAGCCATCGCCAAGGTCCTTGAAGCATAGGCTATTGGTCGTTCTTCCCCATTCCTTCCTCTATGGGCTAAGACGGCTCCTACCCCGTAGGGGGAGGCATCACAAGTGACCACCAACTCCCTCCTTGGGTCATAATGCTCTAGGACATTTTTGGATGACAGCTGTTCCTTAATGTCCCTAAATGCTCGGTTTTGGCGGGCGGACCATTTCCATTCTTGCCCCCTTTTTAGTAGCTGGTGGAGGGGTTCTGGGATGGACGCCCTATTTTCAATAAATTTTCCATAATAGGTTACCAACCTTAGAAATGATTGTAACTCCTGGACCGTGGTGGGAGCTGGGGTTTCTTTTATTGCCCTTACTCTGTCTTCTAATAGGTGTAAGCCCGACTCGTCTACTTTATATCCCAGGTACGTCACTTGTGGGGCCAGAAAAACACATTTTTCCCTTTTTAGCCATACACCTGCCTTTGCAAAACGCCTGAGCACTTCCTCCAGGTTCCTTTCGTGTTCCCTGTTTGTCCTACCTGTGATTAAGACATCGTCCAAATAAATCGCCACCTGCGGTAGTCCCTGCAGAATATTTTCCATCGTATGCTGGAATATAGCGCAGGCTGATGACACTCCGAAAGGTAGCCTAGTATAACGAAAAAGGCCCTTCAGGGTGTTGAGCAAACTTCTGGGAGTCCTTGTCCAGTTTTAACTGCAGGTAGGTATGGCTCATGTCCAGTTTCGTGAACAAAAGCCCACCTGCCAATTTGGCATATAGGTCGTCTATTTTCGGGTTTGGGTATTTGTCCAGCAGTGCGTATTTGTTTACCGTCTGTTTGAAATCTCCACAGAGACGTATCGAGCCGTCTGACTTCAAAATTCGTACCACCGGCACTGCCCATTCCGAGAACTGTACTGGTCTGATAATGCCGTTGCGCCGTAACCTTTCTATTTCGTCATCTACTTTCTTCCTTAATGCAAAAGGTACTGGCCTGGCCTTACAAAATTTCAGAAGGGCTTCTGGGTCCATGTGCAAAGTTGCTTTGGCGCCTATGATTTCCCCCAAACCTTCCTGGAAGACCTCCGGGTATTTTTGGAGTACTCCACTCAACTGCCCGCTTCCACTCTGGAAAATTTTCATCCAATCTAATTTTAGGTCTTTCAGCCAGTTTCGTACAACTAAGCTCGGTCCGGAGCCCTCTACTATAGTCAACGGTAATCTGAGCAATTGTTTTCATATTCCACGGGTACATGAGTCGTGCCTAGAACTTCCAGGGGTTCCCCCGTGTAGGTTTTAAGTTTTGTCGATGTTTTAGGTAGGGTTAGTGGCTGGAGTCCATCTTTGGTTTTTCTAAATGCTGCCACTCCCATTACTGATACGGCCGCACCCGTGTCTATTTCCATTATTGTCGGCCGCCCGTTCACCCGTGGGGTAATCTTAATGGGTTCTGCTTTCTTCGTTGCAATATTATATAATTGTTCCCCTTCGGAGGAGGATGGGGCGTCTAGGTTGTGTACTTCCCTGCGTCCCCACCTGCTATTCTTCTTTTGCCACCTCCTTCTAGGGTTTCTGTCGCTGTTACTCCACTCTGTCTGGTGCCAGAAACGGTCCTTCTCTGTTGGGGGAGTCTCAGCCGGTACTTCCCTCTGTCTCCAGTTAGTCCTGGCAGACTTGGGGGCAGTTCTGAGGTTTTCCTTTTTTCCTCCATTCCTCAGGCTTTTCCTGAGAGCGGCTATCTGGTAGCAGGACCCATTGTGGTAGTCCCTCTCACAGGTATCTACCTCCATTGGCGTGCCCTGTAGTTCCTGCACCCCACTTGCTGCCTTTTCTAGGGACAGTGCGAGCTGTAATGCCTGCCTGTAGTTTAGCTCTGTTTCTGCCAACAGGTGTTTCTGTATTGTGAGGTCGTTTATACCACACACTAACCGGTCCCGAAGCATTTCATTTAGCGTTGGGCCGAACTCACATTTTTCCGCCAGCCTTCTCAGGTGGGTCAAGAAATTCGTGACTGACTCCCTGTCTTCCCACTTCGCTGTGTAGAATCTGTACCTATGGAAAATGAGGGATGGTTTTGGGTCGTAGTGCTCTTTCACCAATTCCGTTATTTCTTGGAAACTTTTCGTGCCCGGCGCATCAGGATAAGTCAGACTACGTATAATGGCGAAAGCTGAGGGTCCGCACGCCGACAGCAGGATAAGCCGTCTCCTTTTGTCCGTCAGCATATCATTGGCCCGGAAGAAGTAACACATTCTCTCCACATACTGGGACCAGTCCTCAATAGTCGGGTTGAATGCCTCTAACCTCCCAAAAAACGGCATTTTTAAAATGGCAAGGCTTACCCTCCGAGTGCGGCAGCTGGTCTCCACAAAATTCTTAGTTTACCTCGTCGCCACTGTAGTAATCCACGGGAGGCAGGAGTTCCGTCACCACACCAATATTTATTTACAATAACGATATTACAGGAGCAGCTACAAACAGTGCTGCTAGCAGTCCAGTCAACTTAAGACTGGCTCACAAAGCCTACACAGGTGCTTATATGGGCCCCCTAAATGAGCTATCATTGAGGGAGCTCATACTCCAATTGGCCAACCAATAAAGCTAATTGGAGTTCATTACATATCCCGTGGCAGGCGGCTGCCGAGGTGTCGAGTAACCTCCGTCTAACATTCCGGAGCAGAGTCGTTTCTCTGCTCCCCACCACCCTTCTGTAGGTGACGATAATGTATTTGAACCAAACAGCTATGTTCAGCGCTATGGTTGGGCCCGCTGCACTGCAGTTGGACATCCAGCAGTGTCCACAGCCACATCCCACAGTGGATGCAGGGGCAGCTGCAGCAGCAGAGGGAATTGCTGTGGAGTGGCCCGTCGTTGAGCAGCATGGGGAGGAGGAGGAGGAGGAGGAGGAGGAGTCATTGATGGTGGAGCCAGGGCGCCAGAGGCGACGATCGAGGCCTAGGGTGTATCGTGCCCGGATCTCTTTCGAGACAATGCCGGACATCACCTGCAGGAGGATACTCCGGTTGAGCAGAGAGACGGTCACACATATCTGTCACCTCGTGGCGCACCTCGCCCCACGTGGAACGGGAGGAGGACACGCGATACCGGTTGCCGTCAAGGTGGCGGTGGCACTTAACTTTTATGCTACCAGCTCCTTCCAGTCTCCGAGCGGGGACCTATCCGGGATCTCGCAGGCATCGGTGCACAGGGGCATCCGGAATATGACCGATGCCCTGTTTGCCATCGCCGACCGCTACATCACCTTTCTCGAGGACAGAGCAAATCAAGAAGCACAAGCCCGTGGATTTGCCAACGTGGCCGGGATACCGATGGTCCAGGGAGTCATTGATTGTGTTCACGTCCCCATGCGCCCGCCTGCAGGCAACAGGGAAGTGTTCACAAACAGGAGGGGGACATACTCTATGAACATCCAGGTGGTATGCGACCCCCCACATGAAGATCATGCACGTGTGCGCAAGGTTCCCTGGAAGTGTGCATGATGCGTACATTCTTGCGCAGTCATTCATCCCTGCTATGTTTGAGGGACCCCCCCCCCGGCTGAGGGGCTGGTTCCTGGGCGACAGGGGTTATCCACTGAGGTCTTGGCTGATGACGCCCATATGGAGGCCTCAGACCAACGCGGAGACCCTTTACAATGAGGCCCATGCAGCAACCAGGGGTGTGGTGGAGCGCTGCTTTGGTCTGCTGAAAATGAGATTCAGGTGCCTGGACCGCTCCGGAGGGGTACCAGCCTCAGAGGGCCGCTCGCATTGTTGTGGTATGCTGTGCGCTGCACAACATTGCAATGCAGAGGGGAGATGCCCTGGTGGAGGAGTCGGAGGGAGAAGCCACTGGCAGTGGTGCCAACACGGAGGAGGAGGAGGAGGAGGTGGAGGAGGTTGGTGGTGCGTCGGGCGCAGCACACAGACACGACCCGGGTGCCGGTAATGTCCAGGAGGCTGCACGATGGTTCTGGCGAGGACAGCGGGCACGCGACTCCTTGGTGGCTGCAAGATTCACGCGTCACGTGCGAAGGCATCACTGAACACTACCACTACCACCTGCATTGCCAGTCATGCAGACGGTCAGCACACAACTCCCCCCCCCCACCCGGACCCCCGCTCCACTGCTCGACTTCGAGATCACCCATACCACTGCGGCACAACGGTATGGCACGACATTGATGGCTGTGTCAGCGGGTGTGACCAGTGCCATGTTGAATGATGACAGCCCGCTCTGCGATGAGCTGTGAGCTCAGAATCGTTAGACAAAGTCTGACCCATGGCAATAGCTGATCCATCCATCTCGGTGGTCGCTGAGTTTGTCACGGACACTCCATCACGTGCCCGTGTGGGGTAGCTGTGGGAGGGGGTGGGGGGGGAAGGGACTGCACAACCGCACCAAACATTCACCGCTCGTCAACCCCAGCGACACTGAGTCACCATCAAGATCCCCGCGGCAACGGAAAAATCACAGTCTTACAAGTTAGGTGCAACAGTGAGTTTAATGGTGAATATTAAGTACAGATGCCCTAGCCCCTACAACTAAACTGTGCCCTTCACCCGTGCCAACTTACTATGTGTCCCTCTTCATTGCCTTACGGGACCTACCACTATGTCTAAGTCAGGGGTGGGCAAACTACGGCCCGCAGGCCGCATGCGGCCCGCCAAAGGTCTTTATGCAGCCCACCAAGATCAAGTCATTAAAAAAAATTTTTTTTAAATAAAACATTTTTTTTTTTACATTTTTATTTTTAATTTTTTTAATTTTAAGGTTAATGGGGGGGGCTGTTGGGTTACTGGTATAGGGTGGATACGTTGACTTGAGTAGGGTGATCATTGCTCGGCACAACATGTGTTTCATGTGAAGTTTCTACTTTAAAATATTATTTAATAAAAATTAATTGCTTTTATTTTCTTTAAAAACCTTTTATTTTGGCTATTTTAAATATTAATTATTTTACTTAATATACTATGCGGCCCTTTAAAATTGTGAATTTCTGAATGTGGCCCTTGCACGGAAAAGTTTGCCCACCCCTGGTCTCAGTGAATCCACAGATGGTACAGCAGGAGTGGAGGCGGACTGCTGAGAATCGCGCCCCTCGACATCTCTTCCCATCGGCACTCGTTTCCTGGGACGACCCGGCCTTGATGGGCCAGGCTGCTCCGCGGGTGTTTCAGATGACGTGGTGCCACCCTGCTCTGCCCGCTGCCCACCCGATGCACCAGGGATGGGACGGGGGGAGGCCGAGCGTCCAGGGACGTCCCGTGATGGAGTTAATGGGACGGGCCCCAGAACCTCCTCCTGCCTCGGGGAGCCCGGTGGCCCCCGAGCCTCACTGTGGGACAGGGGTGCGAGCGGGGAGGTGCCCCGTCGCACCACCGACACCTGGCGCTGCCAGTCCTGGAGGCCTGCAACCGTATCGACCAGGGTCCGAAGGTTCACTGAGACGGAGTCCAGGGAGTGAGACATTCACGCCAGGGACTGTGCGACCTCAAACTGTGAGTGCGCGACGCCATCCAGCACGTGCGTCAGCCGGTCGATGCTCTCCGCGACTGACTGCTGGGACTGTGCCATGGCGTGCTGGGACTGGGCCATGACTCTGCCAGGGCCCGTAGCGCACCGGCAATGTCATGTTGGCTCTAGCGCATTGCTGCCTGTGAGAGGCCTGGGTGGCTGCCCATGAGCAGCACCACTCCCTGCTCCTGGGCGTGGTTTGACTCCTCTAACTGCGTCTGCAGCTGCTGGAAGACGGCCCTCATCCCGGCATTGTGTCCCTGGGTTTCAAAATGCATCGGCTGTCCAAGGGGTTGAGTAAATCCAGGAACCCGGGAAACGTCTGGCCGTCAGCTGGATGCTGGGCCTGGGCTGCCCTCCGACCGTCCAGCCCCTCGGCTGCTCCGTCCTCCACCTGCTGTACCAGCTCAGCTGTGTGGTGCACACCAGACCGTGACCCAGGAGCCTCATCACTTAATTGCCCAACCGAGGTGAGTGTCTCTGGGATGGTGGATGGTGTGGGAGACAGCAGTGCCACACGCTCTAGGTCCTCGTCCGTTATAAAATCAGCAGTGTCCTGGTCCCAGTCATACCGAGCGCAGGGCGCCGCGGCCCATGTCTGGTTCTCCCTCAGGTGAGTCTGTTGACAGTGTCGCCGTCCTGTGTGCGTCCTGCTCTTGAGTCCCCGATTTGGCGGATGGCACTCCTGGCTGACCTCCTGCCACCGTCTGGCGTGTGGCCCTGGATGCGGTGGTCGTGGCGGATGGGCGCCTGTGTGTGGCAGCAGACGGCCCTGGACATTCGTCAGCACGTCCTGGGGAACAGAATAATACAGGGTTAGTTAGACACGCTCGGCCGGGCGTTGGATGGTCCAGTGGGTAGAGTGTGAGGGCACAGAGGATGGGAGGTCCAGTGGACAGAGTGTGAGGGGACAGAGGATGGGCTGGGGGTGGGGGGGGGGGGGCTGTCATGCAGGGTTGTCTCACTTGGTTCTGCACCTCCAACCTCGCATTGCGTGACCTCCCGGGTGGCAGATCCCCAGCAAGGTCCAGTGCCCTCTGCTCGAACATAACGGGTGAACCCCCTCCAGTCCTGTTCCGCTCCCGGCTGTTGTGAGCAGTCTTGTCCCGTTTTTGTGGGTTGGGGGGGGGGGGGGGGGGCATAGATAGATCATCACAATTCGGCAGGTATCATCAGGGCGTTCAGATATTGCACAGGTTGGGGGGAAAGTTGCAGCTACACCATGGCATCTCTACAGGGGGTCGCAGCGCTCATATGGGTCTGTGACAGCTTTGTTAACCACCCTCCACTCACTCTCGCCCCCCCCCCCCTCCCCCTCCCCCTCGTGCCCGGGGGCAGGGAGGTGCGTGATGAGGGACATGGGGGGGGGGGGATCGTTGTGACCCGGGTGAACCCTCGTGGCACTTACCCTGGCAGCCCTGGTGAGGTTGTGCAGCTTCTTGCGACACTGCTTCCCAGACCGAGGGGTCTGCCCCACAGCACTGACTGCCGTGCCCACCTCACGCCAGGCCCGTCGCACAATGCTGGGCGGGTGGCGATGCCCTCGTCTTGGGCATATGATGCCCCTGCGCTGCTCCACCTCATCGAGGAGGGTCTCGAGGTCAGTCTCACCGAACATCGGGGCAGCCCTCCGTGACTCCATCATTTTCACCCCCTCCCTTGTTGTCGTCGCTCGCTCCCTTTTACGACGCGGAGCGGCGTCATTCAGGCGTCGCGGCCTTCGGACGTCACCCCCCACGTGTTTCCTGCGGCCCCGCTCCTAACCCATTTCCGGGGCCAGAATCGCTCGTGAACGGGGCCGTTTCGCGCCGTTGTGGAGCTCGGCCGAGTTCACGACGGCTTTCCCGATGCCGCACGGCACCGGAGAATCACGGCCGCATATTTAGAACAATATAAGTGGTGTGATTCTCTGGAAAAAGTGGTGTGTGGTAGCGAGCGGGAATTGCCGCGAGCTTCCCGGTGCTCCGCCCAGCGAGGCTGGCAACGCTATTCAACGTGATATGCGATCAATAACTACAGAAACGAAGGAGTAGTCCGAATCGAAGGCTTTAATCTACAAGATGTTTCCCCAGCAGCTCGAGTACAGAAAAAAGGATGACCGCTGGGAAACACGGGTTCTTATACCCCGCCTCATTGAGCGGAGCTACCTTACGTCTTGACCAATGAAAAGGCAAACACTTGGGCCAATGAGCAGCGAGCCTTCTCCACCAATGGTAGCTCACATTCCCAGGTACCATAGTACCTCTAGTCATACCACCACACAACATTCATTGGTTCACTTACCGAGGCCTCACTGACTTCTCGCTACAAATGAAGGCTGATTCGACGGGACCGTGCTCGCCAGCCCTCCGCTGACAAAGTCGAGCAGCACTTTAGCTCAGCCAACCCCAGCCAGCTCACAATAATAGCGCCGAGGAGACCAACCCCAAGATTCGGGGATGCTGACCTGGGGAGGCTCCTGGACGCAGGGGAGGCGAGGAGGAACGTCCTGTTCCCCCAAGGGTCCTGGAAGGTGAGCCAGAGGGCAGCCAGTGATCCTGGGACAAGGTGGAGGCAGCTGTGAGCTCGGGGAGTGTGACCAGGAGGACTGGCCTCCAGAGCCGAAAAAAGGTCAATGACCCACACTGGGCAGCACAAGTGAGTAAACACCAAACCTCCCCCCACACCCCCAAGGAATCATGCACCTCCCCCGCCTCTACATGCGACCCCCAACTCCCTCCCCCTTCAATGCCCCTCAATCCTCCCTCTACGGGCACAGGAGGTGTCACTGGCAATGCGTGGCACCAAGACCTACACTTCTAGGGTGGTGACCATAGTGGAGTGGCACAGCTGTGCATGTGTCGTCGACACATGAGCCGGGGTTCTCCGGCCTCAGAGCTCCCAGAGGACGCCTGCCAGGGGCATTGAAAGCCACGGGAAGGCCAATTCCCTATTAGCAATAGCCTTCAGCCACATCAATTTGGCCTCGTCAATTTGTGGGGGTTATGGGTGGTCGGTGGGCCAGACAGACTGGGACAAGGTTTGCCCCAGGAACGAGTCCACAAGATTGAGGGGTTGGCATAGTGGTGCCGCGCGCGGTTGTCCCTCCGTTTCCCTTGCCCCCAGCACCTCCCCACCAAATTTTATGCGGTCTCCCCTGCAGAAGGTCCCACACACTGAGCCGAATGTCCCCCACCCCCTGCCAAGCACAGGGACGACAATCCCAGCACTCCTGGCTCTTTGCCTGTGAGCAAAGATGGCTACTCACCTCCGAGGCTCCCCACTGAAGTCCTTCCGCCAGATTCATGTTTTTCAAAAGGAGTACTAATCGGTGCCGGCATGAGCACTTGCTGGGGAGGCCGCTGAATGACGGGAGGCCATTGGATATGGGGAGGCTCTCGTTAAATGTATGGTAATAGGGCTTAAGTGGTGATAATTGGTTTTGCGCCACGCTACGGCGAGATCCTGATTTTGCCTACGGGAGCGGGTTGGTTGCATCACAAACTGTTTTGTTCCGGGCGCAGTTCTTGTTTTTGGCCTCTCCCGCTATTCACCGGCCTCGTTTCACTTGAGCGAGAGTGCAACGAGGCCTGAGAATCACGCCCAAGGTGTTTTTGATGAAAATTAGTTCACATGGTTCAATGGGTGTTACTATATCCTCACTTATGCTCGGTGGAAACTCCTATTTGTACAACACCAATCTAAGATGACACTTGAATGTAATAGTGAGGTCGTAGCTCAGTTGGCGGGATTTAACTAAATGGGAACCAAGTCAGAGTGAGCACGTTTAGCCGCATGAATCACAGTGCTCACAGCACCGGGAAAACAGCACTATAAAATGGCACCCGGGTTAAATAGGAGGCCTCAGCGGGGAACTCCTCAGTTATAAATCTGTCCTGATCTCTGGAGCTTTCAAGCGACCCCCTGGCCCCCCCTCCCCCACTTCCTCCCAACACTCACGCAGGCAGCCCCTCTGGTCTGAATGGCATCGCACAAAAAAATGCCAGCTTGTCACCTTGGCAGTGCCAGCCTGGCATTATGCAGTGCCGCTGGCAGCGACACCCAAGCACCTTGTGGTGCCAGGCTGTCACCCAGGTGGCACTGCAGGGTACCAAGCAGGCAGTGTCAGGGTACCCAGATGGCACTAGCAGTTCTAGGGTATCACCCTGCCAAAGGGCATGCACCTGAGACCGTCCAATCACCTGGGAGACCCCCACGAGTGCCGTTCCATCTGGTCCCTGTTTCTGGAGACCAGTGTTGAACGATGCTTGCCCGCGGTCTCCATGGTGAAGGTGATAGATCCCAACGCCTCGGGTACCTCAGGGAGCTGCATATTAAGGTGAGACAAGCTGTCTCGTTTAATATGCAAATTTGCCAAAAAGTGATCTCGTCCAAAATGGGCAGGATTTATATCGCAACATTTTGCAAGATCGCATTAGATCTCACGATGCATTGCGAGGCGGGTAGACCCCGGACGCCAGGTCCCGGCTTCTAATGACCATGTTCTGCCATGGCAAGCTGCTTTTCGGGCGCAGTGTGGCCATTCGATCGTGCCCATTATCTCATCTGAACTGCAAAGAGCTAAATATGTTAGCTCCTGAAAACAATCCCAATGCGCAATTTAATCATGCCACTTGATTAAAATCCAGGCAACACATCAATTTTGTGCTGCCTATCTATTCTCACATTTTCTGCAAAAAGACAATGCTAATCATACCGTTCATTGGTTGTAAGTATCAGCAGGAAGCACAGACCTTTCGGCAGAGTTTGGAGCATCCAAGCTGCTGCAGTAAAAACAGAGACTGTGGTCATGCAAGGTCAGCTTGCTGCTATGAAATCTCAGACTGCTGCCATCATGGATTGTACAAGATTTTACAGTAGTTGAGCAAACTGGTCTCCAATAGATTACTCTATGGACTACAAACCTTCTGCCTTGGTATTCTAGGCCCAGAGATGCTCAAGATCACCCTACAAAACTATCAGGAGTCTCCACTACTGAAATCCAGGACCCTTCCCGAAGCCATGCTGTAACCATTCGTCAGCAGTACGTAGCACTAAGCCAGGCAAAGGTATATAGAGCAAAAGCAAAATACTGCGGGTGCTAAAAATCTGAAATAAAAACAGAAAATGCTGGTAATGTGGGGAAATGCAGGGGCGGCACGGTAGCATAGTGATTAGCACTATTGCTTCACAGCACCAGGTACCCCACTTCGATTCCCGGCTTGGGTCACTGTGTGGAGTTTGCACGTTCTCCCCGTGTCTGAATAGGTTTCCTCCAGGTAGTCCGGTTTCCTCCCGCAGTCCAAAGATGTGCGGGTTCGGTGGATTGGTCACGCTAAATTGCCCCGTAGTGCCCAAAAGGTAGGTGTAGGCTTGGGTGGGGTGCTCTTACAGCAGCCAGTGTGGACTCGTTGGGCCAAATGGCCTCCTACTGCACTGCAGATTCTATGATTCAACTGTGGATAGAGAAACAAAGTAAAGCTTCAGACTGGTGACTATTCATCAGAACGGTACATGGATGACAGGGACACAGGGAATGCACAAGGTGAGTAGTTTACATTTGTATGTACGTGGAATGACTTCATTTGTAAATTTAGTTTGAAATTTTAATTTTTTTGGCAGCTTTTATTTTTACGTTGTGATCAATCCGACATTATAATGGTCAGTGATAGAACAAAGGCAAGGTGTGGGGCTGTTGGCGAATGGAGAATTTGGTTTGCTGTTCCTGGTTTCGCACTCAAATCAGTTCTTCACGTACAGCCTGGGAAGAAAGGAGTTTTATTGGTTACCTCCTTCATTATTCTTCTACCACTTCTCCTTTTCCTCCTCCTCCTCAAACACTTCAGCAACTTGCCAACTAGATGGTGACAAGAGGGACAGCATGGTGGCACAGTGGTTAGCACTGCTGCCTCACAGCGCCAGGGATCCGGGTTCAATTCTGGCCTTGGGTAATTGCCTGTGTGGAGTTTCACTTTCTCCCTGTGTCTGTCTGGGTTTTGTCCAGGTGCTCCGGTTTCCTCCCACAACCAAAGATGTGCAGGTTAGGTGGATTGATCATGCTCAATTGCTCCTTAGTGAGAATCCAGTGATGTACAGGTTAGGTGGGGTTACGGGGATAGGGCAGGGAATGGGCCTAGATAGGGTTCACTTTCAGAGGGTCATTGCAGACTCGATGGGCCGAATGGCCTCCTTTTGCACTATAAAGATTCTATGATTCTATGATTTTATGAAGGACCCTCCCAATCAGGGTGTGCAGCATGCTGCAAATCACCAGAAATCTTAACTTGCGATGGCCACAAAGCAATGTACGGTAAATAACATTCTGCTGAGTACAGTAGGGCTCTTCCAGACTGGTGAAGGTAGTAGAAATGTTGCGCGTGATTAAAGTGTTGGTTCGTTCTCATTTGGCGGGACATTTCTTGGTGTTTGCAGGGCCGAGAATAATCCCGCTATTCAACGGCATGCTGGCGCTCCCGCGCATGCACCAACTCGCACCGGCCGGCGGAGGCCCTTCGGCACCGGTTGGCGTGGTGCCAAACCCCTTTCCCACCAGCCGGCGTGGCGCATACCACCCCGGCACCGGCCTAGCCCCTGAAGGTGCGGAGGCTTCCGCACCTTTGGGGCAGCCAGACGGAGGAGTGGTTCACGTCACTCCTTGGCGCTGGAGTTGCCCGCCCCGCCGATTCCCACAGGATCCCGCCCATGGTGCCAAGAGTGTGCACCTGAAATTGAGTGAACTCTGATAGCTGGCAGCCGCTGTATGAAACAGCAGAGAACAATTGATACTTCAGTCTGCAACTTTGTACAGGACATTGACTGCTGGGTGAGTTAGTATAGTTTTGAATATTACTATAGAAGTGAAGGCACATTTGATGATGAATTGGAAATTCTTCTAGTCTCAGTGGCAGGACTATGAAATTTCCAGATAATTAAAGAAGAAAACTGAACATAGAAGAGTAGCCACTCTGTTATCAGTGCTGGGGCAAAGTGCTGCAAGCTGTATCGCACCCTAGACCTCACTGAGGAGCAGAAAAGCCAGTCTTGTGAAATTTTGGAGCCTTGAAGATCTACTTTGACCCCTCTAATCATGCTTTTTTATGAATGCTATGTGATCAACAACAGAAGTCAAGGAGAGGTGTGGGGGTGGGGAGGTAGATATTGATCAGTATGTGACTTCCATGAGACGTCTCGTTGAATCTTGTGGGTTTACAGACTAACTTAATTGAAGAATGATCTCATCAGAGACAGGATTGCATTAGGAACAAGAGACTCCGCTGTGAGTGCACATCTGCTGAGAGATGAGAAAATTACTATCTAGAAAGCTATTGACATGTGCAGAAGCTCTTAAATGATTAATGATCAGCTGAAGAGTATTGATGGGAAAACTGGCATGGCTTTGCACTATGCGAGAGGCAGTTCAGGCCTTCCGAGCAGAAGTCAATGGAAAAAAGCAAGAACTATTTACAGAAGGAAATATCAAGGTCAGATTACTGGATGCAAATATTGCAGAGGGCACCAAACAAAACAAAAGGAAACATGCCCAGTGTGGGGAAAGCAGTGCTCTAATTGCAAGAAGCTGAATCACGTTACACACAAGTGTTTTGTTTTGTAGGGCCTACTACCATTCATTGTGCAGAATTTGGTGAAGTCTGCCAAAGTGGACATGATGGCAAGGGGCGAAGAGAATTGGGTGGGCACAACCACGTCATATTCCCAACTTCTGGAAAACTTTCCCCAATTAGCTCAGGGATGGAAAGGTCCTAATGAAGGGAAAATCATGCCCACTATTGGCAGGATGCCAATTAGGCTCATTAATGAACCACTTAGCACCATTATCCCACCGGAATTTATTTGTGGCTCAGAACTTTAACTGGCTCCCATGGCTTCCAAATGGATGGGTCTCCTGTGGTGCGTCAAATCCTGTTGGATTCACCTGCAACCTCAAAAAGGCACTCAATGCCCAAATGAGGGACTTGGCATTGGGAAGGGAGGCCGACTGAAAGGCACTCTCCTACCCTTGCCTCAGACTCCCCCACCCCCTCCCTCTGGTGACTCTCACCCTGTGGCTCTCATCACTATCTCCAGGAATCCAATAGCAATTGTCTAGGGAGGTGCAGAGCAGCCACTGTTCCCAGTGACACTACCGGAAATGGAGAGTTGTTGGTGTCTGGTTTTCCAGCAGCTCTCAGAAGCAGGATTTCCGCCTGCTTGATGCCTTGGGAAGCCGGCACTTGCCAGGTAAGTACGATGCATTAGGCCTCTCCCACAGAAGAGCAAGGCCCCAGCCGGTTCTCCAACTGTTGGGGGAAGGTTCGCTTCTCGGATCTAAATTTCTCCAATTGTCTAGCTATGACCAATCTTTTCATGCATGCAAATGTTAACAATGCCATTCTATTTTCCAGCCTCGACCCATCCTGTGTAAATGCATGATGAATTTGCAATCAAGTTTGTTTTTCAAGTTATATTTGACATAAAAATATCAGAAATGTTCCAAAAATGCAGTTTACTCAACAGGCATTACACAACAGGAATAGATGCTTGAAAGACCTGAAAGTTTGTCTCTGTGCTTTTCATACTTCTTTGCCGATGCTGTTCCATGCTAGAAACATATAGCATGCATGCTATTGCCATGGACATAAGTAGGGTTTGAATCTATGAACAGCTTTACTTTGGCGCTCTTTCCCAGATAAGTATATTTTCAGCTGCATCCATGACCTATGAACATGGGAAATAACAAGAATTCACTCTGGCATCTCCCGTTTGCTGCATACTGTGGCAGAGGAACATTCCCCAAAATATGATTGCTTTCCTTTCCACTTATTCCAACAGAACATCCCTGATCTGTCCATTAAAGGAACATGCCTGGTCATATTCCAGCCCATTTTACACTGCTGACCTGAAAGACTCACAGTCACCAAAGGAATCAGTTTCCTGGGAAGAAAAACAGCTCTTTAAGAACACAGCTTTCCAGATATCCTGCCTACTGCCGATTAGAGGTTTTTGCCTTTGTAAAAGACATCAAAGCAAATTCTAATTAGTTTCATTAGCTGACCTTGCTGCATTCGGCAAGGTCAATTGGTCAGACCAGAATGTGAAGTCCCGTGAGGACACAGAAGTTCTGGAGCAACTTCAACTGGGAATACTGATTGTCCAATTTAGCATATTCCCACTGTTTTTTGTTTTTTTATTTTGAATTTGTAACGCTGCACATCTAATTCATTCTAATGGCATAAGTAGGAAGGTCTGATTATCTGGTACAAAATTAACTGTGTTTGAATTACTAGGGCATAAAGGGAAAACACTCTCACTGATTTATCCGTTACAGATGAGAATAAAATGGTTCTGTTATCTTTATCCAAATTCTGAAATAAGAATCATTGACTGAGAATAATAATAATTGAGCTGATACTTTCAAAATAGGTTTGTCACCTATTCCAGTACCATATCATTTCCAAAAGTAACATAGTAACCATGGGGGATTTTAAGGGATTAGTTGTGGCTGTTCTTTTAAGTTTAACACCAAATTAAAACTATAAATATTGCGGTTAGGTTTCAACAAATATTTTGAAGATTTTGGGGACCATGTTTCCTGTCCTCAGTCCCAGTAAATGCGCATTTACTGGCGCAAAGATCAGAGGAAAGACATCACAGTCCTATTTGACATGTCACTACTCTCTCCCCTGGCATTCCTGGTCCAGCCCAATTTTCTGGCAATGTAGCAGAGTGCCAAAATACAGGGGTGACCAAGTGGCTGGGTTTCACATCACATCCAGCAATTTGAGGAAGCCAGTAAGCCTGCCAAAACAGGCAGTTGGAAGTTTTATTTAAAGTGCTGAACTAGAACTCCAAATCTTCAGTCTTTTCACCTGAATGGATACTCTCCTCTCGAAGCCGTGGAGAGTTGTGACCAGGTTCATAGTTGATGGACGTTGAAAAGCACAATGGACTTTGGGCATGTTGAGGCAAATAGTAGCTCAGCAAATTTTTTTAAATAACATTACTTCCAATGGAGGCAATACGCAGACTGGCTGCTCATCATTACAGTGGCATACAGCTCGGTGCTAAACATGTTGCTAAGTGACTGCACACCAGCAAGGGGCCAAGGTTTATGCGATGTTAGCACCACTAAACCGAGCCTGAAATATTTAAAGCAAGCCATTACCTCTTCAAGGAAAGGGACATTCTGGCTGCTGGAAGTGGCTGGAAAGCGTTTTTGAGCTAGAAGAAATACTCAAATGGTGCATCAAGGCAGAGTTCTGATGCAGCATGGAAGCCTTGGTTCAGGAGGTTGATAGGAAGGGATAGATCCTCTACCCACCATGGCTAGGAGACCTTACAGACAGACATTGGGAAGACAGTGGGAGCAGATTGCCATCATTGTCAATGCAAGCAGTCTCGCCACAAGGACCTTACTGTAGTGCTTGGGGGGGGGGGGGGGGGGGGGGGGGGTGATGAGGGAGCGGGCCAAGTGGCCGGAGTGACCCCCACGGGACTGGGGCAGTGCCTGACCATGGTCCGCCATTGGGATGGCCTGCAAGGCAGCCAACTTGCTGCGCACCCCACTGACCACCCACCTTGGCCCCTGGTTCGGCAGAGTACCACCGGCCGTATGGATGCCCCTAGCCCACCACCCCTGCACCCCGCCCTCCGCCATACCCCCCACCAGCCAACCGGCCGCCACCCGTGGACCCACGCAGGGCAATGGCAATGGCAATGGTGGCGCTGGGCATGGGCCACTGGCAAGGGGAGCGCGACCGACGGTACACCTTGCAGCAGAGACGGACGCCTGGACCAGAGGCCCCACGGTGTTGGGCACCGACAGGGCCAGGGGTGCGGAGATGGGGGGGCATATGAGGGCATGAGGGGGCAGAGCCCGCAGTGCCAACCGGGGCCACTATGTAGGCCATTGCATCTGGTTGGGCATGGGGGGATGCACCATGCTAACATGTTGGCCTTTCACCCCGTGCAGACAATGGATATTGTAATTCAACCAGCAATTATGGCCTTCCTGCTAGTCGCCACTGCCCTGGGGGATACCCTGAGGCTGTACGAGCTGAGTTGCTCAAGGAGGAAGAAGCTGCTGCAGGGGTAATGTGCTGGAGAAGGAGGATGAACACCAGTCATCGTCCAACAAGTAGGATGCGGGGGAGGGTGAGGGTGAGTAGGTCATGATGCTCAGGTAGGCACAGGAGGCCGCATGACATGTCCGCCAGTGCCAACGTGCATGGGATGCTCTGAACAGCCCGTCCCACACACCCCTCTGACAGAGCACCAAGGCAGGTTGTAACAATGTGAACACGTGTTTAATGTGCACAAATATTTTAGATACGCACCCTAGCCCCTATAACTAAACTCTGCCCTGCAGCTGTGCCAACTTAACTGGTGTCTAACTTTCTGGCCTTACAGGCACTAATACTATGTCTAGCTCTCTACCTCTCTGTAAATGTCAGCAAAACCAAGGAACTGATCATCGACCAGGAAGTGTAGTATGACACACGCCCCCATCTATATAAATGACTCCAAAGTGGAGATGGTTGATAGCTTTAGGTACCTGGGGGTCACTATCACCAACAGTCTGTCCTTGTCTACTCACGTTGATGCAACAGTCAAGAAAGCCTAACAACATCACTACTCTAGCACACATGGCTAGCACTGTAGCTTCACAGCACTAGGGTCCCAGGTTCGATTCCCCGCAATGTCTGTGTGGAGTCTGCACGTTCTCCCCGTGTCTGCGTGGGTTTATTCCGGATGCTGCTGTTTTCTCCCACAGTGCAGAATCTCACAATGGTCAAGCAGTGCTTCGGCATCCTGAAGCTGCAGTTCATGTAACTGGACCGCTCTGGAGGTAATCTCCAGTATGACATTGAGAGAGCCACCCACATTGTGGCGACCTGCTATGTCCTCCACAACAACGCACAACAGAGGGGTAATGTGCTGGAGGAGAATGAACACCAATCCTCGTCCAACGAGTAGGATGCTGGGGAGGATGAGGGTGAGTAGGACATGGAGCTCAGGCAGGCACGGGAGGCCGCATAACGTGTCCGCCAGGGTCAACGTGCATGGGATGCTCTGAACAGCCCGTCCCGCACACCCAACCGACAGAGCACCAAGGCAGGTTGTAACAATGTTAACAAGACATGCAGGTTAGGTAGATTGGCCATGCTAAATTGGCCTTAGTGTCCAAAAAAGGTTAGGAGGGGTTATTGGGTTACGGGGATAGGGTGGAAATGAAGGCTTAAGTGGATTGGTGCGGACTCGATGGGCCGAATGGCTTCCTTCTGCATTGTGTGTTCTATGTTCTATGTACTTCCTACAGAGGCTAAAGAAATTTGGCATGTGTGCATCGACTCTCACAAACTTCTATAGATGTGCCATCGAGAGCATCTGATCCGGCTGCATCCCAGCCTGGTATGGCAACTGCTCAGCCCAAGATCGTAAGAAACTGCAGTGTGGTGAACTCAGCCCAATTCATCACACAAGCTTGTCATCCTCCCATTGATTCTGTCGACACCTCCCGCTACCTCGGGAAGGCAGACAGCATTGTCAGAGGCCCCTCACACCAGGCTTTGCTCTCTTTCAAAACCTTCCATCAGGAAGAAGATACAGAAGTCCAAAGACTCACACATCCAGACATAGGAATAGCTTCTTCCCCACAGCTACTAGACTCCTCAACGACTCTCCCTCAGACTGATCTGTTCCCTGTCAGGCACTATTCACAATGCCCTATACTGCTCTTGCTAATGTATTTGCTTTGTTTGGCCCTTGTTCCACGCTGTAATCAATTACTTATTTGCTGATGTACTTTGTTGATTATTCTTTTTATCTACTCGTGTCTTTGTCAAGATGCCTTTTGAACACCGTTAATGTATTGTTATGGGCCAAGGATTAGAAAACGTCAAAGTATATCATGGAGTTCACCTGACCCACAACTGTTTATTGATTTTGGTTACGATGAGCACAAGAGCCTGTCTTTCAGGTGTTATTCAACAGAGGCCATAAGCACTTTTAATCAAAAACAAGCTTTATTCTACAAATTTAGTTAGCATTTGTATAAACACCCACAGTAAGACTTATCAACTACAAACATAAAGACCACACATAGCTACAGTAATCTATGCATAACCCTTAATGAATTGCCCCTTAACTGTTCCAATTCAATAACAAGATCCAATAAACCAAAAACCCTTCTTCAGCAAAACAGTAGGTAACTATAATCATTGGGTTTCTTCCTTGGAATAACTCTTTAAAATTGAAACTAGAGAGACAGGCCAAAATACTCCTCTGTCTGAGTCTACAGCAGCCAAATGTGAAAATGAAAGTAAAAACTCACAGAGCCACAAACCAGCTCCAAAACTCAAAGCAAAAGCAAAAACTCACAGAGCCATAGCCCAGCTCTACCCTCAACCTCCACAGCCTGCCCTGGCAATGTATTTCAGGCACTCACCATCCTCTACGTACAAAACCTGCCTCGCACATCTCCTCTAAACCTTGCCCCACAGACCTTAAACCTATACCCACTGGTGACTGACCCCACCCCCCTCCCACCCTGAGAAAGAGTGCCTGCCCATCCTCTCTATCCACATCCCTCATAATCTTGTACTGTCCCCTTGGCCGCAGACAAATACTTTTCACTGTACATCTGACAATAAATCAATCAATCAATCAAGGTGGGTCCCCAGAAAGTACATCAGGAGTAGAGGCGGCTGAGATTTCCAGTGGCGGCCATGAAGGAGTAGGTCGCACATTTGGTAGCTCCCGCCTGTAATGGACTTTTGGGCCTTTTTCCCCCGTTTTCTTCTGGATTTTATGGGATAAATCGGTGCAGAGTAAGACAGTAAGGAGAAATCCCCCTCTGGTGTATTGAGAATTGGACCAAAGTGGCCATGTCAGAAGACAACGTCCTATGAGGGAGACGCAAGTAGAGCTGGTAACACGGGACAGCATGGTGGGGCAGCAGGGCTGTGTGGAGACGACACAGTGGTCAATGGATCAGCTGGTGAAGTTTTTCGAGGATTGCTTCGCCAAGCTGAAGAAGGCCATGCTGGACCCGATTAAGGCTTAGATTGATCAAGTGATGAGAATCAGGAAACCCACGGATGTGCGATCCAGGAGGTGGAGAGAAAGGTGTCCGAGCATGAGGAGCACATAACCGTGCTGGAGTCCAAGGTGCAGATGATGAACGACCGCCAGAAAAGAATGCAGGAGAAGCTGGAGGACCGAGAGAATAGGTCAAGGAGGCAGAAACTCAGAATTGTTGGCCTCCCTGAAGGCAGTGAGGGATCGGATGTGAGGGCTTATGTGACGGACATGTTGGAGAAGTTGATGGGGGCTGGGGCGTTCCCTCGGCCTCTGGAATTGGACAGAGTGCACAGAGACCTCGCGAGGAAGCCCAGAGCGAACGACCCGCCGTGGGCCATGGTGGTACGTTTTCACCGTTTCATGGACAAGGAATACGTTTTGCGGTGGGCCAAGAAAGAACGGAGCAGCAAGTGGGAGAATTGTGAGTTGCGCATTTATCAGGACCTGGGAGCGGATTTGGCCAAGAGGCAAGCTGGGTTCAATCGGGCAAAAACGACCCTCTTTAAGAAGAGGGTGAAGTTCGGGATGCTGCATCCAGCCCGTCTGTGGGTCACACATGAGGAACGGGACTTCTACTTTGAAACGCCAGATGAAGTATGGACTTTTATTAAAGAAATGAAGCTGGAGGCGAACTAAAAGACACTGAAGCCTTGTAGAAGTACTGTGGCGGCGGTTTGTTGTGTTGGATTGTATAAATTTAAGTAGCACCATGTGAAATAATGGGTTGTGTGGCTGGTTAAAGGTTGCTTTGTCTTGCAGGGAGCTGGTTAGAGTGGGGGGATGGGCTTTGAATTTGATTCTGCTTTTTGGGTGAATATTTTTCTAAAGTGACTGTTTCTTCGCTGGTTTTTTTCTGATGTTTGTTTACTGGGGAATGTGATGCTTTTAAAATGGTTATTCATGTGGGGAGAGAGGGGAGAGAACAATAGGGAGACAGGCCGCTTGGTGCCAGGGCGGGCGCTATCAAGTCAGCATAGATCAGCTGAATCTCGGAAGCGCAGTGGGGGGTGAGCAGGTGTTAAGCTGGAGCTTGACTTGGGGGATTGGGTTTCTAGTATTGTTGCTGGGGGGGGGGGGGGGGGGTGAGCTGCTTTGCTGACAGGGGAGGAACTATTACTAGTGGACAAATGGGAGGTCGGGAACGGCGACTGCCCGAGTGGAGACTCGAGGACACGGGGAGGCGTGAGCTCGAGGCTGGCCTAAAAAGGGTGATGGCGAGTCGGCAGGGGTGTGGGGGTTGGAAGTCCCCCATCCAGGCTGATCACATGGAACTTTAGAGGCCTGAAAGGGCCGGTCAAGAGGGCTTGCGTGTTCGCGCATTTGAGGGGGCTGATGGCGGACATGGCAATGCTACAAGAGACACACCTAAAGGTTTCAGACCAGACGAGATTGAGGAAGGGGTGGGTCAGCCAAGTGTTCCACTCAGGACTGGACTCAAAGACCAGGGGGGGGTAGCGATCTTGATCAGTAAGCGAATGGCATTCAAGGCAGAGAAAGTCGTGTCAGATAAGGGGGGTAGGTACATAATGGTGAGTGGGAAGCTGGAAGGGGTGCGAGTGATACTTGTGAACTTATATGCTCCGAATTGGAACGTGGAATTTATGAGGCGGGTTTTAGGTAAGATCCCAGACTTAGAATCATATAACCTCATCATGGGAGTGGACTTCAATACAGTCATTGATCCGGAATTGGACCGGTCAAAATCCAGGACAGGAAGGAGGCCGGCTGCGGCAAAGGAATTGAAGGGTTTAATGGAACAGATGGGAGGGGGGACCCATGGAGGTTTGCACGGCCGAGGATGAAGGAGTTTTCCTTTTTCTCATATGTCCACAAGGTATACTCTCGCATCAGCATTTTTGTTCTGGGCAGGGTGCTAATACTGAAGGTGGTGGATACTGAGTACTCGGATCATGCCCCGCACTGGATGGATCGACGGGTTAGTGTGGTGAAAGGGCAATGCCTGCTGTGGAGACTGGATGTGGGGTTGCTAGTGGATGAAGCGATCTGTGGCGGGTTAACAAGTCCATCCAGAACTACCTGGAAACAAATGATACGGGGGAGGTCTCTGCAGCGACGGTCTGGGAAGCTTTGACGGCAATAGCCAGAGGGGAATTAATCTCGATACGGGCCCACAGAGAAAAGGTGGAAGGGGCTGAGAGGGACAGGTAGTTGAAGAGATATTACAGGTGGACAGGAGATACTCGGAGCCCCGGATGCGGGGCTACTGAGGGAGCGGCGGAGGTTACAGGTGGAGTTTGGGCTGTTGACCACACGGAAAGCGATGGAACAGTTGAGGAAGGCAAGGGGGGGGGGGGGGGGGGGGGGGGATCTATGAGTATGGAGAAAAGGCAAGCAGAATGTTGGCGCACCAGCTCAGGAAAAGAAAAGGGAGATAGATAAAGTAAAGAGTAGAGACGGTAATGCTGTCCTGGACCCAGCGGGGGTAAACGAGGTATTTAAGGACTTCTATAGTAAATTATATGAGTCGAAACCCCTGGCTGGGGTGGAGGGGACGAGACAGTTTTTGGATCAGGTGAGGTTCCCGAGGGTTGATGATGATCTGGTGGAAGGGCTGAGAGTCCCAATTGAGATTGAGGAAATAATCAAGGAGCTGGAGGGCATGCAGTCGGGCAAGGCCCCGGCGCCGGACGGCTACCCGATGGAATTCTTCTAAGACGTTTTCAGAGATATTGAGCCCACTGCTGGTGAGGACATTTAACAAAGCAAGAGAGAAGGGAGTCCTCCCCCAACAATGTTGCAGGCCTCGATTTCATTGATGCTGAAACGGGAGAAGGATCCGGAGCAATGCAGGTCATCCAGGTTGATTTCTCTACTGAATGTGGATGCCAAACTGCTAGCTAGGATACTGGCCAGAAGGACAGAGGCCTGTGCACAGAGGCGATAGGGGAAGACCAGACGGGATTTGTTAAGGGCAGGCAACTCAAGGCCAATGTTTGAAGGCTTCTCAATGTTATTATGATGCCCTCAGAAGGACAGGAGGCGGAGGTGGTGGTAGTGATGGATGTGGATAAGGCTTTTGATCGGGTGGAGTGGAATTACCTCTGGGAGGCACTGGGGAGGTTTGGGTTTGGTGAGGGCTTCATTGACTGGGTGCGGTTGCTCTATCAGGCACCAGTAGCGAGTGTGCGGACGAACCGGCTGAGGTCGGGGTATTTTAAACTACACCGAGGGATGAGGCAAGGGTGCCCCCTCTCCCTGTTACTGTTTACTCTGGCCATAGAGCCATTGGCCATGGCATTAAGAACCTCTAGGAACTGGAAAGGTTGTAGCCATGATTAGGAAGTGGGTAGTGGGGGAGGGGTTGGTGAGGGAGCGGATGGAGGCGGAGTCATGTAAAGACATCAGTTTGGGAGCACTGACAACGGCGCCTCTTCCGTTCTCGCCAGCCCAATACTCCACAAGTCAGGTGGTGGTGGCAGCTCTGAGAATCTGGGGGCAATGGAGGAGACATAAGAGAGGCAGCATCGATTTGGACCCCGATTTATAATAACCACAGGTTTATACCGGGTAGGCTAGATGGCGGGTTCCAGAGTTGGCAAAGGGCAGGAATTAGAAGGATGGGGGATCTATTTATAGATGGGAGCTTTCCCAACTTGAAAGCCTTGGAGGATAAATTTAAATTGCCAGCAAGGAATGGTTTTAGGTATTTGCAGGTGTAAGACTTCCTGAGGAAACAGGTGCCGGCCTTTCCACTGCTGCCGCCAGGGGAGATACAAGATAGAGGTGGCTCTTCGCCTGTGAGTCGGCAACCCAGTCCTGGGCTTCGGCCAGTCTTCTCCCGTTCCCGGTGATTATGGGTGACCTTCTCGTGGGGAAGGGGAAACAAACAAGTGTTAGACAGTCCGACGCATGCAGCCCAGGAGGTGGGTAGCTGGTGGCCTCAATGGCCAGCACACCTGGCCTTGATGGCCGGTACGGGTGCCGGCATGTAGTGTAGGGTGGGGGGTTTGGCCAAGCTCCGGGTGGCTGGGGGGTTACAGGTGTGTGGGACAGGGTTAGTGCAAGGAACACAGTGATGCCTACTCACCCTGGCCGCCCTGAGGGGGTTGTGCAGTTTTGTCATGCACTGTTGTCCGGTCCGGTCAATGTTGCTGGTGGTGCTGACTGCCTCTGCCTCCTGCGCCGAGGCAAGGCTAACGGCTGCGGTTGGCAACCTCTTTCCCGTGTCGGGGTACAGGGTCACCCGCCTCTCCTCCACCGCGTCCAGCAGGGTCTTCAGCTTGGTGTCCGTGAAACGGGGTGCCGCTCTCCTCGCTGCCATCTTGTTGGCCAGGATGGTGTGTGTATGGGGAGTGAAGTTTGTATATGGGCTGCAGATTGTCAGCCTCCTGAGTGTCAATCCCCAATCCGCCGAATCCCACGCCATTTCTCATTGGAATTGATTGTGTTCCACGTGGTGCCGCTGCTAGCCCCTTAACATTCGCTGAATCGGTCAAGGTACAGCGCCAGTTTAGCTGTTGTAGAACTCCGTGAATCCTGCCCCAGTGTCAACACTTACTCTCAGGAACGGAGATTGGGACAAAAGAGGCTGACAAGCTGCAGCCGAATATTTCACTCCAGTCCCCACACGCACTCATTCCAGCCAACAAGGTGACAGCACAGAGAGCGGCATCCCAGTTCGCGGATGAGGAGATTGAGACCTTACCGGACGCCGTGGAGAAGAGGCCATTCTGTTCCCGGGGTGGGAAGGAGGCTGCCACCCGCCACTGTACACTGGGCCTCGGCACAGGCAGCAGTGGTCATGAGCACCGTGAACCCCACCGCAAGGACCAGAGAGCAGGACAGAAAGAAGGATGAGAGTGTGATACAGGTTGATAGGCTGGAGGAGGTAGATGTTCTGAGGAAGGATGTATTAGCAATTTTGAAAAACCTGAGGGTCGACAAGTCCCCTGGGCCAGATGGGATATATCCAAGGATTCTTTGGGAGGCAAGGGATGAGATTGCAGAGCCTTTGGCTTTGATCTTTGGTCCTCACTGTCCACGGGGATAGTGCCAGAGGACTGGAGAGTGGCGAATGTTGTTCCTCTGTTCAAGAAAGGGAATAGGAATGATCCTGGTAATTATAGGCCAGTTAGTCTTACTTCGGTGGACGGTAACTTAATGGAAAAGGTCCTGAAGGATAGGATTTATGACCATTTGGGATAGTCACACGTATTCATGAAGGGTAAGTCTTGCCTCACAAATTTGATTGAATTCTTTGAGGAGGTAACTAAGTGTGTAGATGAAGGTAGAGCAGTTGATGTCGTCATCATGGATTTCAGTAAGGCGTTTGATAAAGTTCCCCATGGTCGGCTCATGAAGAAAGTAAGGAGGTGTGGGATAGAGGGAAATTTGGCCAATTGGATAAGTAACTGGCTGTCACATAGAAGATATGGTGGTGGTGGATGGAAAATTTTCAGACTAGAGACCAGTTACTGGCGGTGTACCACAGGGATCAGTGCTGGGTCCTCTGCTATTTGTGATTTTTATCAATGACTTGGAGGAGGGGGCTGAAGGGTGGGTCAGTAAATTTGCTGATGACACCAAGATTGGTGGAGTAGTGGATGAGGTGGAGGACTGTTGTAGGCTGCAAAGAGAAATTGATAGGATGCAGAGCTGGGCCGAAAAATGGCAGATGGAGTTTAACCCTGATAAGTGCGAGGTGATTCATTTTGGGAGAAAAAATTTGAATGCAGATTACAGGGTCAACGGCAAGGTTCTGAGGAATGTGGAGGAACAGAGAGATCTTCGGGTTCATGTCCACAGATCTCTGAAGGTTGCCACTCAAGTGGATAGAGCCGTGAAGAAGGCTTCTAGTGTGTTAGCGTTTATTAAAAGGGGGCTTGAGTTTAAGAGCCGTGGCGATATGCTGTAACTATATGGGCAGCACGGTAGCACAAGTGATTCGCACTGTGGCTTCACAGTGCCAGGGTCCCAGGTTCAATTCCCTGCTGGGTCACTGTCTGTGCGGAGTCTGCACGTTCTCCCCGTGTCTGCATGGGTTTCTTCCGGGTGCTCCGGTTTCCTCCCACAGTCCAAAGACGTGCGGGTTAGGTGGATTGGTCATGATAAATTTCCCTTAGTAATGAAAAAAGGTTAGGAGGAGTTACTGGTTTATGGGGATAGGGGGAAGGGCTTAAGTGGGTCAGTGCAGACTTGGTGGGCCGAATGGCCTCCTTCTGCACTGTATGTTCTATGTATACATGACCCTAGTGAGGCCACATTTGGAGTATTGTGTGCAGTTCTGGTCACCTCATTATCGGAAGAATATGGAAGCATTGGAAAGGGTGCAAAGAAGATTTACTAGGGTGCTGCCTGGTTTGCAGGATAGGTCTTATGAGGAAAGGTTGAGGGAGCTAGGGATTTTCTCTTTGGAGCGGAGGAGGATGAGAGGCAACTTGATAGAGGTTTATAAGATGATGAGGGGGATAGATAGAGTGGATGTTCAGAGACTATTTCCTCGGGTGGATGTAGCTGTTACAAGGGGGCATAACTATAAGATTCAGGGTGGGAGATATAGGAGGGATATCCGAGGTAGGTTCTTTACTCAGAGAGTGGTTAGGGCGTGTCATGGACTGCCTGCTGTGATAGTGGAGTCGGACACTTTAGGAACTTTCAAGCGGTTATTGGATAGGCACATGGAGCAAACTAGAATGACAGGGAGTGGGATAGCTTGATCTTGGTTTTGGACAATGCTCGGCACAACATCGAGGGCCGAAGGGCCTGTTCTGTGCTGTATTGGTCTATGTTCGAGAGAGAAGACTGGAGGGGGACCTCCGGACTTGCGGTCCCTCACTGTTGTGGAATGGCGGGCAATGGAGCTGGTCAGTGGGCCCGGAGAGAGGGTCGATGCCGAGGTGGAGGTTGGCATCGGGCATCCAAGTGAGACCCTGCTGCATTGATGTTCCATGGCATGCCTGGCATGAGCCACCCACACACTCCCCACACCACCCCCATGCCACCACCCCAACTTGCGATCCAATCATGCTTGTGTCACGCAGGATCACCTGGCAACGAGGTGGGGCCTTCTAGTGTCCCATGCTCCCGACCCCAACCCCAAGAAGATTTCAGCGACAAGGAGGCTGAGGGCACTCTGTGCGGGCAGTGGCAGAGGCACAGGGCAGGGTGCCCTGTCACAGGCAGCTATGTATCAGGGCCACCCGGACATTGCAGTGGCGCTCCAGAGTTTGGCCCAGTCGCAACGGGCCAGGGCTAAGGACGTTGTTGGCATTGCCTGGGCGCCGGCTAACCTGCGTCAGTCACGGAGGGAGGTGGCACAGTCACTGAGTGATTTGGTGCAATCCCAGAGTCTGTGCTCCGTGGCTGTGAGTATGGAGACCCATGTCGAGACCAGAGCGGGCCTCAAAGACTAGCGGTGCCAGAGGGCAGGGGAGCGAGCCCCCGGAGCTCGCTCTGGTCGCACCCCATCCAACGGAGTAGCTCATGGGCCATTGTGGACTCGAGGGAGGAGGAGGTGACAGGGCCAGTGCCAGACTATCACGCAGGGGAGGTGGCGGAACACCACAGCGCATCAGACGCTCCCCCTCCTGTCCCTGGCGCATCCAATGTGCAGCCGGCAGAACAGTGTGGCACCATACCACCTGGGACACCCGAGGAACTGCCAGGTCCATCCAGGCTTGGTCGCTCCAGAGGATGGCTGCCAAAGTGGACCCATATCACAGGGCAGGATTTGCAGCAGGCCGCATCCACCATTGATATACCACCTTGGGATCCACCTAATAATAATAATCTTTATTAATGTCACAAGTAGGCTTACATTAACAATGCAATGACGTTACTGTGAAAATCCCCTGTCGCCATACTCTGGTTCCTGTTCGAGTACACTGAGAAGAATTCAGAATGTCCAATTCACCTGACAAGCACATCTTTTGGGACTTGTGGGAGGAAACCGGAGAACCCGGAGGAAACCCATGCAGATATAAGGAGAACATGCAGACTCCAGATAGACAGTTACCCAAGCCGGGATTCGAACCTAGGTCCCTGGTACTGTGAAGCAACAATGCTAACCAGTGTGCTACCGTGCTGCCCGGACGTAGTGTTAGGGACTGTAAGGGCAAAAAGATAGACACCAGTTAAGGTGGTACAGGGCACAAGCCTTTATCGTGATGTTCACATGTTTTTGTCATAATAAACACCTGTGCACAAAAGTTTCACCTGCCTCAGTGCTCTTTCAGAAGGGTGTGAGGGATGAGCTGGCCCCGGCTGGGCTGGCTGGCTACAGAGGGGCGCTGCAGGTGGGCGGGGGGGAAGTTGGGCGGATGGTGGTGGTGGTTACGGGTCGCAACCCCCAGGTCAGACCATGCACATCGCCGTGGTACCCCTCCTGCTTCCTCTCTCTCAGCCCCAAGCCCCCCAGACCCCATCCCCACATCAGGGTTCAGTGGGGCTGTGTGATGGAATGACCAACTCATATGTAGAGATCACCCAGGCGGACGGTGGCAAGAGCTACCATGGGCAGGTGTAAGACGTTGTCAAAAGATGTGGAGCACCAGAACGGATCGTCATCAACCTCCATCCCATGGACCAGACCTGCTGTTACTGCCAATCCAGCGCCTCCACCTGTAGTGTGGCAAGTAGGAATCATGGAGGGGGTTGCAGGTGCAAGGGGAGTGGGTGGAACAGTATGTTCGTGCTGCCATCAGAAATATTAGGCGGGATCTTCCAGTCCGCCAGCTGTGTTTTCCTGCATGGCGCACCCTCGCCGTCAATGGGATCCTCAATTCAGGCAGCTGACCAATGGGATTTCCCATTGAGGCCACCCCACGCCGTCAGGAAATCCGTGGTCATGGGTGTCCTGCCAGCTGAGCGGAGAATCCCACCAACGGAGAATTGTGCTGATTGTTTCTCAAGAGCTTTTATGGTGAAGGGAGACATTGTTATATGTTAAATTTTCTATTTGTCGTAGGGGTGTAATTAAAAACTTTGGTTTAAAGTAAGTACAGGCAATGTGTCAACAAAGCTGTAATTAAGAAGATGTAAAAGGTAGAGTAATGATTGATTTTAAACATTTACTTTTTTTACAGAGAGATGACTGATGGGATATTGATTTGGTTGCTGGAGATTCCCTGGAGAGTGGATAATTTATGAGACATTGAATTTAATCCTAGCTAAGCAGGTGCTGGGACATCTTAGTGCAATACAGATGATGTAATTAATGGGAGGAGCTAGGTCTGTCTGTAGTTTACGGTCTTGCCAAATGCTGTTAGGTTGAGCAGAAGAGTCCAAATAGACAGAAGTGTACTGGATTTGCTCTAACAAGGGTATCTCTCTCCAAAGGTCTGCATAGATAAGCAAGTAACCTGTGTTGTTAACTTTATTTATGAGTGGCATTTAAACTGTCCTAGGTTGCTTAATTTGAATTAGTGGCAGGTATAGATAGTAAGTTCAGGTTTTTCCTTTTATATAAGAACTGTTTAACTGTTAATTGTAAAGCTATTACTTTGATGTTGATGTGGTTAATTCTTTGTTTAAAATTGAAGTCTGTTTTAATACAAAGTTTGGTTTAAGTTTGGCACAGTAGTTAGCATTGCTGCCTCACAGCGCCAGGGACCTGGGTTCAATCCCTGCCTTGGGTGACTATGTAGAGTTTGCACGCTCTCCCGGTGTCTGCATGGCTTTCCTCCAAGTGCTCGTTTCCACCCACAGTCCAAAGATGTGCAGGTTTGGTGTGGTAATGCGGACAGGGCAAGAGAATGGACCGAGGTACGGTGCTCTTTCAAAGGGTCAGCACAGACCCTATGGGCCAAATGGCCTCTTTCTGCACTATAGGGATTCTAAGGATTCTATAAAAGAAACCTAATGGCGAGAGTCATCACTCCTGGGTCAAGTATCCTTTCCTCATAGTTTTACAAATAGAAACTGGTTGGGGTTTCTCATCCAGCATTCTAACAAAAGTTAGGTTATGGTCCTGTAGCTTAACAATTTCCCACCACGGTTTAGCACACTGGGCTAAATCGCTGGCTTTGAAAGCAGACCAAGGCAGGCCAGCAGCATGGTTCGATTCCCGTAACAGCCTTCCCGAACAGGCGGCGGAATGTGGCGACTGGGGGCTTTTCACAGTAACTTTATTGAAGCCTACTCGTGACAATAAGCGATTTTCAGTTTTCATTTAATTTCAAACTGGCTGGCCTTATCATAGCATCTTTTTTGAACAAGGTTGTAACCTTGCAATTCTCAAGTCCTCTAGCACCACCCCCGAGTATAAGGCGGCCTGAAAAATTATGGCTAGTTCCTCCACAATTCTCACTCTGACTTCTTTCACCATCCTTGGATGCATCTCATCTGGTTCTGGTACCTTATTAACTTCAATTATAAACAACATATCCAATACCTCCCCCATATTAATTTTTAATCTTTCAAGTGTCTGAATTATCTCCTCTTTCACCATGACCTGGACAGCATCTTCTTCCTTGGTGAAGACAGATGCAAAATATTAATTTGGTATTTTAGATATGCCCCCCACCTCCAAGCATAAACCCCCTTTTTGTCCCTTGTCAGCCCTACTCATATTTTTACCACTATTTTACTTATATATGCCTTTATTTATATGCTTGAGATTCCTTTTTATGTCAGCAGCCAGTTGGTTCAAAGATAAGTAAAGCACGATATAAATGCATGTCTTTCTTCCTTTTTTAATTCAAGCCAGTAATACTGAGAGCCAATATATTATCATTCCATCATCAACGAATGGTATTTCTTCAAGCAATCAAAAATCCAACAAATGATTTTGTTTGAGCAGTCATTGATAAGTTTCAATTTCATTTGAATTTTTATTTAAAGTAAAAAATTGCTTCTTCTAAAATGTATGCATTTTAGGTGCTCTTATTAAATTAGTTTCTCTTCAATCCTTCAAGAAGTAATTTAAATAGACCTTCATAGGAATTACCCAGCGTAAATTTCAACTTCTGATGGGCAACTCCACTGGAAGAACAAGGAGACAATATAAACAAGGGTTTATCAGGGAAAGACACAGCCGAGGTGAACGTGCACAAATTGTTGAAGGTGACAAACCCGAATAGTTACCTAGAAAATATGAGACTAACCAATTCCAGTCCAACTCATGGGTATCTACAGAACTGACTCTCTCTTTCCACTACTCAACTACACCCTTAACACCCCTAACCTCCTGCCCTGAGGCACGAACTAGCCCTGAACCACCCTGACCTGGCCAACACCTCAAACAAATCCCAGGTTTCCTGAACACCCCTCTAACTGGAGCCGACCATCCGCTGCCTGATCTGACTATCCCTCTGACTAGACCCGACTAAACCCTGAAACAACCTGCTATCCCACTCACAACCACCTCACCTACCTTATCCACTACCAACCACCTAACACCTCTAAACACCCACCAGCTCACTCAACTGTCACCTCACACACCTGCCATCTGACCCACCTACAACCTCACACATCTGCCATTCTACCCATCTACCGTCATATCCATCTGCCACCATACCTACCTGCCACCCTATCCGCCTGCCACCTCACCCACCTGGCACCCTACCCACAGACCTGACCTTTCTATCATTTCACCCATTCACTAAAATTAATCTTTTAATCAACATTCTCACTGGACATTTAAAATTATGATATGCCAGCAGTGCCATAAGAAAGGAGCATGTCCTGCTTTCCCCCAATGCTACTTTGTTATGATGGAGTTCTTCAAGGGATACATTTCAAGAGAAGCCATGCTTGGAATACCTGGCAAAAATGTAAAGCAGAAAGATTTTTTTTGAGGCAGAAAGATTTGAGCACATTCACAATCCGACAACATTTGCTGCTCTGTGTAAGATTTACGCCAAAATCTCTTGGTCAAACACACTTATGAGACCAAAATAGAACCCGGATATTCCTCTGATCGACAAGTTAACAATAGGTCTGTTATGAAAGGCAGGCTTATCTTCGAGTTGAGAGTGGGGGTCGAGAACTCCAAGCCCCATCAGACCTCAGGGTTCTGGGGAACAGGGTTCTGTCCAGGAACAGGCTGTAGATGCAAAATTCAGCAATGTGAGCTCTTTGGGCCGAGGATGGGCCGAGTGCACCTGTAGAAAAAGAAAACAGTACAAAAACCTGGTCACGTGACCAGGACCAGAGCACCATTGAAGACAGGAGATGGAGAGATCTCAAAGGGAGAGGAGAAATACCAAAAGAAGAGTCCCAGACAAATGACAGGGGTAGGAAGAGGTCCCAGTTCAGCAAAAAAAGATAGTAATGAGAAAAGAGTGAAGGGAAAAATCCTTGCAATCAGAGGGGGCAGCAAAACGTTGGTGCAATGGTACTCCTAGTCTGCTTGACATGGCTGTGGCTTGTGAGTTGGTGCTTGAGGGCAATTTAAGGAAGCATGGGGAATAGAGTTCCAGGAGACAAGATTGAAATCTTGCGAAGTAGACCGTTGTTCAGGCTGTCTGAGTTGGAGCATGTCGTGGAGACAATTGCCAGGCAAGATCTTCAAAGGTGAAAACAGGAAACCCTCGTGAGAGAGACAGAGGTCAGGATTTTCTCTAATATCGGCAAAGGTCGATAGTGGGCGGAAAAAGTGGTGTTGAAGCCCCTGGTACCAATAATGGCTTTCTCCACTGTATCATTCGGGATATAGAAAAAAAATAAGGGACCAACCCCACCAGTAACTCTGTTTTTGAAGATTGGGGTGCCATTTCTAAAGGCTCGACCAGTGAACCATGCAGCCCCCCACCATGCAACTACCCACAGTGCTGTCCAGGCACTTCCACTGGGAACTGCCCGAGCGCCATAGTTCCCGGGCATGACTCTCTTCCCCCCAAGCGATGTACTCACCAGAGCTCCTCTGGAAGGTCTGCTTGCCAGGTGCACACCTTCAGAGACAAGTCTGGTTTCATGCCAGTCTACCCTTGGGCCAACATGTGTGGTCTTTCTTATGAGGGAGGGGAAAGATTCAGGTGCAGAGGCCTGATAATTATATGCAAATGTATGGAAATAATGTTTTCCTAGTTGAACGTTGTCATGGGCGGGGACAATCACATGAGGCATTTGTCATGAAATATGATTCAGACATCTTGCAAGATCTCCCAATCCCATTGCAGAATATGCCTGATGAAAACAGGAGCAGAAATTCCCATTCAGAATTTCAAAGAGATTGGTTGACTCAGTGTTTACTGGGTAGGTTGTTGAGAATCCATGAACTGTGTCTTGGTCGCATTTACTATTTATTTTCCAGTGTGTTGTCCTCAACTGCAGTTTGTCTCTTAATTCACATGTACCTCATATTTACCCTGAATGTTAGAGCATAAGATGATTGTTATAAATTGTTTTATCTGTCTGATCTTGTATATTTAAGTTTATTTTTGTTTATTCAAAAGCTGTGGAAGCTTATGGCTTTATTCACTGAACAGTCTTGTATCTCAAACTTTGTTTATATGTGGGGTTCTGCTCTAATTGTTCTGAAAATATATAGCTCCCTGTTGGTGTACAATGTTTCAAGGTGTTCTTATATTTTGTTTTTTTTTAAATAATGTCTCTTCTCTCTGGGTGGAGGCCGCCCTGCTAACCGAAGAGTTAGCTAACAGGGGTTGTGTTGACGGGTTGACTGCAACTCATTATAGTAGTTCTGTTTAAGATAATGAAATGAAATGAAAATCGCTTATTGTCACGAGTAGGCTTCAATTAAGTTACTGTGAAAAGCCCCTAGTCACCACATTCCCGCGCCTGTCCGGGGAGGCTGGTATGGGAATTGAACCGTGCTGCTGGCCTGCTTTAAAAGCCAGCGATTTAGCTCCGTGAGCTAAACCAGCCCCTAATGAGCTTAGTGTCTTGTTTTGTTTAGGTCTATTAGAAGCAGGGCTTAAGTGTTTATGTTCCCGGGCTGTTATCTGTATGTGTATTTGAGTGTGGCGAGGGCAAGGGGGGAAGGGGTGGGGGTAGTTTGCTGCCAGTGACTGCAGATTTGTCTTTGTTTAGTCTTGTGAGTGGGTTTGGCGGCTATCTTGGGTGGACCTGGTTGCTGTACCTTTTATTATTTGTTAAACAATCCCTCTTGGTGAAAATGGCTGACTCCGAATTGAGGGGAGTAGGGGGGAGGTGGCCGGCCCCCGCACCAATTTGTTTGGTCACCTGGAATATTAGGAGGTTGAATGGCCCAGTGAAAATGTCAATGGTATTTTCTCACATTAAGAGTTTAAAGTCCAACATGGTGCTTGTGCAAGAGACTCACCTGCTGGTCAGAGACCAGACGAGGTTGCGGAAAGGGTGGATGGGACAAGTTTTTCATTCAGCCTTTGATGGTAGAGCCCGGGGTGCGGCAACATTAATCAATAAAAGGGTTCAATTTTCTGCCACTAAGATATTGGTTGACTTCAGAGGTAGACATGTTATTGTCTGTGGCTCTTTGGCGGGCACCTCAAAGGTTCTGTTTAATATCTATGTTCCAAACTGGGACGTTATGAATTTTATTAATAAGCTGCTGGCCTCCATACCCAATTTAGATTCATATCAGCTGATTTTGGATGGCGGCTTAAATTGTGTCTGGATCCCAGTCTGTATTGGTCTGAGCCCAAGTTTCTGATTCCATCAGGGGTGGTCAGAGCTTTGTTCTTTTTCATGAAACAGATTGGGAGTGGGGGGGGGGGGGCAGATATGTGACTCTTTTTGTACCCAGGTGATAATGATTTTAGTTTTTCTCACATGTGCACCAAGTATACTCACGTATTTTTTGTGGTGGACAGATCTCTCCTCACTTTTGTGGAGATGGTGGTTTACTCGGTGATTGCGATTTTGGACCATGCCCCACACCATGTTAGGTGAATTGAACATTCTGAATTCTCCCTCAGTGGAGAACTCCATCATGGAGTTTTGATACGGCATTTTTAGCAGACAAGAGACTTTGTGAACGAATGTCCACCGCCATTAAGGAATATATTGAGTTTAATAAAAGTGAGTCTATGTCACCTTCAACATTGTGGAAGCCCTGAAGGTGGATTTCAGGGGGCGAGATAATTTCCTGAAAAGTGCACATGGTAAAGACAGCAAGGGCGGAGCAACAGAAGCTGGTGGTCTCCATTCTTGAGGTGGACCACCAGTACTCACTCGCCCAACCCCGGAGTTTTTTGCAAGTAGGGAAAAGCTGCAGACACAATTTGAGATATTATCAACGCATAGGGCGGTGGGCCAGTTGCATCGCTCAAGGGGTATGTTTTATAAACACGGGGGAAAGGCCAGTTGCCTCTTAGCTCAGCAGCTGAAGTGACAGGTGGCTTCCCAGAAGATCGTACAGGTACGTGACTCGGACGATAGCACAATTTCTGCCTTGCCTCAGGTCAATGCAGTTTTTAAAATGTTTTATTGGGGTCTCCAGATATCGGAGCCTCCAGTTGAGAGTTTGGTCATGATGGATTTTTTGGATAGATTACCCATTCCAGCTGTGGAGGGGGAGTGGCGTAAGAAGTTGGAATCCCCACTAGGCCCAGAGGAAATTATGAAATGCATTGGGTTGATGCAGATTGTTAAAGCTCCTGGCCCTAATGGCTTCCCTACTGAATTTTATAAGTTTGCGGAGCAATTGGTGACCCTAATTCTAGCTATGTTTCATGACTCACTATGCCAGGGCTTGTTCCCTCTGCCCTTGATTCTCAAGAAGGACAAATATCCAACAGAGTGTGGGTCAGATTGATCTATTTCACTTATAGAACATAGAACAGTACAGCACAGAACAGGCCCTTCGGCCCTCGATGTTGTGCCGAGCCATGATCACCCTACTCAAACCCACGTATCCACCCTATACCCATAACCCAACAACCCCCCCCCCCCCCCAACCTTACTTTTTTAGGACACTACGGGCAATTTTAGCATGGCCAATCCACCTAACCCACACATCTTTGGACTGTGGGAGGAAACCGGAGCACCCGGAGGAAACCCACGCACACACAGGGAGGACGTGCAGACTCCGCACAGACAGTGACCCAGCCGGGAATCGAACCTGGGACCCTGGAGCTGTGAAGCATTTATGTTAACCGCCTTTGTCTGCCAGTGGATTTGGACTCGTCGTTAAAGTCATGGAAGGGGAAGGGCTTGGAGAGGTTTGGGGACCTGTTTGTGGAGGGAAGGTTTGCCAGTTTTAAGGAGCTGTCAGAGAAATATTGACTGTCTGGTTCCAGTCTTTTTCGATACTTTCAGATTTGCGATTTTTCGCGCAAGGCTTTTCCCTCTTGACACCATCTGTTGAAGAGGATTTTGTCTTTGGCCAGGTCTGACGGGGGGGACTGTTTCATGCATATACAGCCAGATCATATCATTGGCTTTTCACAGTAACTTCATTGCAGTGTTAATGTAAGCCTACTTGTCACAATAAAGATTATTATTATAGAGTCAGCTACGTTTATGAGGTGAAGGCGAACTGTGAGGATGAGTTAGGTCTCATTTTGAATGTTGAGATATGAAGCAAGGCCCTTTATAGGGTCAACTCTACGTCTTCATGGGCTTGGCTTAGTCTGATCCAATTCAAGCGAGGATGAGCGGATTCTTCTCTGGGGTGGATGATAAGTGTGAGTGATGTACTCGAAGGACGGCTAACAGCACCTAAATGTTCTGGACTTGTCCAAAGTTAGTAAGCTTTTGAGTCTCTTTCTTCAACACCATGTCAGAGATACTCAATGTTGACATTTCCGTGGACATTTTCGGGGTGTCAGGCTCATGGTTCTGCGGACGGGGGTGAAGGCAGATGCCCTCGCCTTTGCTTCATTAATAGCCTGGAGCCAGGTTCTGTTTGGGTGGAGGTCTCCTACTCCGTCCAGTGCCTCAGCTTGGTTTGGCAACCTAATGTCGTTCTTGTATTTGGAGAAGGTCAAGTACATCTTTACGATGTTCTCCCCATGTCTGCGTGGGTTTCCTCCGGCTGCTCCAGCTGCCTACCACAAGTCCCGAAAAACATGCTTGTTAGGTGAATTGGACATTCTGAATACTCCCTCCATGTACCCGAACAAGTGCCAGAGTGTGGCGACTAGGAGATTTTGTCAGTAACTTCAATGCAGTGTTGATGTAAGCCTACTTGTGACACTAATAAAGATTATTATTAGAGCTTGTTCTATTGCATAACCTAGTCAAGCTACAGCCTCTCCTTGCCCTCCTATGTCTTTCTGGACTGTTGCGACAGCATCTCTCCTTTCCATGACCAGGGGTTCTGTCATCAGTATATAATTGTTTCCTAGTGCCAGAGTCACTCCCAGATCCACTATGGGGACTTAGGCTGCATTTCCTTGCTTTCCACTATTTCATCTCATTCTGCCAGACCACAGTTCTTACCTCTTGTTCATCATCCTGGACATGAAGTCAACATTTGAATTTATCAGTAGTTTCCCCTCCTCTCCCTATAATAGTCACATTGCTCCATCCACCAAACTCTTCTGATATGTACAACCACCCATTACTGATTTTAGGCCCTATTCAGTGTATCGATATCATCTTGCTTCACCTACCATATTCTGTTCCTCTTAACTGTAAAACATATAAGTATGTAGAGGTACAGGGTGCCTCACTGCCTTTTATTCATTTCTCAGATTCTGAAAGTTTGCAATCAATCCCCATTAACCGATATGAATGAATCTTAATAGTTTGACTACGATGTTGAAGAACCACTGTCATTCCATCACACCCTATCACCTTACCTGGACTTCTGCACTCTTCCTGACCCTCTCTTTTATGGTATACTCCAGGATGAAGGCTTATCTGAGACGGTCTTATACTTTGCAATGAATGTCTCCAAATTTTCTCTGAGAATTCTGCCTCGAATGATACCTTTCTCTCTTCATGTGGAGCATTCAAGTGCATAAAAAAAAAATGGAACTCATTCTAGTCCCTTCTCAGGCTGAGGGATTATCACACAGCACAGCGGGTATTTTACATCCTCCCATCGACCAATTGATGCAGACTATAGCCTCCAAACATCTGCAGCAAACTCTCAGCATGGATTACCCATGCCAGGGCAGATGTAGTTTGGTTGATCGGCCAAGTTCTTACAGAATGTCTCATCAATCAGCATTACAGAGTCCAGTGCTGAAAGGACTTTCAGCAGCTGTGTTCAGAACATATGTTCATATTTTCCAGCAAGTCTTGTTATTTGCCACACCCCAACCTCCGTGCAAACACACGCATACAGTCGGTTAGAAATTTACATGGTGCGCCCAGTCCTAAGCCTCTCCATTTTTCCATGATTTTATCCAGAAATACCCCTTTCCCTTCCCATGTATTACTGTAGACAATCTGGTTGCCATGTCTATAAAATGGAAACTGAAATGATTCTGGCCAGGCACCACACCTTTAAAAACCATTATTTCATTAAAGTCTCATGCCAATGGGAAATGTACACTAAGCCATGGTGCTATCCTGATATATTTTTTATATATACCACTAATCTCATTGAACATTGTTGCTCATCAACCATCCCTGCATCCTTTAGTAAGATTTTTAATTTATACCAAGAGGGATGAAAAATTGGCAATATAACTTTAAGAGAATGTGTTTTTTTTCTCTCAAATGCCTATCATGTGATGCAATTTACACTTCTTTAACGCTCTGATTAGAAATGCCAGGCTTTGTTAAGGGGATGTAATCATGTCCTCATTGGAAGGTCAGTAGATTTGCAGTTTACTCAAAGACAATTGCTTTGTCATGTTCCATTAACAATTTAATTTGTGCCTTTTTCATGGAAGGTTTGTTCAGCAGTGACAGTATGTCACCAGAGATTATCGCTGGAATAATGAAGACACTTACTCCCATGATTTTTCTAGGAATCGGCATCCTTTTCAGTGACTTCACTGTGTTGTCATCCCTGAAGCTGAAACAAGTAGACCTCTCATATTTCATGGCCTTACTTCAATCTTTACTACTGAGTGAATCTAAATAATACTGTAACCAATCTATTCCACATACTCTCAAGGAGCAACCACTATTCAACATGGCACATTTAAAAGAACCCATGACTCATACATGCATTATCAGGCTGATACTTTGAGTGACGTATACAATGGCTTCAGACTGGCCACCATCATCAATTTCCGCATTGTGTGTCATAAATTGCGTTGAATATTTGGTTTGGGCAATTTAGCAGAACAATATTTTAAATCACATCTGAAACACCTGTTAACACTGACCTAGACATCCCAGGAGTTCATTTGTCTGTCATTTCTATTTCCATATCTGCTAAACATGCCTTCATTTTAATTTGTTTTGTCTATAATTCCTCTATTGTACTGATTGATGCCTGCACATCCGATCTGCACACTCTCAAAAATCTGAAATTATTCAGGTCTTATCCTCTGTGCCATGAAATGGTAGGATGCTAGTAAAATGAATGTATTTTTTCTTGCACATGTAAAATCAAACTGCCATGTACTTTGTAAACCATGTCTGGGTAGCAACAAAGAGAAAGGAAGGATCAGGAAAGAATAGGGAACAGGGTGTTTTTTTGCAATTGATACATTTAGTGATCAGAGTGCTGAAGAAGCAACAGCAAGAGAGAAGCAGCCAATCTCAGGTTTGAACACTCACCCACATAACATCAGTGGGGTTTCAGAACATTTGTGGTACCACAAAATGTTCCTTCAAGACTGCTGGAAATTACAGCTTCTGCAAGAATTTTTTTAACCATCCAAACAGTGCCTTTTTCTGAGAATCTAACTGCAGTTAAGACTTTTCATTTTTTTCATTTCACTTAGCACCTATCCATGTACAACACCTTAGACAATCTAACAATGGGAGAACTGAACAAGTAATTTCCAAACTGAATTTCTGTAATCCTTTATATAGTCGATTAAAGTCCATGCCTTGATGATCTAATAGATGATCTTTCTTGTACATTTCATACATAAAGATTAATAGAAATGCCAAACCTTCATCAGTATCCAACAGATCAGCTTCCAGTTCACAAAATACTTTGCTTCTAATCTGATCTTTGTTAATAAGCAACAGTACCAAGGCCATATCTTTATTTTTGGTAAGGACGCAACTCCTGTCCACTTCATTTTTCCACAGGTCATAAAGTTTGAATTTCGAGAACTTCAGTGGGTAATCCTGATTTGCTTCCAGCCATTCTTCAAAAATGTAGCTCAGATTATCATCTTCTCTCTGAAAAATAATTCTAGTTTCCAATCTTCACTTTTAGGCAATCATCCTCTGCTACCATGTTAAATCAGTCCAAAGCCAGTTGGTAAAGTAGGAAATCAGACCCCAATTTTTTTACTTAATATTAAAATTAATTTATAGAATGCAGCAGTACATATGTCTGCCTCCTCCCTCATAAACACCCTAATATTCCAATTATCCCTATTTATATGCTCTTTATAAACCAACAAAATATAGAAATTAACTCAAACAAATTCACAGCCCTTAAAAGGGGTACTGTAACAAAAAGACAAAACTTTGAAGGAAATTTATCAAATTAAATTAAGATAATGCCCACACCATTTGCTCCCTCTCCAAGCGTGATTGTAGGAATAGGGGAAGACAGTGCAGTATAATAATGGCCCCCTCCATAATCTGCTGCCTAGACCTGTTAATGGCTACCATGACCAGGCCCAGGAAGAGGCCCACAAGTAGGTCCTCTGATCTGTAAGTGCTCCCCCCCCCCCCCCCCCCCCCCCCCACACACACACACCCTGCAATCCGGTGGCCAAAGACCAGGAGCGTGGGAATGAAGTGCAACTAAAACCCGAGGAGCAGCCCTTTCAATTAATAGAAAAGGAGCTGCAACCTTTATACACATGGAACACGGACTCCCGAAGCCACAGGAATACAATCTTGATCATCTGTTACAAGGTACTGCTTCACGTAAAACCCTCCACCATAAATCTCCGATGGTAAAGAGGAGGATTGCCACACAGACAGCACTCCACTGGAGGCCCCACCACCTCTGGACAGTAAGTTGCTGGATACCATTCAGTAGGTCTTAACAAGGTCTTCATAGTCTAAAGTAAGTTAACTGTGTATTTATTACAACAGCTATCTATATACAGCAAATAGTTTAAGTTAGGAGCTGTCTCTATGCTTGATTGTGCACATGTCTCTGTCCAACACTAACCGGCCACTAGTTGCAGGTCATGTGTTCTCGTACATCACTGTGTGGGCAGCCCATGCTAACCCGATATGTTTTGGATCCTTACACCACAGACTAAATGCCACAGCATGTCTGGACAGTTGACAGGGGCAAGGCAGTAAAGGGTGTGCAGCAAGCAGCCCACAGGAGATACCGCTCCATGCAGAACGGAAAGGCACAGAGGGAATTTCTGTGAGACATCTCAGATTATAGGGCTGAGATTTCCAAATGCGATTTCGGGATGTGAAATGTGAAATTCAGTCCCAACAAGGGTCAATTCAGACAGAAGTTTACTGCACGCTTGAACCGTCTCGACACCTCTTGCACAGTCAGGGCTCAGCAATACAGATTTTTTAGTTATTTATTTTTAAAAATAAATTTAGAGTACCCAATTATTTTTTTCCAATTAAGGGGTAATTCAGCATGACCAATTTGCCTAACCTGCACATCTATGGGTTGTGATGGTGAGATTCCGCAGACAAGGGAAGAATGTACAAAATCCACACGGATAGTGACCCGGTGCCAGGATCGGACTTGGGTCCTCAGCGCAGTGAGTCAGTAGTGCTAATCACTGTGCCACCATGCTGCCCCAGTGCCATGGTTTTAAGGCTGTGAATAGCTTTGGCCACGAGCTGGACATTAGCAGACTTGCAACACACGAGTTCTTGCGGCGCCACTTAGCCCATTCCTCCAGCATGTTCCCGGCTCTGGTCACCCCAGCAGCCTAAGCCCTCTCTTCTGTCAGCCACATGAACCCATACTGATGGAAGTGTGATTCCTGAGCTGTAGCTCTCAGACGATAGCTGCTACTCCTGATAGAGAGAACTTCGGCATTTGGCAGCTATGTTCCAGACTTGGATCAGTTCCTGGTATAGACAGGCAACCCATGCAAGGAAGCACTGAGACCTTCCAGGTCTAGAAACAGGAGCTGCACGCCATAATTGGGACCATACACCCGGTGGAAGCAGTACGTCTTTAATAGTCTCTATATGTCTAATTTCTAAGTGCTTCATTAAATAATGCCCTTCACCGTGTATCCTTAACATTGATAATATGATTAACGTACCATTAACATGATCTAGGGTAGAGGGGATCATCGTTAGTCTTCGCATGGGGCAAATGGTAGGCTATTAGACTTGCATAATATGAAGGCATCATGGAAATTCCTGGGTGATAGCATGATACCTGCAAGAACCTTTAGGGCAGCTCGGTAGCATTGTGGTTAGCACAATTGCTTCACAGCTCCAGGGACCCAGGTTCGATTCCGGCTTGGGTCACTGTCTGTGCGGAGTCTGCACATCCTCCCCGTGTGTGCGCGGGTTTCCTCCCACAGTCCAAAGATGTGCAGGTTGGGCGGATTGGCCTTGATAAATTTCCCTTAGTGTCCAAAATTGCCCTTCGTGTTGGGTGGGGTTACTGGGTTATGGGGATAGGGTGGAGGTGTGGGCTTGGATAGGGTGCTCTTTCCAAGAGCCGGCGTAGACTCGATGGGCTGAATGGCCTCCTTCTGCACTGTAAATTCTATGATAAAAAACCTCTTCTTGAGGCTGCACATGAGCTCAACATGGAGTGGAAACCCTTGCGCTTAACTAAAGATCCTGACTGGTCAAGGGTAGCTCTCAATTATAGAATGGTTACAACTCAAAAGGAGACTTCTCCTGTTGACTCTATGATAACTCTCTGCAAGAGCATCTTAGATAGTGCCATTCCCCAGAACTTACCCCATAGCTTTGCAAATGTCTTACCTTCAGGTACCTTTCCCATTTTCTTCTTAAAGCCACAAGTGAATCTGCCTCCGCCACGCTCTCAAGCATTGCAGTGCAAATTCTGGCCACTTGCTTTATAAAACATTTTTCTCAAGTCACTTTTGGTTCTTTTTCCACTTTCCTTAAATCTTCATCCTTTGGTTCTCAATCCTTTCACCATGGTAACAGTTTCTTTCCATCTACTTTGTCTAGATTTTGAACACCTCAATAAAATCTCCTTTCAACCTTTTTTCCTCTAAGGAGAACACCAGTTGCTTCAATTTATACAAGAAACGTAAGTATCTCATTCATGTTAGAATTCTCATAAATATTTTCTGCATCTTCCATACTGTATCCTCCATAAAGCCTTCACATTCTTCTTAAAGTGTTGTGCCCAAAATGGGACACGGTAATCTGGCTGAGGTCAAACGAGTGTTTTATAAAAGTTCATCATAGCTTTCTCACTTTTGGACTCTAGGTCTCTCTTTGTAAAGCCCAGGGTCTCATTTGCCCTTTTAACCACTCTCTTAATTTTCCCTACCACTACAACAACTTGTGTACATACACCCAAAGGTGTTTCCGTTTCAGTAGCTAAGCAGTGACAAGACATTTAACAAAATATTTTATAATTCTCCACAAAGATATATTCTATTAAGAAGGACTTAATAAGAAAGATAAAACAACCGTGCCTAACTCAGGAAATGAAGGATAGTATCAAACTGAAAGAAAAGCTCGTCAAAGATTACTGGTAGGCCAGAAGATTAGGAAAATGTTAGAAACTAGCAAAGGATGACCAAAGAAAGTAATAAAATTGATTATGAGATTAAGTTAACAGGAGACAGACATTAAAAGCTTCTACAGGTTTATGAAAAAGAAAAGAATACCTAAAGTTAACACTGACTGGGCGAGAGATGGGAATTACAAATGGGAAACAAAGAAATGGCAGAGAATTTGAAGAAATATTTTCTATTGATCTTCACGGTAGAGTCAATGCATTGTTATGAAAGTTTTTGGAGTTCTTTGAGGCTATAATGAGCAGGGTGGATAAAGAAGAACCAGTGTAAATAATAGATTTCCAAAGAGTATTTTAGAAGGTGCCACATAAAAGGTTACTGCAAATGGTAAGAGCACATGGTATTTGGGATAATATACTACCAAGAATAAAGGATTTGCTAATTAATAGAAAACAGAGTGAGTAAAATGGGTCATTCCCAGCTTGACAAACTATAACCAGTGGAGTGTCACATGGATCAGTGTTTCCCCCCTCATGGGGATGTACCTAAACTGTAAACAAATAAATAATCTTTATTGTCACAAGTAGGCTTATATTGATACTGCAATGAAGTTACTGTGAAAAGCCCCGAGCCGCCACATTCCGGCACCTCTTCGAGTACACAAACGAAGAACTCATAATTCTCAGCTGGTACGTGAACTGAACCCACACTGCTGGCCTTGTTCTGCATCACAGACTAGCTGTCTAGCCCACTGAGCTAAACCAGCCCAGATCCTGTTCCTGAGCCAGCTCCTTTTTAAAAGCAGCCCATTCTTCGGTTACAATAAGAGAAGATCAAACCATCGCCTCTTCACATTCAATGGCATTACCATCACTGTTCCCTACTGAAACTTGATTTATTCACTGCCCAAATCTATATCCAGCAATTCCTCCTTCCTTGGTTGGCCTGAAACATACTTATCAAGAAGCATTTCCTGAACACATTTCAAACACTTTTTCCCTCTCTACCCTTTAACACTTTTCCTATCCCGGTCTATATTAAGATAATTAAAATTCTTCATTATCATTCCTCTATCATTCTTGCACCCTCTCTGCAATTTCCCTGCAAATTTGCTTCCCCAACCAAATAGAATCTTGACCCATCCAGGATATCCTCTCTCACCAGCACTGTAATATTCCGCTCAATTAATACTGCCGCCCTCCTCCTTTCTTTCCATCCACATCTTTGCTGAATACATTGGATCCAAGAATATACAGTAGTCCAAGCCCTTTTGAGTCAGGTCTCCATTATCACCACAACATAATTTCTTAAGTAACTATTTGCACTTCCAGCTCATAAACCTTTGACCATGATTTTGGTGTTTTCATACATTCACTGCAAACCTAATTTAGATCTTGTTGCATTGTCTTAGTCTGACCCCACCGAATACCTTATTGTTTCTTATGTTATGGGCCAGGGCTTAGAAACTCCAAAGTGTATTATGAAGCTCACCTGACTCATAACTGTTATGTTGAATTTGGCTAGGATGGGTACAAGAGCCTTCACTTCAGGTGTGATTCATCAGACATCCTAGGCGCTTTTATCAAAACAATGCTGATTATAAGAATGTAGTTAACATATATAAAACACAGCAAGAATTTGTTATCAATTACAAACATGAAACAACACACAACGGCTCCAGTAATCTATGTATATAACTCTTAATGAATCGCCCTTAGTAGCTGTTCCAATTCATTACAAAACAATAAACCCAAACCCCTTTCAAGGGCGTGGCCCAGCACACTGTAATTTCACCTGAATGGGACTGGTCCTTTCCCTGAGATTCTGATCCAGTTCCAACCAGCAGATTCTAAACTCCCTCCGGAAAGCAGCTCTATCTTTAAAGTTACCAAGGCAGTTTGCCACACCCAATGTGCTTTCAGTTCCCGAGAACACCTTCAAAATGAAAAAAGGGAAACATTGCTTCTCTTCTGCAGTCCAAAGCAACAAACCGAAACTGAAACCCAAACACTAAAAACCCCTCTCGCCTGACAGCCACAGCCCAGCTCCACCCACAAATGACATCACTGAAGCTGTGCTACAAGTCATGTGGTAAGACCAAACCTTTCTGAAAGAGACACTCACATGACACTTACTGTAGTACTATCTGTCTCTCCCAATCCTTTGTGCACCTTGTTTCCACTTTCTTTACATTCCAGTTCCCCTCCCTCAGCCAAATTAGTTTGAACCCTCCCCAACACCACTAGAAAACTACCCCACAGGGTCATTTGGCCTGGCTCTGTTGCGGAGCAGCCTATCCAGCCAGTTTAGTTCCCACTTCCCCTGCCTTGATGTCCCAGAAACCCAAAGCATGCACCGCCCCACCCTACTTTCCAGCACAAATTCTCAAGCTGCACATATTTATCTGCTCTGTCCTCCTTCCTATTTCTATACTATATTTCTATTTTCAGCCCAGTAATTTAAACAAAAATCAGTCAGAATATGCACATGAAAAACAAATAATTGTTCTGCAACCCAAGTCTAGCGTAGCCTAGGCACGGTTTTAGGAAAAACAAACTTGCCTATCATTTGCGCCTCCCCTCTCAATTGGAATCCAGAGGAAAGACATACAAGTCGAGGCCTAGTCAGTTGCAGGAGTTACCAGAATTTGACAGAAACATCAACTGCCTGATGGGACTCTGCATCAGATATCCTTGGCTTTTCTCCCCAAGCCATTAATACTTGATGTTGACAATCTCGAAAGCATTGACTGTCAGGAATCAAATCACCACTGATGGAGATCAAGGTGTGCAAAGAAAGTAGCTCCAGGTCACCACATCACACCTCCAGGTTGCCACCTTCATCATCTGAGCCCTCATTGCTTCCTGGCCGCCTGAATCACCTTTGCCTTTCTTTCATTCACCCCAGCTTATTTCTGGTTCCCTGCATTCTCGGTTGATTGTGATGTTGCCACGGTGTCACTACTTGATTTCTCCTGTTTAATTTAGTTCCTGGAGCTGCTGCTGGTGTCTCCAGCTGGGTCCAGGTTAATTTGCTCATGCCACAAAAATAATTTTTTCAAATACAGTTGGTTCGCTCTAAATTTACGGTACCACCCAGCTGGTCTCATGCTGTTCCTGCTCTCGCACCCACTACTCCTTTCTCCTCCCGTTGGTTTCACTCTGTTCCTGCTCTCGCACCCACTACTCCTTTCTCCTCCCGCTGGTTTCACTCTGTTCCTGCTCTCGCACCCACTACTCCTTTCTCCTCCCGCTGGTTTCACTCTGTTCCTGATCTTGCAGCCACTACTCCTTTCTCCTCCCTCTGGTTTCACTCTGTCCCTGCTCTCGCACCCACTACTCCTTTCTCCTCCCGCTGGTTTCACTCTGTTCCTGCTCTCGCACCCACTACTCCTTTCTCCTCCCGCTGGTTTCACTCTGTTCCTGCTCTCGCACCCACTACTCCTTTCTCCACCCGCTGGTTTCACTCTGTTCCTGCTCTCGTACACACTACTCCTTTCTCCCCCCGCTGGTTTCACTCTGTTCCTGCTCTCGCACCCACTATTCCTTTCTCCTCCCGCTGGTTTCACTCTGTTCCTGATCTTGCAGCCACTACTCCTTTCTCCTCCCGCTGGTTTCACTCTGTTCCTGCTCTCGCGGCCACTACTCCTTTCTCCTCCCGCTGGTTTCACTCTGTTCCTGCTCTCGCACCCACTACTCCTTTCTCCTCTCGCTGGTTTCACTCTGTTCCTGCTCTCGCGGCCACTACTCCTTTCTCCTCCCGCTGGTTTCACTCTGTTCCTGCTCTTGCACACACTACTACTTTCTCCTCCCGCTGGTTTCACTCTGTTCCTGCTCTCGCACCCACTACTCCTTTCTCCTCCCGCTGGTCTCGCTCTGTTCCTGCTCTCGCGGCCACTACTCCTTTCTCCTCCCGCTGGTTTCACTCTGTTCCTGCTCTCGCACCCACTACTCCTTTCTCCTCCCTCTGGTTTCACTCTGTTCCTGCTCTCGCGGCCACTACTCCTTTCTCCTCTCGCTGGTTTCACTCTGTTCCTGCTCTCGCGGCCACTAGTCCTTTAACCCCCCCCTGCTGGTCTCGCTCTGTTCCTGCTCTCGCTGCCACTGCTCAATTATCCTCCCCGCAGGTCTCGCTCAGTTTCTGCTCTTACTGCCACTGCTTCTTTATCCTTCCACTTTTTCTTGCTTTATTCCTGCTCTCAAAGTCACTGCTGCTTTAACATCCCCACTGGTCTCACTCTGTTCCTGCGTTCACTGCACTGGGCACTTCAGCGGAATGGAAGAATCATAAGGCAGCCTGAACCAGACAGCTAATGGGATGCCAAAGGCGCCACTCCAAGGATACTAATAAGAGAAACATGAAGACGGTGGCATGGTGGCGCAGTGGTTAGCATTTCTGCGCTGAAAGCAGGTGTGATCGTGGCCATGAAAACGGCCGTAAACTCTGTGGTATTCAGCCCATCGGCCTGCGGAGAATCGCTGTTCGCCGTAAAAAACGGCGAGCAGCGATTCGTGTCGGGGGCGGCCGGAGGGGGGGAGAATAGTGGGAGGCCGTGAAAATTGTCGGGAAGGCCCGCCCGCTATTCTCCAACCCGTCATGGGCAGCGGAGAATCGCGCCCCTTGTGTGGGATGATGTGCACTACCACAATGACCAGTGACTACAGCCAACGCCAAAAAAACCCACAATATCACATGGAAACTTCATGTGTAGCACTTCTGGCAGAACATGCCTCTCAAGAATTGAATCATAGAATCCCTACAGTGCAGCAGGAGGCCAACTTGGTCCATTGAGTCTGCACTGACCCTTCAGAAGAGCACCCTACCTAGGCCGAATCATCCGCCCTAACCCCGTAATCCCACCCAACATTTGAACACTAAGCGACAATTTATCATGACCAATCCACCTCACCGAAACATCTTTGGACTGTGGGAGGAAACCGGAGCACCCAGAGGAAACCCACGCAGAAACGGGGAGAACATAGAACATAGAAAAATACAGCACAGAACGGCCCTTCGGCCCACGATGTTGTGCCGAATTTTTGTCCTAGATTAAGAACAAATTAATCGACACCCCATCATCCTACCGTAATCCATGTACCTATCCAATAGCCGCTTGAAGGTCCCTAATGTTTCTGACTCAACTACTTCCACAAGCAGTGCATTCCATGCCCCCACTACTCTCTGGGTAAAGAATCTACCTCTGACATCCCCCAGAATGTGCTCCAATTATCCAAATATCTGAAGCCCTCCCTCCTACAACATTCCTGCAGCCACGTGTTCAACTGCACTCTCTCCATACTCCTAGCCTTGCTATCACGTGGCACCGGCAACAAACCAGAGATGACAACTCGGTCTGTCCTGGCTTTTAACTTCCAGCCTAACTCCCTAAACTCGTTTATTACATCGACACCCCTTTTCCTACCTACGTCGTTGGTACCAATGTGCACCACGACTTCTGGTTGCTCCCCCTCCCCCTTAAGGATCCTGAAGACACGATCCGAGACATCCCTGGCTCTGGCACCCGGGAGGCAACATACCTTCCGGGAGTCTCGCTCGCGACAACAGAATCTCCTATCTATTCCCCGAACCATTGATTCTCCTATCACTATTGCGTTTCTATTCTCCCCACTTCCCTTCTGAGCCCCAGAGCCAGACTCAGTGTCAGAGAACTGGCCGCTAGGGCCTTCCCCGGTAGGTCATCCCCCTCAACAGCATCCAAAACGGTATACTTGTTTTGAAGGGGAATGGCCACAAGGGATCCCTGAACTGTCTACCCGTTTGTTTTCTTTCCCCTGACTGTAACCCAGCTACTCTTGTCCTGTACCTTGGGTGTGGCTACCTCCCTGTAACTCTTCTCTATTACCCCCTCTGCCTCCCGGATGATCTGAAGTTCATCCATCTCCAGCTCCCGTTCCCTGACACGGTCTCTGAGGAGATAGAGTTGGGTGCACTTCCCGCAGGTATAGTCAGCGGGGAAACCGGTGGAGCCCTCACCACCCACATCCTACAGGAAGAGCATGCAACTGCCCTAGCCTCCATCCCCTCTTACCTTACAGAATACAGCTGCACTGTGGACCAACTGGAACTCCGCCCTCCGACTCTGTTCCCAGTCAGCTGTACTCTCTGTAAACTCCCGGCTCCCTTCACGCTCTTTGAGGAAATGAAGGAAATGAAATGAAAGGAGCACTTACTCCCTCCACACATAACTCCCTCGGTCACCAAACTCTCACTATAGCACTCAAATGCACCCAAATTCAGCACTCAGGGAGAATGTGCAAACTCCACCCAGACAATCACCCAAGGTCAGAATCGACCACGGGTCCCTGGCGCTGTGAGGCAACAAAGAACAACAAACAACATAGAACAATCAGCACAGGAACAGGCCCTTTGGCCCTGCAAGCCTACGCCGACCATGGTACCTGCCTAAACTAAAACCGCCTGTACTTATGGAGTCCGTATCCTTCCATTCCCCCTATTCATATATTCGTCGAGATGCCCCTTAAATGCTGCTATCATACCTGCTCCCACCACCTCCCCAGGCAGCGCGTTCCATATATTTATCGCCCTCTGTGTAAAAACAATTGCCTCGCACATCAGGGCCACCCACTCGCCACTGTGCCACTCGCCCCAATTGGTCTTCAAAACCATCAGCAAAGGTGCACCAAATGAAGACTCCTTACCTAAATGAACATACTAATTAGGAGCAGGCGTAAGTCATTCAGCCCCTTGAGTCTGCCCTGCTATTTAATAAGAACATGGCAAGTTCCATCGTAAACTCAAATCTGTATCTCACCTACCCCTGATAACCTATCACCCCCTTTCTGACCAAGAATCCATCCATCTCTGCCTTAAATATGTTCAAATTCTGTTTCCACCACCTTTTTTGGAGGAAAGTTCATAGGACTCAAGATCTCCTGAGATAATTTTTTCTTTTTGCTTCATCTCCGTTTTAAATGGACGGCTTTTGTTTTTAAACACTGACCCCTATTTGTATATTTGTATGTTCTCCCGTAAGAGGAAACATCGTCTCCACATTCTCCCTGTCAAGACCCCTCAGGATCTTATATTTCAATCAAGTTGGCTCTTGCACTTCTATAGCACAGTGGATATAAGCTTTCCAACCTTTCCTCATAAGACCAACCCACATTCCACGTATAGTCAGGTAAACCTTTTCTGAACTGCTTCCAATGCATATGCATTCTTCTTTAAATAAGGTGACCAACACTGTAAAGGGTACTCCAGTTGTGGTCTCACCAATGCCCTGTACAAGTGAAGCATAGCCTCCCTACTTTTGTAACCAATTCCCCTCACAATAAATAATAACATTCTATTAGCTTTCCTAATTACTTGTTGTGCCTGCATATTAGTCTTTTATAATTCATCCAGATCCCCCTGAACTTCAGAGTTCGCAATCCCTCACCATTTAGCTAATATATTATTCCTGCTAAAATGGTCAATTTTATATTTTCCCACATTATGTTCCATTTGCCAGATCTTTGCCCACTCGCTTAACCTATCCATTTCTTTTTGTACCCTCCTTATATCCTCTTCACAACTTACTTTCCTACCCATCTTTGTGTCATCAGCAAATTTGACAACCATCCCTTCAGACTCTTCATCCAAATCATTTGTATAAATTGTAAACAATTGAAGACCTGGTATTGGTCCCTGCGGCACACCACTCATTACATCGTTCCAACCTGAAAAAGATCCATTTATGCCCATTCTTTGCTTCCTTCTAGCCAGCCAATCTTCTATCTGTGCCAATACGGTACCCCTAAATGGACTGTTTGGTGTGTGGGGCAGTGCCAGCCTGGCACTTGGGCATTGCCAGCACACTGCCCTGCCCTGTCCCCGATCACCTGGAGTCTCCAATGGCCTCAGAGACCCCCGGCATGGTCATCACATCTAGTTTCCATTTTTGGATACCAATACTAATTTGCACTGGCTTCACGCTGCACCGGTGGGGCCAGTGAATCTATCATCTCATAGATGGAAGAATAACGCAAAGTACAACAAAGGAGGCTGATATTTGTATTTTGTTTCCCCATTTGTTTAAATGGGGATGCGTATATAAGCCCAGGAACTGCATTTGGCTAGTTTTCTTTCTGTTTACTGTTTTCAATTCAAATACATACATGGGAGTGTCATAAAACATTCTTATTCGCAAAGTACATAGGTATTCGTTTGTACCCACTTAGGGGAGCAATTTTCTTTTTGATTTGTCATCAACAATGTCACATTCATGTTGTGAAGTATAAGCACATGGAGAACATAAACATTTTCAATTGGGCATTTTGAATGTATTGAATTATAAAATATTGATTTAAGAATAAAGGTGGAAACACAAGTTAAAGAAAACATATTAAAAGTTCCTACTCTATTATTCTTTAGATGCATATTTATATGACAAGGAACACTTGAGGCTGAAACTATGAATGAAACATTAATCTATAAACAGCGTTATAGTGCCCCAAGCTCTGAGTTCTGATGTTATTGTGAAGGAAGTATACAGTAATATGCTTACCACACTTAGACCAAGCAAATCTCTTCTGAAGTAATCCATATTCCTTCTATCCAGGTTATCTAGGTAGTGTTGCAGGCGAGTATAGGTGTAAGGATAGCAGTAAGCAAACTGGTATATTTCATTGTCCCGATCAAAGCAAAAGGCAAATGACATTACGTAGTTTTTCCGATGATCTGGACAGCGGTAGTAATAGACATTTTTTGAAGGAAGTCGTTGCCTGCCAAATAATAGCAATCAAATAAATAAATTATATTAAATCAGAGAACTGGACATCAAAAATTAATTATAATCGCTCAAAAAATCTACAATTCAACTTTAGCGAGGCTTTACACTTGTATATTTCTCAGGCATTTTATAAGCATGCATGACAATATATGGGATCTGCAAATAATTAAAGATTAACAATAAATAGTTCACACATGTCTCAAGTTCCGCATCACTGAGAGACCACAGTAGGCAACACCATATTACAACATGGATGGCAGCAGGGGAAGCTCCTAAAATATATTAGGTGCTATTCTCCAGCCTCATTGCACTCTCGCTCAAGCGTAACGAGGCCGGTGAATGGCGGGAGAGGCCAAAAATGAGATCCGCACCAGGCGCCAAACAGTTTGCGATGCAACCGGCCCGCTCCCGTATGCGAAATCGGGGTCTCGTCATAATGTGGCGCGAAACCAATTATCACCACGTAAGCCCTATTTCCATACAATTAATGAGAGCCACCCCATATCCAATGGCCTCCTGTCATTCAGTGGTTTCCCCAGCAAATGCTCACGCTTACGCCGATTAGTACTCCTTTTTAAAAACGTAAACCTGGTGGGGAGCCAAGGAGGTGATTAGTCATCATTGATCACAGGCAAAGAGCCGGGGGTGCTGGGCTTGCCACCCCAGTGCTTGGTAGGGGGTGGGGGACCCTGCGCAGCGGTGGGCCACCATGGGGGGATGGTAGGTTGCGCTGGGGGGGGGGGGGGGGGGGGGGGGGGCAACCAGGGTGGAACAGCTTACAGCACCGCCATGCCAATCCACGGATCATGTGTACCCGCTCCGCAGGCAACACTTGCCCTACCCATCTGCCGAACGACCACCCATAACCCAGACCGACTTCTGAGACCTCCAGCTGCGTAGCTGAAGGCTATTGCTAATAGGGAATTGGCAATCGTGATTAAGTGAGGACTTCACACATGCAAAGTGGATTCGCGTGCGTAGGCGCGCCATGTAGCGTGTGGGAGTCATTGCCTAGCATCCCAATCACACACTGATACCTGGAAACTGTGCTTGAACACTGCGGTGGCAACACCACGCACGCAGCAGCCAACATCCAGGGGATGGGACATAGCTCCACGACCGGAGGGTTGGTGAGTGCCATGGGGAGGGGGTGGGATGCCTGGAGAGATGGGCCAAGGGTCCGAGGGTCAGCTCACCTTACGGAAGGAAGTAACAGAGGCAATGCTTGTGCAAAAAGGTGTTTAATGTGTTGTACAAACCCCACTCCCGCCTGCTGACTGGGAGATGTGGCCTCTTCAGAAGGATGGAACTCGGGGGAGCTGGTGGCCACTGTGACCACTCCATGGGACGGGTCCGGCTTGGCGCCCAGTGCCCCTCCTCGCAGTCTTTGTCCATGGGGCGCTGGGGTTAATTTTCAGATGTAGGGGCAGCTGGTTCGAACTCCGGCTGCACCTGCATCACCTAGCTCTGCCAGCCCTGGTGGTTCCTCATAGTCCGCACCATTGTGTCAACGCCCTCGGTGATGCTTCGCATTGACTGGGCCACGCTCTGCAACCCTTCAGCCATGCCCACCTGCGACAGGGACAAGCTCCGCAGCACTTCAGCCATTCCCATCATGTCCCGCAGAACCTCATCAAGATCAGTCTGGTACTGGGTGACATCCCGAAGTGAATCGGACATTCTGCCAAGGCCCTCGGCCATGGCCTTCACTGACTGCACGACGCCCTGGACACCTTCATTCATGGTGCTGATGTCGTACACCAGGCTCTCCACTACGGTCGCCACCCTTGAAGTTTTGGCCTTGCTGCCAGTCATTGCCGGCGCCATCTCCAGCGCCCTTAGCCTCTGGGACTCCTCCAAGTAGCTATGGATCTGCTAGTGCGATGCAGTCATCTCCCTCTGGACGTCCAGGTTGGTTCCTATCATCTCCATCAGCTCCAGGCAACTCTGTTCCACAGGCTCAGCATCAGGCGGGACCTAGCTGGGTTCTGGGATCCAGCAGCCTTCCAACTGTTGTTTCATCTGGGGGTTCCTGCCTCCACCTGATGTGTATCGTAAGAAGTCTTACAACACCAGGTTAAAGTCCAACAGGTTTGTTTTGAATCACTAGCTTTCAGAGCGTGCTCCTTCCTCAGCTGAATCCCCCAGAGCTACATTCAAAATACTCAATTGTTTTATGACACTCCACCCAGGTGGTTCTTCACCTCTTCAGTGTCCGCCAGCCTCCGCGTGGGTAACATAGAACATAGAACAGAACAGGCCCCTCGGCCCTCAATGTTGTGCCGAGCCATGATCACCCTACTCAAACCCACGTATCCACCCTATACCCGTAACCCAACAACCCCCTCCTTAACCTTACTTTTATTAGGACACTACGGGCAATTTAGCATGGCCAATCCACCTAACCCGCACATCTTTGGACTGTGGGAGGAAACCGGAGCACCCGGAGGAAACCCACGCACACAGGGGGAGGACGTGCAGACTCCACACAGACAGTGACCCAGCGGGGAATCGAACCTGGGACCCTGGAGCTGTGAAGCATTTATGCTAACCACCATGCTACCCTGCTGCCCCAGTTCTGTCCTCGCTACCCCCCGTCATCTCCATGGCAGGCTCCTTGAAGGAGGTGAGGAGTTTTATGTCTGGCACCATTCCGCAAGTCTGGGCCCTCTCCCGATGATTATGGGAGAGCTTTTCCATAGTCTCCCAAATGGAGAATCCAGCCCACTGTCTATAAACTTAAGCACGGAGATCATGGGATTTGAGTAGAATGTGGATAATGTCATTCATGGGAGGAGCCAGGTCTGGGAGAGTCAGTTTTGAGTTAGTTTTAGACTTGGCTGTGTGTTGAAAATCAGCTTCTGCAAAAGGCCGGCCGGTTATGCAGTAGTCTGACACAGTAAAGAATCTGCAGGCTGGTTCCTGACAGGATCTCTCCCTCTACAAGCGGTTATTTAACAGAAAGTGTACAGCAGGTAGCCTTTTGTTTACTAACTCTATTTAAAAGTGTTTTTTGATCTGTGATAGATTTTGCTTGATTAGAGAGAAAGAAGGTATCAGTTAAAAATGAATGTTCCTTTTCATTGTTCAGCATTGTTTAACGGGTAGAAACATAGAAAAAAATAGGAGCAGGAGGAGGCCATTCAGCCCTTCAAACCCGCTCCGCCATTCATTATGATCATGGTTGATCATCCAACTCAATAGACTAATCCCGCTTTCCCCGATATCATTTGATCCCCTTTACCCTAAGTATATATCTAACTCCTTCTTGAAATGATACAATGTTTTGGACTCAACTACTTCCTGCAGTAACAAATTCCACAGGCTCACCACTCTTTGGGTTAAGAAATTTCTCCTAATCTCTATCCTAAATGGTCTACCCCGGATCCTCAGACTGTGCCCCCTGGTTCTGGACACACCCACCATCGGGAACAGCCTTCCTGCATCTACCCTGTCAGACCTGTAGGTTTCTATGAGATACCCCCTCATTCTTCTGAATTCCAAAAATACAATCCTAACCGATTCAATCGCTTCTCGTACGTCAGTCCTGCCATCCCAGGAATCAGTCTGGTAAATCTTTGCTGCACTCCCTCGATAGCTAGAACATCCTTCCTCAGATCAGGACCCTAAAACGGCACACAATATTTCAGGTGTGGCCTCACCAAGGCCTTGTATAATTGCAGCAAAACATCCCTGCTCCTGTACTCAAATCCTCCCACAATGAAGGCCAGCATACCTTTTGCCTTCTTTACCGCCTGCTGCACCTGCATGCTTATCTTCACTGACTGGGGTACGAGGACACCCAGGTTTCATTGCCCATTCCCTCTCCTAATTTATGGCCATTTAGGTAATAGTCTGCCTTCTTGTTTTTGCTACCAAAGTGAATAGCTTCACATTTATCCAAATTATACTGCATCTGCCATTCATTTGTCCACTCACTCAACTTGTCCAAATAACACTGAAGGATTTCTGCATCCATTTCACAGCTCACCCTCTTCCCCAACTTGGTGTCATCTGCAAATTTGGAGATATGACATTTTGTTCCCTCATCTAAATCATTAATATCCATTGTGCATAGCTGGGGTCCTAGCACCGATCCCTGCAATACCCCACTAATCGCTGGCTGCCAATTTGAAAAAGACCCGTTAATTCCTACTCTTTGTTTCCCCTCTGCCAACCAGTTTTATATCCATCTCAATACACTACCCCCAATCCTATGCACTTTAATTTTACACGCTAATCTTTTATGCGGGACTTTGTCAAAAGCCTTCTGAAAGTCCAAATACACCACATCCACTGGTTCCCCTTTATCAATTTTACTAGTTACATCCTCGAAGAATTCCAGTAGATTTATCAAGCATGATTTCCCCTTCATAAATCTATGCTGAATCTGTCCGATCCTGCCACAGTTTTCTCAGTGCTCTGCTATAAAATCTTTGAAAATGGATTCTATAATTTTTCCTACTACTGACATCAGGCCTGCAAGCTATATTTCTGTGATGTTAAGGTAGTTTAATACTGTGTTAAGTATAACGTTTGTTTTAATATACCATATCCCTGTTTGTGTGAAATCATTCTCGGAGTGAAGTATCCTTTCCTCACAGGTTTATAAATTTTTAAAATGTGATTGCCGTTCCTGTCGGATATCCTGGCAAATGTTGGGGTCTGGTCCAGGATTGTAACAATAGTTAAACTCAGTTTAAGGTCTAACTAGAAATCAAGATTTTGAACCATCTGGTTTCAACCTCATACAGGAGGATAGGATTAGTGGCAAAGATACAGAGTTTGTGACAAGGTCTGAAAGTAGTGGTTAAGACACAAAAGATCAGTAAGTATGGAAAATTGGATAGACATGGACAAAACATACAAAATTCTGTTCCCGCACCAGTGGTAACTGTGCCTACAATTATCTAGACCCTAAGCTCTGTGATTACGTCCCTAAACCTCTTTGCATTTCCACCTTCCGTTATTCTTTTAAGAACCTTCTTAAAATCCAATTCTTCAACTAAGCTTAATCATCCCTTCTAATTTGCCCTAATTTGGTTTGTGATCAATGTTTTTCTGATTACATTTCTGGGAAGTGCCTTTGTTTGTTTTTCTGTACTAAAGACAAAGCATGAATGCAAGTTGTATTGTTATTGTAGTCAAAAACATCCTCTTGAACAAGCAAATGAAATAACACTTTAGGTCTCAAGAGAGAATAAACATAAGAACATAAGAATTGGCATCACGAGTAGGCAATTCAGCCCCTTGAGCTGCTCCGCCATTCAATACGATCACGGCTGATCTCCTTTCGGCCTCAACTCCACTTTCCTGCACATTATCCATTACCCTTCAACCCATTACTAATTAAAAATCTATCTATCGCTTCCTTAAATTTACTCAATGTCCCGGCATACACTGCACTCTTGGACAGTGAATTTCACAGATTCACAACCCTTTCAGAGAAGTAATTTCTCCTCACCTCTGTTTTAAATCTGTTACCCCTTATCCTTATGACCTCTCATTCTAGTTTGCCCCACAAGAGGAAGTATCCGCTCTCTGTCTACTTTCTCAATACCTTTTATCATCTTATATACTTCAATTCGATTTCCTCTCATTCTTCTAAACTTGCGAGAGTATCGGCCTAAACTGCTCAATCTTTCTTCATAAGACAAATCCCCCATCTTTGGAATCTATCTAGTGAACCTCCTCTGAACTGCCTTCAATGTAACTACATTTATCCTCAAATAAGGGGGCCAAAACTGGACACAGTACACCAGGTGCAATCTCACCAATGCCTTGTATAGTTGCAACAACATTTCCCTATTCAAATAGAGAGAGAGGCAAAACGTAGGAAAATATAGACCGGTTAGTTTGACCTCTGTGGTGGGGAAGTTGCTGGAATCAATCATTAAGAAGGAGATGACTGAACATTTGGAAAGACATAGCTCAATCCACCATTGTCAGCATGGTTTTATGAAAGGTAAGTCATGCTTGGCAAACTTGCTTGAGTTATTTGAGGATGTAACCAGCAAGGTGAATAATGGGAAACCTGTGAATTTGATATATTTAGACTTCCAGAAGGCATTTGACAAGATACCGCATAAAAGACTGATCCAGAAGGTGCGCTTACAGGGGATTTGGGGTAGAGTACTAGATTGGATTGAGGATTGGCTGACTGACAGAAAGAAGAGGGTCAGGATAAATGGGTCCTTCTCTGGTTGGTGAACTGTAACTAGTGGGGTGCCACAGGGGTCAGTGCTCAGGCCTGAACTGTTCACAATCTATATAAATGATCTGCAAGAAGGGACAGAGTGTAACATTGCAAAATTTGTGGATGATACTAAATAGGTGGGAAAGTAGGCAGTGAAGAGGAGATAAACATTTTACAGATGGATATAGATAGGCAAGAAATTGGGCCAAAGTTTGGCAGATGGAGTTTAATGTGGGTATTTGTGAGGTTATCCATTTTGGCCGAAAAAATAGAAAGGCAAATTATTATCTAACTGGAAAGCAGATTCAAAATGCGGCAGGACAGAGGGATCTGGGTGTCTTTGTTCATGAATTACAGGAAGTCGGTATGCAGGTACAGCATGTAATTAAAAAGGCTAATAAAGGGGAGCGGGCTTGTGCAATATGTTACGATGGAAGTATTGAAAGTACGTGGATGTTTGCACATTTTTGCCTTTTTTGCTTTCTTTCTGATGATGTCTGGAACTGTTATAAAGCCAAAAACTACCTCAATAAAATTGTTTATTAAAAAAAAAGGCTAATAAATTGTTAACGTTTATTGCAAAAGGACTGGAGTATAAAAGTAGAGAAATGCTGTTGCAACTGTATAGGGTGTTGGTGAGACCACATCTGGAATATTGTGTCCAGTTTTGGTCTCCTTATTTGAGGAATGATGTGATGGCATTGGAGGCAGTTCAGAGGAGGTTCACCAGATTGATTCCAGGGATGAAAGAGTTGACGATGAGGAGGGATTAAACAGTTTGGGCTTATACTTGGTGGAGCTTAGAAGAATGAGAAGGGATCTAATCGAGGTATATAAAATACGAAAAGGGACTGATAAAGTAAAATTAGACCAAATGTTCCCCCTTATGGGGCAATCTAGAACAAGCGGTCACAGATTTAGGTTGAGAGGCAGTAGATTTAGAACTGCAATGAGGAGCAACTACTTCACATTGCGGGTGATGAATTTGTGGAACTTGCTGCCCCATGGTGCGGTGGAATCCGAGTCATTAAATGGTTTCAAGAAGGAGATAGATATATTTCTGACACAAAACAGGTTAAAGGGATTTGGGGAATAGGTGGGGAGGTGGATTTGAGACCAGGAAGAGATCAGCCATGATCTGACTGAACAGCAGAACAGGCTCTAAGGGCTGAATTACCTACTTTTACTCCAAATTCCTATGTTCTATGTTCCTATACTTCCTCGACTTTTATACTCCATTCCGTTCGCTACAAAGGCCTTTCTTATCATCTGCTGTACCTGCATGCACGCTTTTTGCGATTCGTGCACGGCGATACCCAGATCCCTCTGCACCGAAGCACTCTGAAGTTTCTCTCCATTTAGATAATAAGGTACCTTTCCATTTTTCCGACCAAAATGGATAACTTCACACTATCCACATTAAACTTCATATGCCAAATTCTGTATTCTGTGTTCCATATTCACGTAATCTATCTAAATCCATTTGTAAATGTCTTATTTCCTCATTGCATTTTAAAGTCCTACCTCTTTTAGTATCATCTGCAAATTTGGCTATAGTACTTCATATTCCGACATCTAACTCATTGATATATATTGTTGGGATATTGTTGGGGCCCGAGGACTGAACCTTGTTGCATCCCACTAGTTACATCTTGCCAACCAGAAAAAGGTCCATTTATCCCGATTCTCTGCCTTCCATTGGTTAACTAGTCTTCTATCCAAGCTAATAAATTACCCCTAATTCCATTTGATCTTACCTTGTGTATTAACCTTTTGTGTGGCACCTTATGAAATTCCTTCTGAAGTCCAGTTATACAACATGTACAGGATCCATATTATCCACTTGGCTTGTTACATCTTCGAAGAACTCCAGCAAATTATTCAAACATGAATTTACCCTTCAAAAAACCATACTGACTCTGATGGATTGTGTTTTGACTTTCTCCTTATAACCATGTTTCAGTAATCACCACCAAATCATACCCCTTTGCCCCTATTTGCGCTGTTAACTCATTAATCCATGTAAGCAGCTTTTCACAAGTTTACTGTGACTTAGGTTTAACTTATTAACCTCATGTTGACTGACAAGTTATATTTAGTCAAACAGCCAATATTCTCCCTGTTATTATTGACACTTTTTCTGAATCTTCTGGTCCCTAAAGTCATTTGTATCAGTCCTTTAAGGGATTTGCTACATTCCACTCCTCAGATATTTACATTGAGAATACTGCAAAGAGAATGTCTATCAACAACACTGTTTTCTCCTTCGTTTATTTTCAGCTTGTAATATTTCAATATTGTTTGCATTCTAAATATCAAAGAAAATAGCAAATTTAGTACATTAACTTTTGCCAGGCCCTTCTTAGTTTTCTTTTAAATAGCTCGGTCTGTTTCTTTTTATGGTAGCTTTATGTGTTAAAATATTTGCATGCACTGTATGTTGCAATCTGTAGGGACTTCCATTGCCTTAAATTTATATTTTAACGGTCATTCAACAAATAATCTGGGTGTGTCTAATGTCACTTATACTCCAGAATATGTAACATTAGACACACCAAGATCTTGTCTCGTTCTCCTAAGTCTGGAAGAAATGTCAGCAATCCTATATTTATTTGGAAATTCCTGTCCAATTACATTCACCTGGCAGATCACTTTCAATGAAAAGGCAGATTTGCTCTCGACACATCTAATTGCTCTTATTCCATTGTTGCCACAGAAAAGATCAGATCACGACCACAGCTTCTACAGTTGAGGCTGCTTTGACACATAAGAGGCATTAATTGCTCTAGCAATAAATACCAATCAAGGGGAAATGGTAGGAGACAGATGTTTGAGGACAGCTGTAGCCATCTAAGATGGACACTGGGATACAAAATGGAGAACTGCTAGGACTGCAGGGAAAAACAGTCATAGTGAGGACAAACAGCTTGCAGAAGACTGTTTTGCATTTTGCACGTACAGAAACCAGTTTCTAGCCAGGTGCAGAGTTTCAGCCAAAGGTGCAAATGGGAAACAGATCTGCATAGTAATGAGGTGATCCAGATCCAGACCCCGGACAATAGAAACATTTAAGTATCGATGGATACTTTTCCATAGACGCCCAGACAGAATGGCGCCAAAGCAACCAACACAAAGAGCCGTAGGGACCGCCCCACCCATCGAGGAACGACCCTAGGATTGGGGAATTTGAAGGATATCGAAAGGGAAAGACCCAATCGATACCTAGCAGGTGAAAGAACCCGCCCCAAGGGGCACGGACTTCTAGGACCTATAAGAGTAGGTCTCGCACATGGTTCGGTCTGTTTTGCTCCGGCCCAGATCTGTTTTGCTCCGGCCCAGATCTGTTTTGCTCCGGCCCAGATCTGCTGTTTTTGCTCCAGCCCAGACCTGTTACATCGCATCCTGACTCCAGTTTCATCACCGGCCGTTGAGCATCAGCCATCGAACTGTAAGTGCCAACACAACGATCGCTACATGATCCAGACCTTGCTAGCCCTTGACAACTTTGCGAATCAGAAAGTTACAGACCAAGAACGGGACGAAGGCCTTGCTCCCTGACCTTGTCTGTTCCTGTCTAGATAAGTATTTAGTTGTTTAGTATTAGAAGTAAGTTAGTCTCTTTAGCGTATGCATGTGTATTTATTATATTTGTTATAATAAACACCAATCGTTTGGACTTACTAATCGGTGTATGGATTTATTACTTTGAACCTGACCTTGATATACTTGTGACGGTGTCTGTTACGGCACCTGGCGACTCCGAGCATAATTACACATACAGAGCCATAGTAGTGTTAAGCACACGGCCTTTAAACGGAGGCGTGTTAATCACACTCCAGTAAAACGAGCAACACAGCTCAATAGTTTGTCTGCATTTGCTAAAACATGGGTGCAAGTAGAACAAGCATATGTCTTGCAGGAAGTCTATTTCTGAAGGGAACATTGATTAATTATGAAATATGGTGAAAATTTAATAAAACTTTACTTGGTTTTTGAGGGGGCTCTTGTAACACTGTGTAGTGGCCCCACCTCTAAACCACAAGCTCCGGGTTCAAGTCCCACTGCAAGACTGGATGGTCATGAAAAGTACATTCATAATGCAGCCAGATAGATTGATTTTCAAACTGTAATTCCTTTGGATACGACAATGCAGACAGCAAGAGTGGGAGTGTCTCCTGGTTAGCCATGCCTCATAATGAGCGACACCTTTCAAACTACATTCTCTGGTGACAAGCTAGTGACCTGTCCTAGGAAAAGCTAGCTATGGAAACAAATGTCAGTGCATGTTTTGTTTGCCTCCTGCATCATCAGATGTGGGAACAGGTTTTTGAGATGACAATTTTGTGATTTGTTAAATGGATTTGCTATATGGCATGCATGTTGTAAATTGAAAGCAAGTATGACCTTTAGCAACCATTTATGAGGAAAATCGCTGGAGTACATTTTAAGCCTCTTACCAAGGAGGAAAATGGGTATTGAAGATCAGCTGCTCATTATAGAAAACACCTTGGGCGGGTTTCACCGTTGGCCGACACCGAAATCGGGAAAGGCATTTGGGCAGAGAATCGGTTCCGATGCCAAAATCGCATCAGACGCTGATTTGACGGCAAATCGCGAATATCCGTCACCTTGACAGCAGCGTCAATGCGTTCCACAACGCACGTACAGTAGACAGCATGTCATTAGCGGGCCCAACCCAGTATTCTCCGGGGCCTCCGTGATTCTCCGCCTCCGATGGGCCAAGTTCCCAACAACGCAGCTCACATGTGCTTTTAGAACTCGTGGAAATGGGGTCATGGCTGCTGAGGGAGAGAGAGAGAAGGTAGGACATGGAGAGGAGCGACCGTGGGCTGCCGGGCCGGCCACTGGCTGGTCTGGTCTGGGTGGGGGAAGGGGGGGACAGGCCGAGTGTTCAGGGTGCCCCCCCCCCCCCCCCCCCAGAGGACTGGGGCGATGTCCACGGAAGCAGTCCAGGGGGTGGGTATGTGATGGCCTCACTGGCTAGGTCACCCGAGGGGGTGGGGGGTGCAGTGATATGGGTGAGTGGGATGGGGTTAGTGGCAGGAACGCACTGCCGGAGCTCGTGCAGTTTTTCCAGCACTGCTGGCCCATGCGGATGGTGTTGCTGGTGGCGCTCATGGCCTCAGCAACCTGTGCCCAGTCATGACGAACGACGGCGGCTGGCAGCCTCCTTCCCGTGCCGGGGACAGGGTTATTCGCCGCTCCTCCCCGCGTCCAACAGGTCTCCAGCTCGGCTTTTGTGAACCACGGGGCTGTCATCTTGTTGGCTGGGATGGTGTGTGTGGGGGGAGAATTGTTTATATGCAGCTGCAGCTTGTCAGCCTTTGGGTGTCAATCACGAAACTGACGAATCCCGCACAGTTTCCCATGAGAATCGATTGTATTCCCCGTGGTGCCGGTGCTAGCCCCTTAACAGTAGCGGAATCGGTCCAGGTGGGGCGCTGGCTTTTCTGTCGTAAAAATCCACGGATTCTGGGTTGGCGTCAACACTTAGTCTCAGAAATGGAGACTCTCACCCCCCTATTTCCATTTTACGTCAAGTTTTGTATGCAGTCATAACTACAAATTTGGCTTGCTTTGTTTAACAAGATTCAAGTGTGATAAACACCACTGGTAACACACTACGCATATTACAGTACTGCCACTGTATTACAGGTACCACAGTAAATCCCAGCCTGCTGGCTCCTCCCAGCAGGCACCGAATAAAAGTGTGTACTCTCCTGTGCTGCTCCCATTCTGGTTCCAGCTGCAGGAGGCTCAACATCTTGTGCAATAAATCCTCAATAGTTTCACCATTTCCGTGTCGTGGTCATTGATGGTACATCAATTTATTGCCAAGAGTTTTAGAGATGACCGTCTTAATCAAGCCTTATCGCCTGGAACTGAATCCTCACGCAGCCGACGCCACTGCCACCTTCGAGCACTGGCTAGCCTGCTTTGAAGGATACCTCGGAGCAGCCACTGAAGAACTCTCAGATCCTCAGAAGCTCCAGATCCTCTGCTCGCGGATGAGCCCACAAGTTTTTCCCCTCATCCGGGACGCGCCCACCTACACAGAAGCAATGGCGCTACTAAAAGGACAGTAAATCAAGTTTGTGAATCAAGTGTTTGCCAGGCACCTCCTGGCCACGAGACGGCAACTCCCGGGGGTGTCTCAGGACGATTTCTTGCGGGCTCTACGGATACTCGGTAGGAACTGTAATTGCCAGGCAGTGTCGGCAGTCCGACACACCTAACTACTAATCAGAGACGCTTATGTTATGGGCATTAAGTCTAATTACGTTCGCCAGCGGCTATTGGAAGGGGGTACGCTTGACCTTGCAGAGACTGTGCAGCTTGCTAACTCCCTAGAAGTGGACTCCCATAATCTGGAGGCCTACACCTGCGACCGCGTGGCACCCTCGTGGGCATCGTGGGCCCTACCAGCTACCGACTCGAGTACACCGCAAGCCTGCGCCACGCGACAGCCAGCGAATTCCGGAGGGCCCTAATGTTATTTTTGTGGCCAGAGCAAACATCCCAGGCAGCGCTGCCCGGCGCTGAGCGCGACCGGAAATGGGTGTGGGAAGAAGGGCCACTTCGTCTCCGTGTGCCAGGTCCAGTCGGTCGCCGCCGTTTCCAGGCCCAGCAACGCTACACCCCGCACGTGTGATTCAGGGGCGCTGCCATCTTCTCCACCACAAGCCATGTGCGGCCCGTGGGCTCCGCCATCTTGGATGTCGACCGCCATGTGCTTCACTTGGGCGCCGCCATCTTCGGCGCCATCTTGGACCGCGGCTCAGGACCCCTGCTCGCTTGGCCGTTCACAGCCCACTGATACCTCATCCACCGCTGATCAGCCCAGCAACTCCCAACATCTTCCGCAGCTCGCTTCCATCACCCTTGATCAGTCTCGGCCCCGCAACCTCGCGACCGCTATGACGTCAGTAAAGATCAACGGGCACGGGATGTCCTGCCTCTTTGACTCCGGGAGCACAGAGAGTTTCATCCACCCTGTGATGGTAAGGCGCTGCTCCCTCCCGGTACTCCCCATCACCCAGAAAATCTCCCTGGCCTCTGGATCCCATTCCGTGCAAATCCGGGGGTACTGCGTCGCGACCCTCTCTGTTCAGGGTGTAGAGTACAGCAACTTCAGACTCTATGTCCTCCCCCATCTCTGCGCCGCCCTGTTACTGGGTCTCTATTTTCAATGCCACTTCCAAAGCCTTACTCTGAAATTCGGCGGACCCCTGTCCCCCCTCACCATCTGCGGCCTCACGACCCTTCAGGTTGATCCGCCTTCACTTTCCGGACTGTAAGCCGATCACCACTCGGAGCAGATGGTACAGTGCACAGGACAGGACCTTTATCAGGTTGGAGGTCCAACGGCTCCTGCGGGAGAGGGTCATTGAGGCCAGATAGAGCACACCTGGTAAAGGCCTCCTGCCCCTTTGAACGCCTCAGCATGGACTTCAAATGGCCCCTCCCCTCCACCGACCGCAACATGTGCTTCCTCAATGTCATTGATGAGTACTGCCGTTTCCCATTCGCCATCCCATGCCCCGACATGAGTTCTGCCACGGTCATCAAGGCCCTGCACAGCATCTTCACCCTGTTCGGTTTCTCCACCTACATCCACAGTGATGGGGATCCTCCTTCATGAGTGACGAGCTGCGTCAGTTCCTGCTCAGCAAGGGCATCGCCTCGAGCAGGACGACCAGCTACAATCCCTGGGGAAAAGGGCAGGTGGAGAGGGAGAACAGCACGTTCTGGAAGGCAGTCCTGCTGGCCCTTCGGTCTAGAAATCTCCCAGTCTCCCACTCCATCCGATCGCTCCTGTGCACTACTACTAATGAGACCGCTCATGAACGTGTGTTTGCCTTCCCTAGGAAGGGTCATTGAGGCCAGATAGAGCACACCTGGTAAAGGCCTCCTGCCCCTTTGAACGCCTCAGCATGGACTTCAAATGGCCCCTCCCCTCCACCGACTGCAACATGTGCTTCCTCAATGTCATTGATGAGTACTGCCGTTTCCCATTCGCCATCCCATGCCCCGACATGAGTTCTGCCACGGTCATCAAGGCCCTGCACAGCATCTTCACCCTGTTCGGTTTCTCCACCTACATCCACAGTGATGGGGATCCTCCTTCATGAGTGACGAGCTGCGTCAGTTCCTGCTCAGCAAGGGCATCGCCTCGAGCAGGACGACCAGCTACAATCCCTGGGGAAAAGGGCAGGTGGAGAGGGAGAACAGCACGTTCTGGAAGGCAGTCCTGCTGGCCCTTCGGTCTAGAAATCTCCCAGTCTCCCACTCCATCCGATCGCTCCTGTGCACTACTACTAATGAGACCGCTCATGAACGTGTGTTTGCCTTCCCTAGGAAGGCCACCTCAGCGGTCTCGCTCCCAACATGGCTGACAGTTCCTGGGCCCGTCCTCCTCCGGAAGCGCCCACACCACCACCAGGACTGAGGCGATCGCAGCGGAGTGTCAAGGCCCCCGACAGACTCAATCTCTAACGTTGTTCTTCAACCCCGCCGGATTCTTTTTTAAACATGGGATGAATGTGGTAAACACCACTGGTAACACACTACGTGCATTACGGTACTGCCACTGTATTGCAGGTACCACAGTAAATCCCAGCCTGCTGGCTCCTCCCAGCAGGCGGCATATAAAAGTGTGTACTCTCCTGCGCTGCCCCCATTCTGGTTCCAGCTGCAGGAGGCTCAACATCTTGTGCAATAAAGCCTCAATAGTTTCACTATTTTCGTCTCGTGGGCATTGATGGTACATCATCAAGGTAAACAGTTGGGAGTATATTATCAAATCCATATGAATCATCGTAATAGTGCCTTTGCTTTAATCGTCTAAAATGTATCTACAAAGTAAAATTCTGTTCCTAGTGCCAGTTTTATACCAAAATTGCATCTGTAATACATGTTTACACTTCTGGTGCAGACCATGTTTGATGCCATTAAGGTCATTAGTGCGAGCACTCAGTTCATCGTATAAGTGAATTCAATATTACATTTGAGAGCAACATATTCCAGTCCCAAACAAGAACCCTAAATCTAAACAAAGCCCATTACATTGACATTAGTGGAGAGCTGACTAAAGTTGGCAGGGCCATTGAACAAATATTTAGTGCATGTCTTCATGGTATAAAATACCCAAATTGCACACCACAGATAGAGGATAACCAAGGGGTGAATAAGAATGAGTAATTCAAGATAATGAATGTCTGCAGAGAAAAGAGGATGAGTGAAAATTAATGGACTAAAAGCTGATAAATACAGTAGGCCTGATGGCCTATGTTCTGGGGTCCTAAATAAGGTACTTGCAGAGATGTTGATGCACTGGTCTGATTTTAGAAAATTCCCTAGGTTCTAGAATGATTCCAGTGATTTTGAAATTGGCAAATATAATACTGCGATTAAATAAGTTAGAATAAGGGAGAACAGGGACTTTGGACTAGTTAGCCTGACATCAGTTTTCAGAAAATGCTGGAAGCTATTATTAAGAGAATCTTAACAATACTTCTGAATATTACAGTTTGATCAGGCAGAGTCAACATGGTTTTTTGAACGAGGAAACACAATACATTTATCCGGTTCTTTTAGGATATAATTAGTACCACAGATAAAAGGGAGCCAGTAGATATTCAAATAATTTCTAAAAAGCATACAGTAAGGTGCCACATAAAAGATCAATTCGTAAGTTAAGAGCTGATGGAATAAGAGTCTCAGAGATGAAGGATGGGTTCATTAACAGGAAGCAAAGGGAAGGAATGAACGGGGCATTTTCAAAGGGGTAGGTTGGCACGAGTGGAATGTCGCAAGGATCAAAGCAGGAGGCTGACAAGCTGCAGCCACATTTACATTTTCACTCCCCACACACAGTCCCAGACAACAAGATGGCAACAAGACGCGCAACACCACACTTCACCAATGCCGAGCTCGAGACCCTCCTGGATGCCCTGGAGGAGAGGAAAGCGACCTGTACACCGGCCTGGGAAGGGGGCTGACTGCCGCTGCCGTTCTCTGTGCCTGGACGCAGGTACTGAGCGCCACAAGCAACACGTCTGGACTGGCCTACCGTGCAGGAAGAAACTGCTCGACCTGCTTAGGGCGGCCAGGCTGAGTAGGCAGAAATGTGTCCCTGGCACCAATCCACTACCACACACCTGTAGCCCCAACCCCGCCACCGGGAGAGTGGCCGAAACCCCCACACTGCACCACATGCCCACACCCATTCTGGCTGCCATGGCCAGTTTTCGCCACTGAGGCCACCAGCTACAAACCCCCTGGGCTGCATGCGTCGGAATGTCTAACACTGTAGTTTTCTTTCCCCACCCCCCACTTGGAGGGGAAGGCTGGCAAAAATCGCACAGAGCGGGAGAAAACTGGCTGGAAAGGGGGCGTGGGGCTGGGATGCGGTTTCTGTGTCCCTGGCCACCTCCCCCAACCATTCCCCCATAAGTCTGTGAACCTGGCATTGGCCCTAGTGCATATGTTGTGCCGCCTACCGTGTCTGCCTGGGCCCCATGTCCATCCTCCCCCTCCACTGCATCCTCCTCATAGGAGGAGGTCTGGCATTCATCCTCCTTCTCCAGCACATCATCCCTCAGCAGTGCGATGTTGTGGAGGACGCAGCAGGCCACCACAATGTGGGCAACCCTCACAGCACCATACTGGAGGACCCCTCCAGGCAACTGAACCGCATCTTCAGGATTCCGAAACACCACTCGATCATGCCCTGGTCGCTGAATGGGTGCCATTGTAGCAGGTCTCTGTGTCGGTCTGTGGCTTTTGGATAGGTTTCATCAGCCACGACCGCAGAGGGTAACCCCTGTTACCCAGGAGTCAACCCCCCAGCCAGGGGGGCCTTTCAAAGAGGCCGGGAATAGTTGAGAGTGCCAGGATGAAGGTGTCGTGAACAATGCCCATGTATCGGGCGCAGGCGTGCATGATGTGCATCTGATGGTCACACATCAGCTGCGCGTTCATCGAGTGGAACCACTATCGGTTTGTGTAGAGCGGCATATCATCTGCAGGTGACATTGTATGGTGACATGCATCCCATCGATCACCCCCTGGACCCGGAGCATGCCGACGAACCCCGCTGCCCGGGCCTCCTGGTGGGCTCAGTCCACATCGAAATGGATGTATTGTGCCAACAGGACCTGCAGGGCCTTTGTGACAGTGTGAATGCCCATATGAACTGAACTCTGTGAGATTGCAGACAAGTCCCCATTTGGCACCTGGAAGGAGCCCGTGGCGTAGAGGTTCAGGGCGACCGTCGCCTTGATGGCCACCAGGAGCAGGGGTCCTCCCCCATTAGCTTGCAGTTCCAGGTGCGCTATCTTCTGGCAGATATACTGTACAGTATCCATTGCCTGCAGGGTGTGACAGGTCGACTTTTAGCATGGTGCATGACGCGTTCCCCCCTTCCCAAACAGGCTAAATGGCAGTCCTGGCTGGCACTGCAGACTCTGTCCCCACAAATCAGCGCCCGCCACTTTTTCGGTGTCGAAAGTGATTCTCCGCCCAATTGCGTTTCCCGATTCCAGCGTCAGCCGACAGTGAATCCCACCCAAGTTTTTTCGCTAGCCTGCCAGTACATCAAGCATTTATGCATACATACCCATCAGCCTTTGTTGAACGTCTCCCAATCGAAGTTCTCATTTAATTCCTGTGAAGCAGAATTCATAGGACACCTCTCTGTCTGACAAGCTGACACCTGCACTACCATTTTCCCGCTCCCTGGCTGCATACTAATGTTAAATGACTGACGGAGCAAGCCCAAAGGATGAAATGGGCTACTCCAGCATCTAATTCTTATCCCTTATGGGCTGGTTTAGCACACTGGGTTAAGTAGCTGGCTTTTATAGCAGACCAAGGCAGGCCAGCAGTACGGTTCAAACTCACCACTCTTTGGGTGAAGAAATGTCTCCTCATCTCTGTTCGAAATGGTTTACCTTGAATCCTCAGACTGCTAACCCTGGTTCGCGACACTCCCACCATCGGGAACATCTTCCCTGCATCTACCCTGTTAAGCCAGCATTTATTTTCCTTACCCGAATATAGTTACCCTGGGACGGCACAGTGGCACACAGCTCCAGGTTCAATTCCGGCCTCGGGTGATTGTCTGTGTGGAGTTTGCACTTCTCCCATGCTTGCGTGGGGTTCCTCTGGGTGCTAATTGGGGCTGCTTTAGCACAAGGCTAAATAGCTGGCTTTTAAAGCAGACCAAGGCAGGACAGCAGCGTGGGTTCAATTCCCATACCAGCCTCCCCGAACAGGCGCCGGAATGTGGCGATGAGGGGCTTTTCACAGTAACTTCATTTGAAGCCTACTTGTGACAATAAGTGATTTTCATTTCATTTCTATGTACATCAAATGGCATTGATTTGTATATATTAATAACACTTAGCTCGAGGCTAGCTGGCACCTCTGCTGTCAGGAAAAGTATCAGAGTTAAACCTGCTACAGGATGAGTATGGGACAGCAAATTGAGTTACTCAATTTTTATTCTTTTTCAGCTAGATCTGGGGGTAAAGAGAGTTAAAATGTTATATTTACTGTATGATCATCTCTGACTGCCCTTGAAAAGGTAGTGGTGAGCAACCTTCTTGGATCGCTGCAGTTCAAAAATCTGTCCTGGTCCACCCACGTCGACGCTACCACCAAGAAAGCACAACAACACCTATACTTCCTCAGGAAAATAAGGAAATACGGCATGTCCACATTAACTCTTACCAACTTTCACAGATGCACCATAGAAAGCATCCTATCTGGCTGCATCACAGCCTGGTATGGCAACTGCTCAGTCCAAGACTGCAAGAAACTTCAGAGAGTCGTGAGTGAGCACAGCCCAGTCCATCACACAAACCAGTCTCCCATCCATTGACTCCATCTACACCTCCCGCTGCCTGGGGAAAGCGGGCGGCATAATCAAAGATCCCTCCCACCCGGCTTACTCAGTCTTCCAACTTCTTTCATCGGGCAGGAGACACAAAAGTCTGAGAACACGCACGAACAGACTCAAAAACAGCTTCTTCCCCGCTGTTACCAGACTCATAAACGACCCTCTTATGGACTGACCTGATTAGCACGACACCCCTGTATGCTTCACCCGATGCCGGTGTTATGTAGTTACATTTTGTACCTTGTGTTGCCCTATTATGTATTTTCTTTTTAAAAAATTTCTTTTCATGCACTGATTGAGCTGCTCGCAGAAAAATACTTCTCACTGTACGTCGGTACACGTGACAATAAGTTAAATCCACATCCATGTGGTGTAGGTACCCCACAATGTTGTTAGGGAGGGAGTTCCAAGATTTTGATACAGTGACAGTGAAGGAATGATGATCTATTTCCAAGTCAGGGTTGGTGAGTGGCTTGAAATGGAACTTCCAGGTGACCTCCAACAGACACAACCATCTTCTTATGTGCCAGGTATGACGCCAGCCAACAGACAGTTCCCCCGTTTCCCGTTTACTGCAGTTTTTCCAGGGCTCTTTGATGCCATACACAATCAAGTGCTGTCTTGATGTCAAGGGTAGTCATTCTCACCTCTCGAGTTCAGCTCTTTGTCCATGTTTAAACCAAGGCGCTGAGTGACCCTGGCGGAGTCCAAACTGAATGTTAGCGAGCAGGTTATTGCTCAGCAAGTGCTGCTTGATAGCACGATTGATGACCCCTAATATCAATTGACTGATGATCAAGAGTAAATTGATGGCGCAGTGAAGTTGGCCAAGTTGGATTTGTCCTGCTTTTTGTATACAGCACACATCTGGGCAATTTTCTACATTACCAGATAGATATGAGTGTTGTAGCTGTTCTTGAAAGGCTTGGCTCAGGGTGAGGCAAGTTCTGAAGCACAAGTCTTCAGTACTATTGCCAGAATATCATCAGCGCCCATGGCCTTTGCATTATCCAATGCCTTCAGTCATTTCTGGATATTGCATGGAATGATTCAAATTGGCTGAAGACTGGTATCAATGATGCTGAGGGCCTCCAGATGAGGCCGAGATGGATCATCCACTTGGCACTTCTGGCTGAAGATTGGTGCAACACCTTCAGCCTCATCTCATGCATCGTTGAATATACTCAATGACTGAGCATCCACAGTTTACTGCGGTAGAGAATTCCAAAGGTTCACAGCCCTCAGTGAATACATTTCCTCTCATTTAAGTCCGAAATGGCCAATCCCTTATCCTGGGGCTAGGTAGCTTGGTTCTAGACCAGCAAGGCAAAGCAACCTCTCAGCATTTAAACCTGCCAATCCTCTGAGAATGTAAGTATTTCAATGGGATCACCTCTCATTTTTCTATATTCAAAAGAATATGGGCCCAATCTACTCAATCTCTATCTATAGAACAACCCTCTCATCCAGAGATCAATCCACTGAACCTTTGCTATGCACTGTTGAAGGTAAGGAGACCAAAACTGTACAGAGTATTCCAAGCGTGATATCACCAAAGCGCTGTATAATTCTGGCAAGATTTCTATATTCCTTCAAAATCTTGCAATAAAGGATTTTGAAAGGTCTACACCTGAAACATAAACCAATCATTTATTGCTCTTTAAATGTATTTTTCCTGCAAGTTGTTTTCTATTTTTGTTTCCAGAAGTGGAGCTTTTACTTTTTAATCTCTGCAAGACAATAACATGACTTACTGAATAATAAATGGTGATTACCATGCAATGTCACTGCAAACCTTTTGTTGAAATAACCTATTCACTGATCTCAAATGAACCTTTGCAATCTGCAGATGACAATTTAATAATATCTGCTTCAGGTTTGGACTGTTCATTCAATTGTAAAAAGCTTTTTTTGTTATGCAAGAAACACAAGCATTAGGCAAGAATACGTGCTACTTGCTACGTTCTACAGCACTTACCTGTTTGTTTTTTTAAAATAAATTTAGAGTACCCAATTCTTTTTTTTTCAATGAAGGGGCAATTTTGTGTGGCCTATCCACCCACCCTGCATATCTTTGGGTTGTGGGGGTGAGACCCACGCAGACACGGGGAGAATGTGCAAACTGCACACGGACAGTGACCCGGGGCCGGGAGGGATCCTCAGTGCTGTGAGGCAGCAGTGCTAACATCTGCGCCACCGTGCCATCGCTGCACACACCTGTTTGTTATTCATAAGACCATTTTCTTAAAATTTGTTGACATAAAAAGGTTTCTCAAGGTATAACTTCATCACAATGTGCTTAAACAAATATCCCTCCAAATATCTGTTGGTGCGATGATTTCAGTTACACAATTGGAATATTTTTACATAAATGTTTTTTAACATATATAGTTGTAGATAGTTCATTCTTAGCAAATATAAAACTAATTAATAAGCTTGATGAAGAAAACATTACGCTGAGGCACATTGTGGGGAGCAGAGGGGGAAGCTTGAAGGCTTGGAAAAAGAGCTGGTACATCAAGAAGATGGCAGGAACCTGACAACTTCCACATTTAACTGGAGCATGGACACAAAAGTGCGTTCATGAACACCATTCCCCATCCCTCTCTTGCAACCTCCTTCTTCTGACCCCCCTCCCACCACCATTCAGCTATGCGAGAGGTCCTCCTCAATTTGAGGCTACGGGTGGGTGCAGTACTAGGAGCAGCCATCGTCTCCCCAATGATGCTTCTGAGAGCAGAAGAGCTGCTGGCCACTGATTTGCTGGCATGTCTTGGCAGGTGTGACTTCCACCTCCAGGGTTCATGATTCAAGGGAAGGCCTGTCAATGCTCTGTTAAGAGTCTGAGTGGCACAAGATGTGCTGGGTCATCCCAAAAAGAGACAAAATCCAAGGCCCCCGCCACCCCCTCGCCCATCACCTTCACAAGACCCCATTTTAAAATAATACAGCCAAAAGGGAGATCGTGGGCTCATAAAGTCTGCACTGACTCATTTGATGAGCAATTCAGTTAACCCCCCATACTTGCTCTTTTCTATATTCCTGCAGTTTGATATCCTTTTCGAAATTTTAGGGGCTGATTTAGCTCACTGGGCTAAATCGCTGGCTTTTACAGCAGACCAAGCAGGCCAGCAGCACGGTTCGATTCCCGTATCAGCCTCCCCGGACAGGCGCCGGAATGTGGCTGCTAGGGGCTTTTCACAGTAACTTCATTGAAGCCTACTCGTGACAATAAGCGATTTTCATTTCATTTTCATTTAAGTATACATCTCATTCCTTTTTAAAAGCTATTAAATTATTAGCCACCACCATATAAGGCAGCGCATTCCAAATCCTAACCACCTGTTGTGTAATGAAGATTTTCTTCATTTGCCTCTGTTTATTTTTGCCAAGCAGCGTAAATCTGGGCTCTTTGATTATCAACCTTTCAAACATTGGAAATAATTGACCTTAATTTATTCCAACTGAAGTCTTCACGATTTTAAATACCTTTATCTAATCTCCGCTATACATTCACTATTCTAAGAACAACACCAGTTTCTCCATTCTTTCCACGCAATTGGAATCCATCACCTCTTGAATAATTCTGCTGAATCTTTTTTGTGCCCTCTCCAAGCCTTCACAACCTGCTTTAAATGTGCTCAAAAGTGGACATACCAGCTCATCTCGATTGAGATTAAGTGTTTTTAAATTTTTCCAATTGAGGGGCAATTTAGTGCGGCCAATTCACCTACTCTGCACATCTTTGGGTTTTGGGGGCGAGACCCACACAGAGACGGGAGAATGTGCAAACTCCACACAGCCAGCCACCCAGGGCTGGATCGAACCCGGGTCCTCGGTGCCGTGAAGTAGCAGTGCAAACCACTGCGCACTGCTGCCCGAAGCTGATGTTTTATACGGTTTTATTGTAACTTTATGTCTTTTGTACTCTTAAGCTTCTAGTTATAAAGCCCAGGATCCCATTTGTGTTCTTAACCTGTTTTATTAACCTATCCTGCTACCTTCAAACATTTGTGCACAAACACCCTCATATCTTTCTCTTCTTGTACCCCTTTTAAAATTATACTATTTAGCATATTTTGTCTCTTCTCATTCTGCCTACCAAAATGTATCATCTCATACTTTCGCCATTGAATTTCATCAGCCATGTGACCCCATTCCACAAACATATATGACCCCCTGAAATCTAACTCACTTCCTCTTTACTGCACAGGTTTTGTGTTGTATGAAAATTCCAAAATTTCGAAAAGCCAGTCATTAATATATATCAAAAACAATAACAGTATTAGTTCTAAACCGTGCTGTCTGCAATTTTGCAACCAAGCCAAATATTTGCTGCTTTATCAAACATCTTATGAAAATCCTTATTCGCATCTGCCCACGTCCACTCACTGTCATCTCATATAATCTCCTGTCAGCTATCCTATCACAAACCGTCTTCTCTTTTGTTCTATGTCCCACTTTTCCCTTTCACTCTCTTTTCCCACTTCAGATTCAAAGAGTATTTGCAGAATTTTTTGTTTTTTAATTTTTACGTCAGAGTACATATTTAGCTCAGCCATGTCTTTTGCTTTAACCAATTGATTTCCATTTTGATCGACTCCGTTGCTCCTCTGACGATCCTCCTACTGTTGGTATGTTCAAAGAAGTCCTTCAAATTACTTTTCAATGTTTTTCTTATCATTATCCTCAGGCAGTCCCTCAGACCGAGGATGACTTTCTTCCACTTTGGGGTTGTGGGTCCTAAGGTGACTAAAAAGTCCATTGCTAAGTCCACCGCACCCTGGTGGGATCCATGGATTTTGGTACTCCTTCTGCTGTTTGTGCTTGGCCGCTATCTGGACCTATCAGAGATGTTCAAAATGGCTGGCACTTTTACGGATGCTTCTTCTCTACTTTGGGTAGTCTTGAGCAAGAGATTGACAAATATCGGTCTACCAACCTATTTGCATACCATCTCTTTGCCTCTCATTTCCAGTCTCTCTTTCTCTGTACATTTGGTATTCAGTCTGGTTCTCTCTCATATTATCAAGCTGACTTCTGTCATATGCTGCCTTTTTTGATTAATCCTTTTAGCTTCTCCGTCATCCAGGGAGCCTTGACATTCCTTGCTCTTCCTTTCCCCTGTGGCCAGTCAATGCTGCATTAGGCAGCACGGTAGCATTGTGGATAGCACAATGGCTTCACAGCTCCAGGGTCCCAGGTTCGATTCCAGTTTGGGTCACTGTCTGTGCAGAGTCTGCACATCCCCCCCGTGTGTGCGTGGGTTTCCTCCGGGTGCTCCGGTTTCCTCCCACAGTCCAAAGATGTGCAGGTTAGGTGGATTGGCCATGATAAATTTCCCTTAGTGTCCAAAATTGCCCTTAGTGTTGGGTGGGGTTACTGGGTTATTGGGATAGGGGGAGGTGTTGACCTTGGGTAGGGTGCTCTTTCCAAGAGCCGATGCAGACTCGATGGGCCGAATGGCCTCCTTCTGCACTGTAAATTCTATGATAATTACATTTATGTTTGCCATGTCTTTTGAGTCCAATTCACACAGACCAGAGCCTTCCTTCAGTTAAGTATTTTTATTTTAGATTGCTCCTTCGCCTTCTCTATCTTATTTAAAATTAAAATATTCCTATGGAGCTGAAGGAGCAGGGGTGCTCTAACCAAAGGTGTTACTATTTCATCCCTCCCAATATGCCTCCAATAACCCGAAATCAGGACATTTGAGGGTCACAGCCTGCAAGGCATGTGGTCCAAAATTGAAAACTTAATTTAGGTAAACAAGCTTAACAAGCACTGACAGTTCATGCCGAGTAATGCTGATAAGGTCAGAGAATCAATTTCCATCAATCCTTGGATCCCTTAGTCCAGTCTGGACTTGAAGCCAAAATTTACCCAATATCTGCTTGCACCCTTCTGTGAACAGCGTGCACTGTAGACACATTTCCAATGAAAATTATATAAAAATGTATTAATTGTACCATTTCCTCTGCTAATATTCGCTTATCTCCAGTAGCACCATGAGTGTATTTGTTAACCAGAGAAAACTTTTACGTGCCTGTCAGATACAAAGTCTTACATGTAAATGTAATGAAATTTGGATCTTATCAGGTGTAAAAGCATTAGAAATCCCCAACTGAGTCTTTGATAAGAATATACATCACTTGGTTTTCAAATTAACCTTTTTGTCCTAGAGGTTCTATTGTTTACCATTTTTTGTTCTCTGCCTTCTGTAGAAGGGCACCCCCCACACACTGTGGCAGCAGATGCCACTATTAATTTAAAATCATTACAAAAATTAAAATTAAACTCATTACTTTAGCTGTTTTATAGCAAGGAAGCATAGCTGATTGTACCTCCTGGTAATGGACAGAAATGATGTTCCCACCTACAGGCAGGTTGCACTAGAATACTAATGAACTGTGCTGCATGATAGTAAAAAAAGTCAGCTCATAGACCTAATACATTCCATAAGAAATAAAATATCCTATATATCTGCAGAGGTGTTTGTGCTCCAGCCCTGCAGGTCATCATCAGAAAGCTCATTGCCAGAGTTGGGAATAAAGAAGTCAGCAGACTGAGTTAAAAAATGCATCTATGAAAACAATCATAGTTGATACAAAATAAGTTATCATAGAACCTACAGTGCAGAAGGCAGCCATTCAGCCCATCATGTCTGAACCAGCTGTTTGAAAGAGCACCCTACTTAAGCCCATGCCTCCACCCTATTCCCATAACATAGTAACCTCACCTAACCTTTTGGACCCTAATAATAATAATCGCTTATTGTCACAAGTAGACTTCAATGAAGTTACTGTGAAAAGCCCCTAGTCGCCACATTCCGGCGGTTCGGGAAATTTAACATGGATAATCCACCTAACCTGCACATCTTTGGACTGTGGGAAGAAACCGGAGCACCCGGAGAAAACTCACGCCAAGTGCAAACTCCACACACCTGAGGTTGGAATTGAACCTCGGACCCTGGAGTTTTGAGGCAGCAGTGCTAACCACTGTGCCATCATCTTCTAAGTTATACCTAGATAAGAATATGCAATTACAGACAGAAGTTTGGAAACAACTTAGAAATGTTTTCAGGCAAATATTTTAATTGACAAATTTATATTACGTCTTTTTCCATTAAAATGGAATCACAAAAATATGTTGTCCAGAAATGTTCTTGCACGTGAACAGCAATAATGGCAAAAGATTTGAAAACATTTATAAAATCAGTCATGAGAGAAGTTGATTTTCCATAAGACTAGAAGACCATAAGACATAGGAGCAGAATTAGGCCACTCGGCCCATCGAGTCTGCTCCGCCATTCAATCAAGACTGATATTTTTCGCATCCCCATTCTCCTGCCTTCTCCCCAAAACCCCTGATCCCCTTATTGATCAAAAACCTATCTATCTCTGTTTCAGAGACACTCAGTAATTTGGCCTCCACAGCCTTCTGCGGCAAAGAGTTCCACAGATTCACCACCCTCTGGCTGAAGAAATTCCTCCTCATCTGTTTTAAAGGATCGTCCCTTTGGCCTGAGATGGTGACGTCTGGTTCTCGTTTTCCTATAAGTGGAAATATCCTCTCCACGTCCACTCTATCCAGGCCACGCAGTATCCTGTAAGTTTGAATGAAATTCCCCGTCATCCTTCTAAACTCCAACGAGAAGAGACCCAGAGTCCTCAACCATTCCTCAAACGACAAGCTCTTCATTCCAGGGATCATTCTTGTGAACCTCCTCTGAACCCTTCCCAAGGCCAGCACATCTTTCCTTAGATACGTGGCCCAAAACTGCTCACAATACTGACCAGAGCCTTATGTAGCCTCAGAAGTACATCCCTGGTCTTCTATTCTAGCCCTCTCGACATGAATGCTAACATTGCATTTGCCTTCCTACTGCCGACTGAACCTGCACATTAACCTTAAGAGAATCGTGAACAAGGACTCCAAAGTTCCTTTGTGCTTCTGATTTCCTGAGCACCTTCCCGTTTAGAATATAGTCTATGCTTCCATTTCTCCTTCACACTTTTCCACATTGTATTCCATCTGCCACTTCTTTGCCCACTCTCCCAGCCTGTCCAAGTCCTTCTGCAGCCCGCCAGCTTCCTCAACACTACCTGCCCCTCTACAGATCTTTGCATCATCTGCAAACATAGTTCCTTCAGTTCCTTCCTCCAGATCATTCATCATTCATGTATATTGTGAAAAGTTGTGGTCCCAGCACTGCCCCCTGAGGTACATCACTAGTCACCGGCTGCTAACCTGCCCATTCAAGGCAGAAGTAGTGACTTGACTTAATCTTTGAATCATTTTTGGTTTTTTTGCCATAATTTCCATTCCTGGCACCAATGGGTTTCCCAGCAGAACTACCCCAGCTATTAGAAGACGGAAACAAATGAATGCCAGGGTGTCACACTGAAAGATAAAAGTATCTGCCAGCTGAAATCATCACAACTGCATCTGCAGACAGACTGACAAGACCTTTAGTGGCTGATAATTTATGGCCTGAATTTTAGGATTGGTGTGCACGCGAAGCCTTGAAGTGGATGTAGAAACTGCTCTCGGACTAGGTCGCGTTCTCCATGCGATTTCAGGATGGGTTGCCAATTAAGGCCTACCCAGCATAAAACACATCTCCAGTTGGCCTGACAGTGTAGGCATGGGTGAGAATGAGTTTGGTGTTTAAAAACTCTGCAGGCAGCACCCTAAGGACTGCCCGGGGTTGAGTGGTAGGCAGAGAAGGTTTTCTACAGCATAGAAGGAATAATTGTGGCAATAATGTCCTCAGCACTTGGTCAGCATGGAAGACAGGAGGGCAAGTTCGGTGGGCACTCTACCCCCCAACTCCTCCTCCTTTTCTGGATGAGTACCTGGGAGTTCTGGTGGAGGAGGTCAGTTCCAGGTGGGGCATTCTGATGCCCAGGGACTGCAAGCGGAGACTGCCACATTTAACCAAGAAGGCCAGGGCAGTGGTTGCCACCCAGAGGTGTGGCACAATGTGGTGCGCTGCATATGGCTTCAGTGCCTGAAAATATTTAATGATCGTCTGCTGTTGGCAAGGGTGAGTGTAGAGGTGGCATGGAACTGTTTGGAGAAGTGTAGTCAGGTGCCTGTTCCTTGGGACATTTGGGTGTAAGAGTGTGTGTGTCAAGAACCCCTTTCAATACCAACCCCCCTTTCCAGGTCCTGAATAGCGATGCTGGACTGTTTAATATTTGTCTGCAGTCTCATGCCAGTACGTTGGCTTTCCTTTCATTCTTGCTTGCCTCCTTTTGGTCCTTTCCCTTTTCAGTCCTGGCAAAGGTTACTAATCAGTTGAAATGCCTTCTGAGCTTTTCTGAAGTCTTATTGTGTCCTTTAATTTTACTTGTGTCCAGTTTTCAACTCATCACCAGTATGCACCCTACATCAGTTGAAATATGGCCTGAAGCTGCACTAATAAGTCAGACAACTGGGTGTTGTTACCACTCCCTGGGCTAGTGCATGGTCAATTCCGGCCCCACTTGATCCAGAGTCACAACATAATTGAAATTAACAAATAATTGTTGGAAAAAGACCTAATCTCTTTGGCCCTGGCTGCCGAATAACTACAGTCCCGAGGCAAGTCATGTTGCAGCTCTATGGAACCTTAGTGAGGTCACACTTGGAATATAGTGTTTAATTCTGGTCGCCACACTACCAGAAGGATGTGGAGGCTTTAGAGAGGGTGCAGAAGAGATTTACCAGGATGTTGCCTGGTATGGAGGGCATTAGCTATGAGGAGAGGTTGAATAAACTCGGTTTGTTCTCACTGGAACGACGGAGGTTGAGGGGTGACCTGATAGAGGTCTACAAAATTGTGAGGGGCATAGACAGAGTGGATAGTCAGAGGCTTTTATCCCAGGGTAGAGGGGTCAATTACTAGGGGGCATAGGTTTAAGGTGCGAGGGGCAAGGTTTAGAGGAGATGTAGAGAGCAAACTTTTTTACACAGAGGGTAGTGGGTGCCTGGAACTCGCTACCAGAGGAAGTGGTGGAAGCAGGGAAAATAGTGACATTTACGGAACATCTTGACAAATACATGAATAGGATGGGAATAGTGGGATACGGACCCAGGAAGTGTAGATTTTAGTTTAGATGGGCAGCATGGTCGGCACAGGCTTGGAGGGCTAAAGGGCCAGTTCCTGTGCTATACTTTTCTTTGTTCTTTGTTTGTTTTGTTTGTAAATGTAAAAATTTTATTCATAACAATAACTAGATATGCAGCAAATACCATTGGTTAACTATTATCTAATTTGTTTGACTAACCCCACCCTCCATATACACATACAAGACAGACAAACACACACTGAGGAGAAAAGAGGGGTGTAAAAATAATGACGAAAATGTTTCAGATAGTTGTCTTCTCACATTCCTTCCTTCAATCTAGGCTTTCAGTTCGAGGTTTCTGTTTTCAGTCTGTAATAGTTTTTACTGTAGATTCATCCAAGTTCTCGGTCGGTTCAGAAATATAACAGTGATGCAGCTTTTCTGGAGAAAGAGAAACTGACCCACAGCTGCTTCTCTGAGAATCAAGGACCCGACTGTCCTTTTGTTGCTTCTTTGAAAACCATCCCTCTCAGGTAGGACCCAATCACCACCTGTTGCCGGGCAGGATACACCCTTTTGGCTAATTTGTTGGCCACCAGACAACCAACTGAACCAAGTCCCTCCGATCTCTTGGGTGCCAAAACGTCTGAGTTCTGCTGTTCAAAAGCTAGCACAGTGTACTATTTTGTAATTTTTGAGTTCCTTGCCTCTTCTGCTCGACTTAAAGGTATATTAAACATCCATGGATCAAAAATGATAACGGTAAAATAAAAATGAGAAATAAAGGAATCAACTGGAAATGCCCTTACAGTGTAAACTGTTCATTTTCAATAGAACCTTAGAATCCCTACAATGCAGAAGGAGGCCATTCAGCTCATCAAGTGTCCACCGACCCTCTAAAAGAGAACCCACCCAGGCCCAATCCTTCCCCCTATGCCCGTAATCCCACCTAACCTTTGGATACTAAGGGGCAATTTAGCAAGGCCAATCCACCTAACCTGCACATCTTTGGACTGTGGGAGAAAACCAGAGCACCTGGACGAAACCCACGCAGACATGGGAAAACATGCAAACTCCACACAGTCACCCGAGACTGGAATCGAACCTTAGTCCCTGGCACGGTGAGGCAGCAGTGGTATCCACTGTGCCAGTGTGCCCCTCCTGAATACAGTGTGTCTAAAGTCTGTCAGGCCTAACCATTCAGGTCTAAACTGCATTGATGGAGGAAAATGTAATCTTAGGTTTTTAAAATTAATAAACCGAGAAAAACCCATGTCATACTAAATATTTAAATATGCATGGTTTTCATTTTCAAGGTCCTGACAGCCCTTCTCTACTTCACTCAGGTTGTTGGTATTCATGTGTGAACTTTGACAGTAAGAGCTGCTAAAATACTCAAACATATGGGTGGGCAATATCAGAGCTGAGCCTGATCTTGTTCTCACATGGCAGCCATAAAAGTGCTCTTTCCAATAGGAGTCCTGACTAATTATTTCTCTCTTACCTCTAGCCAATGGATGCTAAATCAACAGTAGCATCTCCATCACCACCCCAGCTGAAAAAGATCACATGGATAGCTGCAACACTTAGTGGGAAATGATGGGATTGCATTGATCATGGGTAAGCGGCACAAGAAGATAGTCACACTTCGCGTAGCTCCAGGAGAATTTACTGAATTGACTTAGTAGTCATCGTCTGTATTATAGTTTGCTAGTTATCTTTTCCACATGTTTGTTAATAAATCATCTTTAGAGGGAAACAACTATATGTTCTGTGTTCATCATTCCAAGGTTATATCACAGAACACAACAACAACCTGGCATTTCATATCAATTTTTGCATGTCAGCTGTGGTTTGGTGGGTAGCACTCTCACCTCTGAGTCAGAAAGCTGTGGGTTCATATTCGCACTCTAGAGACTTGTGCACAAAAGCATGAGGGCTGACACTTCGATACAGTGCTAAGGGAGTGCTAAACTCTTCGAAGCACCATCTCACAAATCAGACATTAAACCACAGCTCTATCTGTTTTCACAGGTGAACGTAAAAGATCCCAAGAGGCGATGTCAAAGGAGTGCAGGGGAATTAGTCATAGAATCATGGAATTTACAGTGCTGAAGGAGGCCATTCGGCCCATCAACTCTGCCCCAGCCCTTGGAAAGAGCACCCTACTCAAGCCCACACCTCCACCCTATCCCCGTAACCCAGTAACCCCACTTATCCTTTTTGGACACTAAGGGCAATTTAGCATGGCCAGTCGACCTAAACTGCAAATCTTTGGACTGTGGGGGGAAACCGGAGCACACGGAGGAAACCCACGCAGGCACGGGGAGAACGTGCAGACTCCGCAGAGACAGTGACCCAAGCCTGGAATCAAACCTGGGACCCTGGAGCTGTTAAGCAACTGTGCTAACCACTATGCTACCGTGCTGCCAAATAGTCTAGGTGTGCTAACATTTATCCCTCACTCAACATTATAAAAAGGAGATTGTCTGTTCATTATCACACTGCTCTTTGTGGGATCTTGCTGTCACAAAGGCTGTCATATGTACGATATTACGACTACTGTTTAAAAGTTATTTCTTGGCTGTATAACGCTTTCTCATTAAAGGCGCTCTGGAAATGCAAACCTTTCTTTTTTAACTGCTTTAGGGTTACTGAAAATTAGCAGATGGAAATCTCATATCTTGAACCCTTCCTCCAACTCCTTACAAATATTACCATCTATGCTATGAATCCTAACAGTGTTTGACTACAAGATTGAAGGCAATATGAAATGAAATGAAAATGAAATGAAAATCGCTTATTGTCACGAGTAGGCTTCAATGAAGTTACTGTGAAAAGCCCCTAGAAGCAAAAGGAAGTAAGGGGAAAAGTGCAAGGCAGAGAAGACATAGTCAAAAATCAAAAAGGGCGACAGTACAAGGTACAGTGACTGAGGGGAGCTCAGTGAATAGGCCCAGTAATACTAAAAGGAATAAAACTGGAGATGTTAAGATTCAAAACAGAGGTAAAAAAACCAACATAAGTGTACTTTACCTGAATGCTCGTAGTATTCGGAATAAAGTAAATGAGTTGATGGCACAAATCATCGTGAATGACTATGATTTAGTGGCCATTACTGAAACATGGTTAAAGGATGGTCACGACTGGGAGTTAAATATCCGAGGATATCAAACTATTCGGAAGGACAGAGTGGATGGTAAGGGAGGTGGTGTTGCTCTGTTATTTAAGGATGATATCTGGGCAATAGTAAGGGATGACATCGGTGCTATGGAGGATAAGGTTGAATCCATTTGGGTGGAAATCAGGAATAGTAAGGCAAAAAAGTCACTGATAGGGGTAGTCTATCGGCCACCAAATAGTAACGTTATGGTGGGGCAGGCAATAAACAAAGAAATAACTGATGCATGTAGAAATGGTACAGCAGTTATCATGGGGGATTTTAATCTACATGTCGATTGGTTTAACCAGGTCGGTCAAGGCAACCTTGAGGAGGAGTTTATAGAATGTATCCGCGATAGTTTCCTAGAACAGTATGTAATGGAACCTACGAGGGAACAAGCGGTCCTAGATCTTGTCCTGTGTAATGAGACAGGATTGATTCATGATCTCGTAGTTAGGGATCCTCTCGGAAGGAGCGATCACAATATGGTGGAATTTAAAATACAGATGGAGGGTGAGAAAGTAAAATCAAATACTAGTGTTTTGTGTTTAAACAAAGGAGATTACAATGGGATGAGAGAAGAACTAGCTAAGGTCGACTGGGAGCAAAGACTTTATGGTGGAACAGTTGAGGAACAGTGGAGAACCTTCCAAGCGATTTTTCACAGTGCTCAGCAAAGGTTTATAACAACAAAAAGGAAGGACGGTAGAAAGAGGGAAAATCGACCGTGGATATCTAAGGAAATAAGGGAGAGTATCAAATTGAAGGAAAAAGCATATAAAGTGGCAAAGATTGGTGGGAGACTAGAGGACTGGGAAATCTTTAGGGGGCAACAGAAAGCTACTAAAAAAGCTATAAAGAAGAGTAAGATAGAGTATGAGAGTAAACTTGCTCAGAATATAAAAACAGACAGTAAAAGTTTTTACAAATATATAAAACAAAAAAGAGTGGCTAAGGTAAATATTGGTCCTTTAGAGGATGAGAAGGGAGTTTTAATAATGGAAGATGAGGAAATGGCTGAGGAACTGAACAGGTTTTTTGGGTCGGTCTTCACAGTGGAAGACACAAATAACATACCAGTGACTGATAGAAATGAGGCTGTGACAGGTGAGGACCTTGGGAGGATTGTTATCACTAAGGAGGTAGTGATGGGCAAGCTAATGGGGCTAAAGGTAGACAAGTCTCCTGGCCCTGATGGAATGCATCCCAGAGTGCTAAAAGAAATGACTAGGGAAATTGCAGATGCACTAATGATGATTTACCAAAATTCACTAGACTCTGGGGTGGTCCCGGTGGATTGGAAATTAGCAAACGTGACACAACTGTTTAAAAAAGGAGGTAGGCAGAGAGCAGGGAATTATAGGCCAGTGAGCTTAACTTCGGTAGTCGGGAAGATGCTGGATCTATCATCAAGGAAGAAATAGCGAGGCATCTGGATAGAAATTGTCCCATTGGGCAGACGCAGCATGGGTTCATAAAGGGCAGGTCATGCCTAACTAATTTAGTGGAATTTGTTGAGGACATTACCAGTGCACTAGATAACGGGGAGCCAATGGATGTGGTATATCTGGATTTCCAGAAAGCCTTTGACAAGGTGCCACACAAAAGGTTGCTGCATAAGATAAAGATGCATGGCATTAAGGGTAAAGTAGTAGCATGGATAGAGGATTGGTTAATTAATAGAAAGCAAAGAGTGGGGATTAATGGGTGTTTCTCTGGTTGGAAATCAGTAGCTAGTGGTGTCCCTCAGGGATCTGTGTTGAGCCCATAATTGTTCACAATTTACATAGATGATTTGGAGTTGGGGACCAAGGGCAATGTGTCCAAGTTTGCAGATGACACTAAGATGAGTGGTAAAGCGAAAAGTGCAGAGGATACTGGAAGTCTGCAGAGGGATTTGGATAGGTTAAGTGAATGGGCTAGGGTCTGGCAGATGGAATACAATGTTGACAAATGTAAGGTTATCCATTTTGGTAGGAATAACAGCAAACGGGATTATTATTTAAACGATAAAATATTAAAGCATGCCGCTGTGCAGAGAGACCTGGGTGTGCTAGTGCATGAGTCACAGAAAGTTGGTTTACAGGTGCAACAGGTGATTAAGAAGGCAAATGGAATTTTGTCCTTCATTGCTAGAGGGATGGAGTTTAAGACTAGGGAGGTTATGTTGCAATTGTATAAGGTGTTAGTGAGGCCACACCTGGAGTATTGTGTTCAGTTTTGGTCTCCTTACTTGAGAAAGGACATACTGGCACTGGAGGGTGTGCAGAGGAGATTCACTAGGTTAATCCCAGAGCTGAAGGGGTTGGATTATGAAGAGAGGTTGAGTAGACTGGGACTGTGCTCGTTGGAATTTAGAAGGATGAGGGGGGACCTTATAGAAACATTTAAAATTATGAAGGGAATAGATAGGATAGATGCGGGCAGGTTGTTTCCACTGGCAGGTGAAAGCAGAACTAGGGGGCATAGCCTCAAAATAAGGGGAAGTAGATTTAGGACTGAGTTTAGGAGGAACTTCTTCACCCAAAGGGTTGTGAATCTATGGAATTCCTTGCCCAGTGAAGCAGTTGAGGCTCCTTCATTACATGTTTTTAAGGTAAAGATAGATAGTTTTTTGAAGAATAAAGGGATTAAGGGTTATGGTGTTCGGGCCGGAAAGTGGAGCTGAGTCCACAAAAGATCAGCCATGATCTCATTGAATGGCGGAGCAGGCTCGAGGGGCCAGATGGCCTACTCCTGCTCCTAGTTCTTATGTTGTTATGTTCTTATTCCGGCGCCTGTCCGGGGAGGCTGGTACGGGAATCGAACCATACTGCTGGCCTGCTTGGTCTGCTGTAAAAGCCAGCGATTTAGCCAAGTGATCTAAACCAGCCCCAATATTGACTACAGTCAATTAAAACAATGCATTCTTCATACAGGAGAAAACAGTACATAATATGAGGGGATTTCAGACCAGAGGGGGAGATGGTACACATCACATTAAGCCAACATGACGAGGGCAGCACGGTGGCTCAGTGGGTTAGCCCTGCTGCCTCACGGCGCCAAGGTCCCAGTTTCGATCCCGGCTCTGGTCACTGTCCGTGTGGAGTTTGCACATTCTCCCCGCGTTTGCATGGGTTTCGCCCCCACAAGCCAAAAGATGTGCAGGCTAGGTGGATTGGCCACGCTAAATTGCCCCTTAACTGGAAAAAAATACTCTAAAGTTATAAAAAAAAAGTCAACATGACAAGGATATTCTGGTAATTATTGGAGCGAGCTCTGGCTTGGAAGCTGAGGATAGAGATATGTAAATCAGGAAGCCAAATGTGCCTTCACCAGATACGTGAGCATGCACACCATTTCTTACCTAATGTGCCTAAGTTTCTTCAATCTGTCCACCAATCTTTAGAATCCACCAAGTCGGAGATAGAATGATATTTATGCAAATGCAAGATCACAGAACCATTCTCTTCCCCCATCTCCCCTCTTCTGGAAGTTGCAAATTCAGAAATAGAAAAGAAGAAGTGTGAAGACCATGAGATTTCAGCTCACACAATTGTTCAGTTATTCCCTCTCTTTGCCGAGTCTGTAGTATGTTTTTACCCTGAGAAACAGGTACAAAAGCAGAAGGAAAGAATTGCCACAGTGTTGAGATCGCTAGGATTAAGCTAGTCAGTAGGCATGAATAGCTTGCTGTGGTGTGGGCCACATATTATCATGGTTAATTGGCTTGTTAACAAGCTCAACTGACCCTTGATTATTTATTTAAATACAGCAGGAGGGCTGCCGATTTTAACATCCGCTCAGCTACCGTGTTTCAGGATGAACACGGGCCCGATTTGACATGTTCCCCCGGCCAACCTCCACCTAAAACACGCTTAATGGGGGCTCCTAAAATCCAGTCCTGTATTGTAGGTCAATAAGGAAAAGTATCTGGACGAATGTTAAAACCCAGGATTATGACGTACTGACTCTCTTGTGAGGTGCAAATATTTAGTTCATGCCATAAAGAAATTGGCAAAGGAGGCGGATCTTTGATGGACTGTGATTTCTAACAAATAATGTTCTATGAGGATTCCGTGTGGTTCTTAACTTTGTAGCAGCACTTAGCACTTTCATGGCCATGCTTGATTTTTGTTCTTTACAGGCATGATCTTCAAAAGCAAGTGTGTTATTTAAAAAATGAAATCATAGCCGGTTTTTCGGAGGGGAGGACACGTGTGGAAGGTGCTTGGGCGGCCCAGCAAACCACACCCATATGTTTTGGGCATGTCTGGCCCTGGAGGGGTTTTGGAAAGGTGTGGCGGGGATTTTGTCGGAAGTGGTTGGATCCAGAGTCAGGCCGGGCTGGGGGCTCGCGATCTTTGGAGTAGGTTCGGAGCCGGGAGTGCAGGAGGCGAGAGAGGCCGGCATTCTGGCCTTTGCGTCTCTAGTAGCCCGGCGTAGGATTCAGTTGCAGTGACCTGGGTTAACGACATGGCCGGGTTCATTAAGTTGGAGAGGATGAAATGTGCCCTGAGGGGGTTGGTACGGGGGTTCTTTCGGCGGTGGCAGCCCTTTCTCGATTTCCTGGCGAAGGGGTAGAGAGAGATCAGTCTCTGCAGCAACCTGGGGGGGGGGTTTGGGGATGGTCGGGAGGTTCGATTTTGCAACGGTGCGTTCGTTCTGTTCTTTTTTTTCCTGTTCTTTTTTGTATAACCATTTGCTATTTGTTACTATTTATTTTGGGGCGGTGGGGGGGGGGGGGTGAGTTCTGCTCTAGCTTCGGTGTGGAAGCACGATATGTATGTTTTAATTTGTGGGAAAAATTTGTTATTGTTATTAGAAAACTTGAAAAAAATTATTTAAAAAAAAAATGAATTCATTATCAAGATATGGGTGTCACTGTTAAGGCTAATTATCCTGGGAAGGTGGCTGCCTGCTGTTTTAGAACACTGAGTGGCTTCCTCGACCTCCAAGGCCACTTCAGAGGATAGTTAAGAGACAACTGCAGTGACGTGGAACTGAAGTCACATATAAATTGTACTGGGTAAGATGATCAGTTCCTTCAGGACATTAGTTAACTAGTTAGGATTTTACAACAGTCCAATAGTTTCATGGTCAGTTTTAGGGACACCAACTTTTCATTTCCAGATATTTTAAACTGAATTTAATTCTCAAACTACCATGATGAAATGTGAACTCACGTTCTAACAATTATTAGTCTAGCCTTCTGCATTATTAGCCAAGTAGCTTAACCACCATCAGTAATCATCAGCCTTTTTGACATCATCTTGGAATTCACCACAATCCTTTCTAGATATCAAAGTTAAGAAGGAGACAACACATTGGCCCAATCAAGCAATTGTGGCACATTCTGCAATGCACGCCTAAAACCAGCCTTGAATCTTCTGGCTGAGCAGAGACAGTGTGACATATGTGCCAGATGATGGCACACCTGGCATTGTGGGGGTATGGGGGAAGGACACCCTCTCTGGGTGCCCATCAAGGTGACGGTCACACAGAACCTTTACGCAATGGGGTCCTTCCAGGTGCCGAGTGGGGACCTATCCAGGATCTCACATATCTCGGTGCACAGACGCATCTTGAATCTGCTTGGGGCTGGTTTGGCGCAGGGCTAAATCACTGGCTTTTAAAGAAGACCAAGGCAGACGAACAGCACGGTTCAATTCCCGTACCAGCCTCCCCGAACAGGCGCCGGAATGTGGCGACTAGGGGCTTTTCACAGTAACTTCATTTGAAGCCTACTTGTGACAATAAGTGATTTCCATTCCATTCCATTTCGATAATAATTTCCTTTCTATTTTTTCGTCCAAAATGGATAACCTCACACTTATCTACATTAAACCCCATTTTGCAAATTTTGGCCAAATCCCCTTGCCTACCTATATCCATCTGTAAAATGTTTATCACCTGTTCACGTCCTCCTTTCTCACCTATTTTAGTATTATACATAAATTGTGCTATGTTACTCTGTCCCTGCTTGCAGATCATTCATATAAATTGTAAACAGTTGAAGTTCGAGGACTGATCCCTGTGGCACCCCACAAATTACAGTTTGCCAACCAGAGATGGACCCATTCATTCTGACCTTCTGCTTTCTGTCAGTCAGCTAATGCTCAATCCAATCTAGTACTCGACCCCCAATCCCTGTGATCTCACCTTCTGATCAGTCTTTTATGTGGCACCTTATTAAACACCTTCTGGAAGTCTAGATATACCACATCCACAGGATTCCCATCATCCACTTAACGTAACGTCTTCAAAGAGCTCAAGCAAGTTTGTCAAGCATGACTTACCCTTCATAAAACCATGCTGACAATAGTGGATTGAGCTATTTCTTTCCAAATGTTCATCTCCTCCTTAATGATTGATTCCAGCAACTTCCCCACCAAGTTAACTGGTCTATAGTTTCCTACTTTTTGCCTCTCTCATAGGGGTGTCACATTAGCATGTTTCCAATCCTCAGGGACCTTTCCAAAATCCAGGGAATTCTGAAATATCATACCCAATGCATCACTGTCTCCACTGCCATCTCCCTTAATACCCTAGGGTGAAGGCCATCAGGTCCCGGAGACTTATTTGCCCTTAATCCCATTAGTTTATTTAATACCATCTACCAAGTGATGGTTATTGCACCATGTTCTTCTGTATTAACTGTAGTTTTTGGAACATTCTTTATTGTCTTCTGCCATGAAGACAGACACAAAATATTGGTTCAGTGTCTCTGCCATCATTACCTCAGCAATATCGTCCTCTAAAGGGCTCACATTTACTTTAGCTATTCTCTTCCTCTTTATATGCTTACAGAAGCTTTTGTTTTCTGCTAATTTCCTTTCACAGTTCATTTTAGCTCTTTTGATTTTTATCGTTGGTAGCCTTTTGCTGAACATTAAAGTTCTCCCAATCCTCCAGTTTACCACTAGCTTTTGTAGTATGGTATGCCCTAGTCTTTTGCCTTCATGCCTTCCTTAAATTCCTTGTTGAGCCATGGAGCATTTTTCCCCCTTTTACATTACTCTTCCTCTCAGGAATGTACTTTAATTGGTTGTTATTTAATATCTCCCTGAATATCCACCATTGTTCCTCATCTATCGTACCCTCAATTATCTGTGCCCAGTTGACTTGGGCCAACTCTTTCCTCAGGCCTGTATAATTACCTCTGCCCCATACGAAACTCTAGTCTGGCACTCTGTCTTCTCTCGCTCAATCTGAATTTGAAATTCTAAGCATGCTGTGATCATTCCTTCCAAGAGGTCCTTAATGACAAGACTATTTATCTAACTTTCTTTATTACTTAATGCAAAACCAAAAATAGCCTGCTCCATGGTTGGCTCAACAATATATTGCTGTAAGGAACAATCACTTCCACTATATGAAATCTTCCTCGAGATTACCCTTGCCAATTTGATTAATCCAGTTCATATGCATATCAATTTCGCCCATGATTACCGTTCTCACAAGCCCTCATTATTTCTTCGTTTATACTATGTCCAAATTTGGAAGTATTGCTCAGGGACCTATAAATTACTCCTACCAAGGAGGTTTTCCCCTTGTTTTTATTTCCATCAGGGTCGATTCAACACTTTGGCCCTTAGTGCCAATATAATTTCTTAATACAGCCTTGATGTTATGTTCAACTAATAAAGCAACTCCACCTCTTGTTCCATCCTGTCTACACTTTCGGAATACTGAGTACCCCTGGACATTCAACACTCCGTCCCATGGCGGCGCAGTGGGTTAGCCCTGTTGCCTCACGGTGCCGAGCTCCCAGATTTGATCCCAGCTCTGGGTCGCTGCCTGTGTGGAGTTTGCACATTCACTCCGTGTTTGTGTGGGTTTCACCCCCACAACCCAAAGATGTGCAGGGTGGGTGGATTGGCCATGCTAAATTTCCCCTTAATTGGAAAAACAAATTGGGTACTCTAAATTTCTAAAAATAAAAAAAATGTAAAACTCTCCGTCCCAGTCCTCTTGCAACCAAGTTTCAGTAATCCCCACCAAATCATACCTATTTGTCTCTATTTATGCTGTCAGCTCGTTGACCTTATTCCGAATACTGTGTGCATTTAGGTACCAGCTTTTTAAATATGATTTTCTTATGCACTACATTTTTTAGACAGTCTGACCTCCCTTATTAATCTCTGATAACACTCAGTCCCATCCCCAACTTTCACTCCCAGTTTCCTAACATTTTGATTTGTTTTACGTTTCCTTTCCCCTCCTTGGTCGTTAGACTGGCCCTGCCTGTTCATCCTATTAACCTCTACATTCTCCTCATATGCTGATCTGCTATTTTGGTTCCTATTAACCATTATAATGTGTAGCTTTACCCTTCTTTTCCGCCCCCATTTGCTAGTTTAAAGTCCTTATGAGAGCGACATAGTATCACAGTGGTTAGCACTGCTGCCTCACAGCGCCAGGGACCCGGGTTCAATACTGGCTTTGGGTGACTGTCTGTGTGGAGTTTGTATGTTCGCCCTGTGTCTGCATGGGTTTCCTCTGGGTGCTCCGGTTTCCTCCCACAGTCCAAAGGTGTACGGGTTAGGTAAATTGGCCTTGTTAAATTGCCCTTAGTGAATTGAAGGTTAGGTTATGCGGTTGCAGGGATAGGATGGGACATGATCGGTGCCAACTCAATGGGCCGAATGGCTTTCTTCTACACTGTAGGGATTCAATGTGTCCTTTCCGCGAGAACGCTGGTTCAGGTGTAGACCATCCCAACGGTACAGATCCCTCCTCTCCCAATACTGATGCCAGTGCCCATAAAATGGAACCTCTCTTTCCCACACCACTCCTTTAGCTATGTGTACTTCCCTAATTTTCTCATCCCTATGCCATCTGCACATAGCTTGGGTAGTAATCCAGAGATTGTAACCCTTGAAGACCTGTTCTTTAATTTTGTTCCTAGTTCCTAATAATCCCCAAACAGAGGAGTGCAGCAGGCAGTAAAGAAGGTAAATGTGTGCTGGTCTTCATAGTGAGAAGATTTGAGTACAGGAATAGGGATATTTTACTGCAATGTATAGGGCATTTGTGACACCATACCTGGGGTATTGTGTACAGTTTTGGTGTCCTTATCTGAGGAAGGATATTCTTGCTATGGAGGGAGTGCAGTTACGGAGGGTTTACCAGGCTGATTACTGGGATGGCAGGACTGTCATATGAGGAGAGATTAAATCGGTTCGGGTTATATTCACTGGAGTTTAGAAGTTTAGAAGAGTAAGAAGGGATCTCACAGAAACTTATAAAACTTTTAACAGGATTAAACACGAGAGATTCAAAAAGAATGTTCCCAATGGTGGCGGACTTCAGAGCTGGGGGTCATAGTTTGAGGACTGAGGTGGAGAACTTTCTTCACGTAGAGAATGGTGAATCTGTGGAATTCACTGCCACAGAAAATAAAAGAACAAAGAACAAAGAAAATTACAGCACAGGAACAGGCCCTTCGACCCTCCAAGCCTGCGCCGATCCAGATCCTTTATCTAAACCTGTCGCCTATTTCCCAAGGATCTACTTCCCTCTGTTCCCCGCATGTTCATATATCTGTCGAGATGCATCTTAAATGATGCTATCGTGCCCGCCTCTACCACTTCCGCTGGCAAAGCGTTCCAGGCACCCACCACCCTCTGCGTAAAAAACTTTCCACGCACAGCTCCCTTAAACTTTCCCCCTCTCACCTTGAAATCGTGACCCCTTGTAATTGACACCCCCACTCTTGGAAAAAGCTTGTTGCTATCCACCCTGTCCATACCTCTCATAATTTTGTAGACCTCAATCATGTCCCCCCTCAACCTCCATCTTTCCAACGAAAACAATCCTAATCTACTCAACCTTTCTTCACAGCTAGCACCCTCCATACCAGACAACATCCTGGTGAACCTCCTCTGCACCCTTTCTAAAGCATCCACATCCTTCTGGTAATGTGGCAACCAGAACTGCATGCAGTATTCCAAATGTGGCCTAACCAAAGTCCTATACAACTGTAACATGACCTGCCGACTCTTGTACTCAATATCCCGTCCGATGAAGGCAAGCATGCCGTATGCCTTCTTGACCACTCTATCGACCTGCGTTACCACCTTCAGGGTACAATGAACCTGAACTCCCAGATCTCTCTGTACATCAATTTTCCCCAGGACTCTTCCATTGACCGTATAGTCCGCTCTTAAATTAGATCTTCCAAAATGCATCACTTCGCATTTGCCTGGATTGAACTCCATCTGCCATTTCTCTGCCCAACTCTCCAATCTATTTATATTTTGCTGTATTCTCTGACAGTCCTCCTCACTATCTGCAACTCCACCAATCTTAGTATCATCTGCAAACTTGCTAATCAGACCACCTATACCTTCGTCCAGATCATTTATGCAAATGTCGAGACCAAAATGTTGTGTGATTTCAATAAGGAATTAGATATAGCTCTCGGGGCTAACGGGATTAAGGAATATGGGAGGAAGGCGGGACCAGGGTATTGAATTTAATGATCAGCCATGATCATAATGAATGGCGGAGCAGGCTCGAAGAGCTGAACAGCCTACTCCTGCTTCTAATTTCTATGTATATTTCTATGTATTTCAGACTTCATAATGCTGCTTTCTAATTACCTTTAACTGCAAGGCTCTTCATGGGTGTTGGAAATATGTGTGAAACTTTCCTGAGTATGACGGGGAAAGAACTTTTTTTAATAATTCCAGCTTAATCCCAAGAAATAGCCAAAAACAATCACACCATCAGCAGGTTCCAGTTAAATCAGTAATCTGCTTGATAAGCAGGTCCTTGCAACTGTGATTCCTATATGGTGGTCCATAATCAGAATCGCTGGGAAGGTAGGAGGTATAGAATTCATGGAAGATCTAGAAAAATCCTAACAACTGCTTTTGAAGCATGGAGCTTTAAAAAGAGGGCAAATCTCGGAAGGATGCCTTTTGTTCAAAATATTCATTTTAAAGTTGAAAATAATAAACAGCTGAAGATTTCTGAGTTTACTTTAAAATAATGGTCCAAACTAAATCATTGACTAGCTACAGTGCATGATTAGGACAGCAATCTTTTAGTCACATGCACTAATTTTAGTAGGAAGCATCTAAGGTGCAATACAGTTACCACTTTTAATGCAAAGATTTGCAATCTTTTTCATCAAAGTTCTGGCAGGAATTTCAGACAAAATATATCTTTCAGCAGTTATTTTCAATTAGTTATGAGCAGTGTTTTGATTTCACCATAGTGATGTCAGGCCTGCCCCTTCTCTCCATCTTATTGGGTACTCTTGGCCTTTGCATGCTGTGCCCCAGTGGAACTGATCTTTATTTTCCGGATTGAATATGTCAGCAGCAAAATAAGTACAACTTCTACTATGTGACTACAATCTCCATGAATAATAGAAGTCAGCAGAGCATAAGCACCCTTTAATACAAAGAAATCTGAAGTAAATACAAAACAATCTGCTATTTCCTCACATCATGCTTCCCCGAATGGCAACCTGTCCTTTCTTTCTGCTTTCCGAGAGCTTCACCCAAGCACTAGTGTAATGAGAGAGGATTGGCTCCTCCTGAGCTGCAAAAGAATCATAGGACTTGGGAAGGTCCTCCTTTCATGGTATCTTGCTTTTGGGAAGGAGCCATTGCTAATTACACCTCTGCAACATCAGCTTGGGCAGCCTGATGGCACCTCATTGCAGCCACCAGAATGGTGCTCTGATGGAAAAAGCTGCAAGCTTGACATGTGCTACGATGCTGAGAAACGGCAACCTTAGGCAGGTCTGTTTCAGACTTTGAAAGCCCTGAGAGAAAGCATGCAGCCGGCATCCTATAAATACATAATATGCACAACTGAACTTCAGATAAATTACTCCATTACTACCTTTGTGAATACTAATCTGCTAATTTTTCACTTAAATGGCTAAGTTTAACATATCATTATTCATTAACTACTAAGATCCAGTCAGCCATTTAGAATTTCATACTTCAAAGTTCTTATAGATGTCCTATGCTTGTCCTATTATTACTATTAATATAAAACATTGGGTCGCATTCTCCGTCGGCAAGATCCTCCGTTTCGCCGGCAGTGCACTCGCACCTGCAGATTTCCCGATGACATGCAGGTGCTCTCAATGGGAAACCCCATTGGCCGGCTGCCAGGATGGTGAATCCCACTGCCGGCGGTGACACGCCGCACCAGAAAACGGGTGCGGCGGGACAGAAAATCCCACCCATTTTTTTTTAAGCTATTTCTAATCAAACATAATATAACCTATCTTAAATATTGACAAAATGGAAAATTCAGGTCACTTTATCAGCGGTGGGATTGGTAGCAGCTTGACCAAAAGCAAGTGGCCAATTTGAATGTTTAAAGACTTAATTGAGAACTATTTATCCAGGCCAATTACATTTTACTGGTGGCATGGTGGCCACCCTTATCATGTGGGAATGCTGCCATCTGCATGGGGGTGACCTCCCATAACTTCCAAGTGTCAGGTCAATGCACTTCCAGGCTCCATGGCCCAAGGAGGGGGCCCCCAACAGAAATGGCTGACCCCTGGCCTGGTCCTGCCACTGGAAAGGCTACCACTGTGATCGCCTTGGCTTGCCTATCTAGGCCCAGCAGAAAAGTAATTTTTATTCCTTCCTGTGTACCCCTCGCTATTTACTACAAACGGCAAGGGACCCAGCACCAAACCCTGCGGTACGCCACTGGAAACAGGCTTCCTGTCACAAAAACAACCTTTGACCATCACCTTCTGCTGCTGAATCAATTTTGGACCATTTTGCCAAATTGCTCTTACCTTCTTTAGCAGTCTCTTATGTAGGAACCTGTCAAAAGCCTGACTGAAGTCAATGTAGACTATATCAACTGCACTTCCTCATCTACATATCTAATGACCTCCTCGAAAAATGTCATCAAATATGTTGGACATGATCTCCCCCTGACAAAGCCATGCTGATTAACCTTGACTAATTCTTACCTCTCCAAGTGGAAATTAATTCTGCCCCTCAGAATGTTACCAATAATTTCCCTACCACTGACATTAGACTTACTGGCCTGTTATTACCTGATTTTTTTCCCTACTTACCTTCTTGAATAATTGTACCATATTATGTAACCTCTGGCAACTCTCCTGTGGCTAAAGAGGAGTTCAAAATTAACAAGGTAAATACTGTGGCTACAAGAACGGGTCACAGGCCAGTCAGCTCTTCCGCTCAAAAAGGAAAGCAGCCTATGATCATCTGGGACTACGGCGACTTTACTTTTACTTTTTACGTTGCACATAGAAAGATGGTTGAGATTGTTGGAGATCAATCATCTCAGTCCTGGACATCACTTCAGGAGTTCTTCAGGGTAATAGCCCAGGCCCAACCATCTTCAACCTTAACATTCCCTCCATTATAATGTCAGAATGGGAATGTTCGTTGATGATTGCATTACGTTCATCACACCTACTCAGATACTGAAGCAGTCCGTGCCCATATGCTGCAAGACCTGGACAATACACAGGATTGGTTTGATAAGTGGCAAGTAACATTAATGCCACACTAGTGCCAGGTTATGACCATCTCCAACAGGAGAGAAACCAACCATCTCCCTTGACATTCAATGGCATTACCATGCTGAATCCCCCACTAACGACATACTGGGGGTTACCATTGACCAGAAATTGAATTGAACTCGCTGCATAAATACTGTGGCTACAAGAGTAGGTCAGAGGCTGGGAATTCTGTGGCAAGTAACTCACCTCCTGACCCCCCCCCAAAACCTGTTCACCACCTACAAGGCACAAGTCAGGATTGTGATGGAATACACTCCACTTGCCTGGATGGGTGCAGCTCCAACAACACTCAAGAAGCTCGACACCATGCAGGACAAAGCAGCCTGCTTGATTGGCACCCCTTCCAAAACATTCACTCCTTCTACCATCGACGCACAGTAGCAGCAGTATGTACTATCTACAAGATGCATTGCAGGAACTCACCAATGCTCCTTAGGCTACACCATCCAAACCCAGAACCACTAGCATCTAGAAGGACAAGAGCAGGAGGTACATGGGAACACCACCACCTGGAAGTTCCCCTCTAAGTCACTCACCATCCTGATTTGAAAATATATTGGTGTTCATTCACTGTCGCTGGGTCAAAATCCTGGAACTCTCTCCCTAATAGCATAGTGGGTGTACCTACACCACATGGACTGCAGCGGCTCAAGAAGGCAGCTCACCATCACCTTCTCAAGAGCAATAGGGATGGCAACAAATGCTGGCCTAGCCAGTAAAGCCAACATCCCGTGAAAAATCTTAATTGAATAAAAAGCACCCTGCATCAGGGGAATCCAGTTCTTTGGAACATACTGTCCGGAGCAATTCGAAATGGATTTATCATTCTCTGTAAGGTCACCACCTTGATGAACTAACATACCACAGACTGGGAGATCTCAAAAATGTCTGTAGTAGGTCTCTGGAATAAACCAGAGATGTAGTGGTGTTTTAGCACCAACGGCATTGAATGGCCACCACATTTGAGGCTGAGCACGTCTTCCATCGTGACACATCGGTCTGTGATGGCCCCACTGGAGAGGAACCCCCTTTTCCTCCCTTTTTGAAACACATAAGTTTAAATTCCCAGAAGGCATTCTGGCAGACCCCATCTATAATGCTGTCACTTCTGCCCCATTCCTGGCAGTGATATCCAATACCCATATGCCTTACCCTCCCTTCCGAGGCATACTGACTGACTCAATGACTACCAGAGCTCTGAAGGCCCATGGACCTTGTGTGTTTTCAGTAAAATTTTTAAAAAGTTGAATCACTTGCAATTGGCAATTGGTAAACTAATTGCCTCACTTGTTTGAAATGTTGTGGTGCCCCACCCTCCAGCACCACGCTTGTTCACCACTTAGAACATTTGGATCTGATTTACTCCTTGGCAAATGCAGGTCTGATGTAAAGTTCAATGTCTTCAGTCACAATATTCAGCCACCTCCCCCTGCAGCCTCCAACCCCATCCTCAAACAACCCTAGAAATTTGAGCCCATGTTTCTGTGCGTTCATACATTTATGCTTTCCCACAGCATCAACACCATAATCTTTAAGGGAAAATGCCATGTGGTGCACCGAGAAACTACTGGGTCATTATGATTTGCAACCCACCCTCTAAATTTTCCATATCTCTACAATGACTTCAATTTATACTCCAATATTTTTAAGATTACATTGGTCTATATGTTTGTTATAAACACTATGGGTGGATTTTAGCACACAACCCGCATGTTTTGTGATGGCGGGAGATGGCCCGCAATTGGCCAGTGGCAGGATCTTCTGGTCCTGTCACTGTCAACAGGGCTTCCCACTGAATGCACTCCTCGCCGCCTTCAAACCTGCAGCTGGGGTGCGCCATTGGCGGGACCGGTAGATCAGGCTGGAGTGATCTGGTCATTTACTGTAAAGGAAGTCGATTGTACTAAATTGCAGTTCTATGTAACAATAAAATAAATCAAGATTTTTTTTAAACTAATTTTGTTGGTATAGCAAATGAACACACAAACTGTGTGATCGGTCAGTGTGATAATTGGTCACTGTAAATTTGTTTTTTATTGCGGGGTTACTATTGTAAATTCACTGTAGTGCCTTTTCACATGCATCCCAATTACTGCACATATGCAGGTGTTCCATCAGCTCATTTGGCCTGTGACTAATGTCAGTTCTGAGGAGAGCCTTCAGGCTTCAAACTTTTAATCTGCTTCCATTATCTCTGTTCAAGGTGGAACCACAGGGGAACAGAGTTGCTGGCAGGGCTGTGATGAGTGAGAAGGCAGTCTATCTATAAAACATATTAATCACCTTCCTTTCCTCCAGACACATTTACAAATTCAGCCTCTGCCTGGACTCACTGACACCTGAAAAATGGATTCTCTGTCCCTTGGTTCAAGAAAATGCCTTTCAGGGAAAGTCATCAGCATAATAATTATTGGCACTGCTGATATATACCTAAGTTGTGATAGGGAACTATTAGTAAAGCAAAGAATTCTGGGATAGACAATTATAGACTTCCCATGTTGGGATGTGCATCTATTGATTTGGCATGAATGACAACATCAGGACCCAGAAATATTCAGATATCAGCTGCTATGACAGTGTTTAATCCTGAATAAACTACTTAGGTGCCAAGGGAATCTTATTCTGCTCTGTTGTTCCAAACAACAGATGCAGCCAATTAACTTTAAGCAGTGACCAAGAAAACCTTTGTTATATTATGCGGAGGATGAAAATCTCTAGAAATGACTCTGCAAGCTGCCTTGCATTAGCAGCCAATTTTCCAATCAATCTGACAATTAACAAAAAAAGTCTTAATCATGATATATCGAATCTTTCTGCAACCACAAAGAAGAAATATATGTATACTTGCAAAATAGGTAATTTTAAGTATGAATATGTGGTAAATGTGAGAATATTGTATTTTTCACTTTATTGTTTCTAAGGGGAAAAAATAGCCAGTGGTAATAATTTTATATTCAAATTTAAAAAAACATGAATGCCATGATTCAATCCATATGGATTGCTTGAAGTGATAATGACTCACAATAAAATCTGATGCCATATGCTTTCTATTACACTTTCTTGATAACTATCTTAAATTTACAAAAGACAATTTTCGCTGAAATAACAGCAAAAACTTGATAAAAGAAAATGTTACTGAATTAAACTAAAGTAACTTATCAACGTATGTTATTTTAGAATTTATACTATACTTAATAGCTTATCAAATGGTGCCAAAAAATTATAGCAAACAAAATCTTTCCTTGGTTGAAGAACAAACCGTCTGTAATCTTTACTACTGGTTAATCAAAGTGATAATAGTGTGCTTTCAATTTTCAGGAAACAACTTATCACTTGATATGATAGTATAAATCAGTTGCAATACTTATCTATTCTTTAAAATACCAATATCTTCTTTATTGCTTGTATATTGCCAAATTTTGTTTCAACACAAGCTTTTCGACCTTTACTGTTGCTATGGCCTCTGTTTGCATCATGATCCTCTGTATTTCTTTAGCTTATCTCCACATCGTCATGTCAGAGATCTTAGCATAACAACACAGAGAAACAGTTGACCAATGATTTTAACTTGGTTTCTTCAACATTTATACAGGCTGGAATTCTCCAGCCGTTACAATTCTCTTTTCCCACCGCAGCGCACCCCCACCATCGGGTTTCGCGGCAGCGTGGAGTGGCTTCAATGGCAAATCCCATTGACAAACGGCAGGAGTATTGAATCCAGCCGCCCGCAAATGGTCGCTGCTGAGAAACATGCGGCTGGGGGAACCAGAAAATCCAGCCCATAATTTCCACTTTTGGCCCTGATAAAATAAGGTATCAAAAATAGTCTTTGCATCATGAAATCTAACTGCTCAAGTAGCTCACCTGCTTTTAGTCTGTTGATCAATTTTCATGTGGAACATTCTGTTTTACACAGAGCACACAATGGGCGGGATTTAGCGGGCCCATTAGCCATGGGCGCAAACCCTATAATGGCCACTAAATATCGCAAGAGGTCAAAAACAGGATTTGTGCAGACGAGATTTCAGAACGTGATTTTCCAGGGACCTCACCAATGACATGATCAGGTTCACACCCAGGTAGAGCGCGAACTTGATTTGCATCAATTTGAGTCCATTATAATATAAAAAGGCAGGGGGATGGGGACCTATACAAGGAATCAGAGGAGGAGGAATCAAGGACAAAAACGAAAGACAGAAAGTGGAACAAGAAAAGTGATAGGCAGAGATCAATGGCCAGATTCAAACAGGCCACATTGAAAAATATTGGGAGCGGAACAAATAATGTTAAAAAGACACATCTAAAGACTTTGTGCCTTAATGTGCGGAGTATTCGCACTAAAACATGATCTAATCGCGCAAATAGATGTAAACGGGTATGATATCATCGGGATTACGGAGACATGGCTGCATCGTATTCAGTATTTAGGAACGACAGACAAAAAAGAAAAGGCGATGGAGTTGCATTGCTGGTTAAAGAGTAAATTAACGCAATAGTGAGCAAGGATGTTAGCTCCGACAGTGTGAAATCTGTATGGTAGAGCTCAGAAATGCCAAAAGGCAAAAAACAGTAGTGGCCATTGTCTGTAGACTCCCAAACTGTAGTGGTGATGTTGGTAATGGCATTAAACAGGAAATTAGAGCCACATGCGATAACGGGACATCTGTAATTCTGGGTGATTTTAGTCTGCATATAGATTGGCAAATCAAATTTGTCACAATACCATAAAGGAGGAATTCCTGCAATGTATACCGGATGATTCTTTGGACCAATACATTGAGTACATTCGTCAGTATTCACTCAAGAAAAAGATAATATTGTGGAGGAGAATGCTGAGACCCAGGCTAATAGAATAGATGGGATTGAGGTGCGTAGGGAAGAAGTGTTGGCAATTCTGGACAAGGTGAAAATAGATAAGTCCCCGGGGCCTGATGGGATTTATCCTAGGATTCTCTGGGAAGCCAGGGAAGAGATTGCTGAGCCTTTGGCTTTGATTTTTAGGTCATCATTGGCTACAGGAATAGTGCCAGAGGACTGGAGGATAGCAAATGTGGTCCCTTTGTTCAAGAAGGGGAGTAGAGATAACCCCGGTAACTATAGGCCGGTGAGCCTAACGTCTGTGGTGGGTAAAGTCTTGGAGAGGATTATAAAAGATACGATTTATAATCATCTAGATAGGAATAATATGATTAGGGATAGTCAGCATGGTTTTGTGAAGGGTAGGTCATGCCTCACAAACCTTATCGAGTTCTTTGAGAAGGTGACTGAACAGGTAGACGAGGGTAGAGCAGTTGATGTGGTGTATATGGATTTCAGTAAAGCGTTTGATAAGGTTCCCCACGGTCGGCTATTGCAGAAAATACGGAGGCTGGGGATTGAGGGTGATTTAGAGATGTGGATCAGAAATTGGCTAGTTGAAAGAAGACAGAGAGTGGTAGTTGATGGGAAATGTTCAGAATGGAGTTCAGTTACGAGTGGCGTACCACAAGGATCTGTTCTGGGGCCATTGCTGTTTGTCATTTTTACAAATGACTTAGAGGAGGGCGCAGAAGGATGGGTGAGTAAATTTGCAGACGACACTAAAGTCGGTGGAGTTGTAGACAGTGCGGAAGGATGTTGCAGGTTACAGAGGGACATAGATAAGCTGCAGAGATGGGCTGAGAGGTGGCAAATGGAGTTTAATGTGGAGAAGTGTGAGGTGATTCACTTTGGAAAGAATAACAGAAATGCGGAATATTTGGCTAATGGTAAAATTCTTGGTAGTGTGGATGAGCAGAGGGATCTCGGTGTCCATGTACATAGATCCCTGAAAGTTGCCACCCAGGTTGATAGGGTTGTGAAGAAGGCCTATGGTGTGTTGGCCTTTATTGGTAGAGGGATTGAGTTCCGGAGCCATGAGGACATGTTGCAGTTGTACAAAACTCTAGTACGGCCGCATTTGGAGTATTGCGTACAGTTCTGGTCGCCTCATTATAGGAAGGACGTGGAAGCTTTGGAACGGGTGCAGAGGAGATTTACCAGGATGTTGCCTGGTATGGAGGGAAAATCTTATGAGGAAAGGCTGATGGACTTGAGGTTGTTTTCATTAGAGAGAAGAAGGTTAAGAGGTGACTTAATAGAGGCATACAAAATGATCAGAGGGTTAGATAGGGTGGACAGCGAGAGCCTTCTCCCGCGGATGGGGGTGGCTAGCACGAGGGGACATAGCCTTAAATTGAGGGGTAATAGATATAGGACAGAGGTCAGAGGTGGGTTTTTTACGCAAAGAGTGGTGAGGCCGTGGAATGCCCTACCTGCAACAGTAGTGAACACGCCAACATTGAGGGCATTTAAAAATTTATTGGATAAGCATATGGATGATAAGGGCATAGTGTAGGTTAGATGGCCTTTAGATTTTTTCCATGTCGGTGCAACATCGAGGGCCGAAGGGCCTGTACTGCGCTGTATCGTTCTATTGAGGAACCAATGAGAGAACAGGACATCCTGGAGTAAGTGCTTTGTACTGAGAACAAAGTCATTGACAATCTAGTTGTGTGAGACCCCTTGGGGATGAACGACCATAATATGATAGAATTTTTTATCAAGATGGATAGTGACATTGTTGATTCTGAGACTGAATCTTAATAAAGGAAATTACGATGATATGAGGAGCAAGTTGGCTATGATCAATTGGGAAATGTTACATTACGGGATGACTGTGGATAAGCAATGGCAAACTGACAAGGAGCGCATGGGAGAACTGGAATAATTGTTTATTCCTAAATGGCACAAAAATAAAACAGGAAGGGTAGCCAAGTCATGGCTTATAAGGGAAATTAGAGTGAGTAAATGGGCAAATGAGTGGCAGATGCATTATCATTTGGATAAATATGAGGTTATCCACTTTGGTAGCAAAAACAGAGAGGCAGACTAATCTGAATGGCCATGGCTTCGGAGAGAGGAACGTGCAACGAGACCCGGGTGTCCTCATCCACCAGTCACTGAAGATAAGCATGCAGGTGCAACAGGTGGTAAAGAAGGCAAATGGCATATTGACCTTCATAGCAAGAGGATTCGAGTACAGGAGCAAGGATGTATTTCTGCAGTTACACAGGACCTAGGTGAGGCCACACTGGAAATATTGTGTGCAGTTTTGGTCTCCTTATCTGATGAAGGACTTGCTATCGAGGGAGTGCAGTGAAGGTTACCCAGACTGATTCCTGGGATGGCGAGACTGATGTATGAGGAAAAATTGAGTCAGTTAGGATTATATTTGCTGGAGATTGAAGAATGGAGGGGATTTCATTGAAACTTATAACATTTTAACAGGACTAGACAGGGTAGAAGTAGGAAGGATGCTCCCGATTATGGGCGAGTCCAGAACCGGGATCACAGTCAAAGGATATAGGGTAAACCATTTAGGATTCAGATGAGGATGAAATTTCTTCACCCAGAGAATGGTGAGCCTGTAGAATTAGCGACCACAAAAAGCAGTTGAGTAAAATAAATCGTATCCTTTCAAAAAGAGGTTAGACATAGCTCTTGGGGCTGAAGGGATCAAAGGATATGGGTGGTAAGCAGAACAGGTTACTGAGTTGGATGGCCTGCCATAATCATAATGAGTGGCGGAGCAGGCTCGAAGTGCCAAATGGCCTACTCCTGCTCCTATTTTCTATGTTTCTATAATTCATGGAGCTGTGCGACAATATGTGCCATAGAAGAATTCACCTCACCAGAGGAGGCGGACGACACCGTCTTCCTGTGGCCAAGAAGGTCATGGCAGCCCTCAACTTTTATGTGCTGGGTCGTTCCAGGGCTCAACTGATCTGTGTGATATTTCGCAGGAATCCACCCATAAGTGGGCAGGGGCCTCGGGCACAGGTTTGTCCTTGGATCAAGCAGACCATTGATTGTCGAATCCCTGGGATTGGTTTCTACATTCCACTTTGAGAATAAATTTGAGAAAAATAAGTTTAATGTGGTAATTGAAAAATTTGATAGCTATTGTGAGCTTAAAAGAAATGAAAATCTACGTGAACAACTGCAAAAGGTAACAAAAAGCAATGCTAGTAGATCCTAGTAATATATCCCGTGCGAGCAAAGTAACTAAAAGTAGATGTTCCGACAAATTCTCTGGGGTAAGTGGCGCGAAAATCCACATCGGGGCGGACTCCATTGAAGCAGTAAAATCACCACGCTGCAGAAGAAGGCCAGTTTGCACAAGCGCACATGAAAAAAAAACACACTTCAGAAGACGGACATTTTGCACATGCACAGTTGAAGAAAAAACACGATCCGGAAGTTGACCGTTCTGCGCATGAGCACAACAATGTTGCGCATGTGCACTTGGAAAAAAAGCGCACTCCGGACAAAGACTGTTCTGCGCATGCCCATAAGAAGTTTGCGCATGATGCCATGAGCATGATGTTGTGTACATGTTCTGGCCACGCCCACTTAAGAAAACAACGCCCAGCATGCTCCGCGGCAACATACACTCCAATATAATACCATTGCAAGGATCCTCCTCAATTGACTCCTCCCAGTGGCTGAAGAATTCCTTCCAGAGTTGCAATGCAGGTATTACCAATTGAGGCACGGGAAAAAGATATTTAAAGTCGAGCAAACTAAACAATTTTGCCTCGCAATGCAGAACAGGGGTGAAATTTCAACAAACAGCTGAACAAGCAGTTTTCAGCATAAAACAAGAAGGTAATTTTAACAAATATAAGAAGACAGAAGATATCCCCATCATTGAAAAATATTACTCAGATATGGAAGATAAATTCTGGTTAGATGATTATTGCATTAGTAGCACGATTGAAAAAATAATTAGTACTCCACTAAACATAGATGGAACCAATAGATTAATGGAATTGCAAATGCATCTCATGTATCTTACAATACTTTTTGTGCTGGCATCGACTCAAATTATTCTCTAGAATTAATATTCCTGATTTATAATAAGTATTTGTTTTTGTGTGAAATACCTTTATTTTATCTACTATACTTGCTTTTGCAGAACTTTATTCCATTAATTATTCAGCATAAACTGGACAGAATAACAAACATAGTAAAGACTAATTACTGAAATTACCAAAGAGGGCGGCATGGTAGCAAAGTGGTTAGCACTGTTGCTTCACAGTGCCAGGGTCCCAGGTTCGATTCCTAGCTTGGGTCACTGTCTGTGCAGCGTCTGCACGTTCTCCCCGTGTCTGCGTGGGTTTCCTCCGGGTGCTCTAGTTTCCTCCCACAAGTCTGTTAGGAAATTTGAACATTCTGAATTCTCCCTCAGTGTACCCGAACAGGTGCCAGAGTGTGACGACTAGGGCGTTTTCACAATAACTTAATTGAAGTGTTAATGTAAACCTACTTCTTACACTAATAAAGATTATTATTATTTCTCAAGTTTCTAACCACAAGTGCGTGCAGGAGGTTACAGACGACTCTTTTGGCAAGACCCACAATTGCATTGCCTTCGCTAAGATCAACCAGCTAGCTAGAACGCATGAGCACTGGGCTTCACTGCTCTTTCTGATTCCCACACGCACAGGGTGCCATTGAGTACACTCATGTAGCAATTAAAGCTCCCTGGCAACAGACACTCCAATATAATACCATTTACAAGGATCCTACTTAATTTACTCCTCCCAGTGGCCAAATAATTCCTTCCTGAGCTGCAATGCAGTTTTCACCAATTGAGGCACTGCAAACATGATTTTCACTGTATGACCACTAAAAAATTAAAAAATGCAAAGAACAGCAGCGATCACTGTACATGTTCTTTTTCGACTTCAAGAAAGCCTTTGACTCTGTTAACCATGAAGGTTATGGAGTATCCTCCTCAAGTTTGACTGCCCTCAGGAGTTTATTGCCATCATCTGTCCACTCCATGGTGACATGCCAGTCAAGATTCTCACCAATGGAACCACCATAGACCCTATCACAGTGAAGGCTGGGGCCAGACATGATTGTATGATCACACCAACTCTTTTCTCTAATTTCCGAACTGCAAAACGGCACCTCACCTCCAACACATTATTCATAAGTGTGGAGATAATTTGCAGAACTGATGGGAAACTGTTCAATCCATGCCACCTTCGATCCAAAATCACTTGAATTTCAGACACAGAACTTGTGCGTGCTTGTGTGTGAGATCGAGTCACTACTTCTCCGAAGCAGATAAGAAAATGAGCCTTTGACTAAACACATGGAAAACGATGATCCTCTTCCAAGAGCACAACACCGCCAGTTCACAATCACCTCTAATGTGATATCTCATCCTGAGTAACAAGGTCAGTTCTGTACAGGCGCGATTTTCCGCTCCCACGCTGGGTGGGAGAATCGCGGGAGGGCCACTCTGGCAACCCGCGATTCTCCCACCTCCCCCAAAATGGCGTGTCACGTTTGGCGACACGCCGCTCGGAGAATCGCGGGCAGCAGTTTTTCACGGCGACCCGCGATTCTCCGACGCGGATAGGCCAAGCGGCCTGCCGTTCCCGACCTGTTCACGCCAGCGGCAAACACACCTGGTCGCTGCTGGCGTGAACATGGCACCAAAAGCTGGTTTGTGGCTTGTGGGGGGTGGAGAGGGGAGTGAGCACCACGACCGTGCTCGGGAGGGGACTGGCCCACGTTCGGTGCCCACCGATCGTCGGGCCGGCGTCTCAAAGGGACGCACTCTTTCCCCTCCGCCGTCCCGCAAGATCAAGCCGCAACGTCTTGCGGGGCAGCGGAGGGGAAGACGGCAACCGCGCATGCGCGGGCTGGCGCCGACCAACCTGCACATGCGCAGCTGACGTCATTAGGCGCGCCGGCCGCGTCATTTTTGGTGCGCCGGGCCTTGACGCCAGCGACAAGGCCCCGCGGCCGAGATTTACGGCACGGCCCTCCTAGTCCCCCCGTGGGGGGGGGGGGGGGGGGATGAATAGGGGGCGAGGAGCGGCCTCCGACGCCATCGTGAACCTCTCCGGGTTTCACAACGGCATTGGGCCTTGCGGAGAATTCCGCCCTGTATATTGGAATAGAAAAGTGACAAAGAACTGTGAAATAATGCATTCTGCAATTTAGGAGAGGCTATATAAAGCAAATGCTACAATTTTAAAGGGGTGCAGGAACAGAGAGAGGTGAAGGTTCACAGGCAATAATATTTGACGGTGCGACGACAATCTGATCAGGGAATAAATAATCATAGTGAATCTTTACAAATCACTGCTTAGACCTCAGCTGGAGTATTGCGTCCAATTCTGAGCATCATAATTTAGGAATGGTGACAAGGCCTTGAAGAGACTGCAAAGGAGGTTTACCAGAATGGTATCAGGGATGAGTGTCTTCGATTGGCAAGGCTAGTAATAAAGTTTCTCTCAGTATAATTTTTGTACATCCCTATTGCCACAGTTGTTTTGATTTATTCTCTGGAGTCTCATCTACAAACTCCATCATCCCTTACAATCCCAGCTATGTGAACCCTGAACAAGCCTGATAATTATTAGGATCTGGTTTGATAGACTATCAGACGTTAAAGAATGTAATTCGTGGAAGAACCAAGGTTAAGGAAATAAGCGGCAGCACTCCAAGATTAAATTGAAACAGCAAAAGAAACCTTATTATGCAAACTTGAGCAAAACAAACACAAGCAATAATGACTAAATAGATGCTGCCAACACTTTCATCCCAAATGCGCGCAGCTTCGAACGATCTAACTTTGGTTTCAGTACAGTGTTTAAATCCCCATTGAGGACCAACTGATGGGTATCTAGATTTGGAATGGCTGCCACCAACCTTTGGAACTTCATGTTGTCCTTCTCCCTTACTTTTGTTTTTGTAATATTTTTCCCCCTTCTTAACCATACAAATTCTCGACCCTCAGTTCTTTCCTGAACATTTATTTATGATCCTAATATAATACGAACAACCAAATATGCTAATAATAAACATCACAACTCGCCAGCTCAGTTATCACATCTTGGTAGATATGAATGGTGTTGCCTTCCCATCTCACCTCTTGTTTCAACTTCGCCCGTTACAATACTCATTCCTTAGTCTGATACCTGCTGGTGGTTGGTTTACTGTGTTTTCAGGCAAAGTGATCGGTGGGCCCTGTCTAGCACTGAATGGGTAACCACCTCTTCTTCACCCAACAGTTTTGCAAACATTCTGCCAAAGTATTCCTTTGGTCTTTGACCTTCCAAGTCCCACAATCCGTTGATTGTTCCATCTCGACCGGTTCTCCAAGTCTTCCATTTTTGTCTTCAGGTCTTTAATGATGGCATGAACCCTTGCTTCCTCTATTTCTAATGATTTGAGGTGGTTACGATGTCTTGATAGTGCTTCTTCCATCTCCTTCATCACATCCCCACGTTCCCACACTGTCACTGATGTCTTGCTCAAAGCCTCCTTTATTGGGACCAGCGTGTCCTCCACTGACTGCTTTAGGGTTTTCATCATCCCTTTACCTTATCGTTTGAAGTGTTTGGTGAATTGCCTTTCAAATTCAGCAGCCATAACTTCAAAGAGGATATCCATTGTGGCAAGTGTAGCAGCGCATCTGACGATTTTGTTCCCGCCACCTTGAATGTACACTCTGACAGTATTTACTCTCGTCATTGTACTTCTTTCTGGGCTTCGACCTTTATTTGTGACTACTGTGGTAAGCGCAGCAACAGCAACATCATCCAATGACTTTACTCCCACATTTTGGCTGTACTATCTGCCGGCATTATCACCTCCACCCTTTCTTCCTTGGGGCTCAGGCCTTCATTCGCCACCATCAATGAAGAAACGCTGAATATTGTCCTTTTACCTGACAGCTTCCGCTGGGCTCGATGCATCGTCGACATTAGATTTTATCAGGATCAATTTCTGGTGAAGTTTTTTTATAAACGGGAAAAAAAGGGCAAGAATCAAGGATGTCAACGGGAGCCACCAAACGTGTGGCACCTCTTCCATATCGCCAACCAGATACATTTATGAAGGAGATGGGGCAGGTTTTACACCCAGAGGGAAGAGAATACTCCTTCTTCTCTCCAGTACACAATGTATATTCATGGATCGATTTTTTTTTCATCATGGGAGGGCACTAATTCAGGGGGTGAAGAAAGCAAATTATTCTGCCATCGTTATTTCGGACCATGCTGCACACTTGGTAGAAGTAGTCTTGGAAAAGGGGCCGATTCAATGGTGGATGGGTGTGGGATTTGAAATGAAATTAAATGAAAATCGCTTATTGTCACGAGTAGGCTTCAATTAAGTTACTGTGAAAAGCCCCTAGTCGCCACATTCCGGCGCCTGTCCGGGGAGGCTGGTACGGGAATCGAACCGTGCTGCTGGCCTGCTTAGTCTGCTTTAAAAGCCAGCGATTTAGCCCAGTCAGCTAAATTTTTGGCGGATTTGAGCTTTTGTGAAAGTATAAGTGAAGTTATCAATGAATATATCAGGCATAATAATAATGGGGAGGTCTCGCCTTTAATGGTTTGGGAAGCTCTAAAGGCAGTAGTGTGGGGGGAAATGATCTCATACAAGGCACAGATGGATAGAGAAGAGGGAGGAACACCAATGGGCAGTGAACAAAATTTTAGAGGTGGATGGGAAGTATGCGGAGAAACCAACACCGGAGTTATTGAACAGCAGGAAGGACTTCAAATGAAGTTAGATTTACTATCGGCTCGGAAAGCAGTCCATCAGTTAAGACGGGCTAAGGGGGCAGTGTATGAATATGGAGACAGAAGTTGGCAGGACAACTTTGGCATCAGGCGGCCTTGAGGGAGATTATACAGGTCCGGGATGAAACGGGGAGGTTGGTATCAGCACTGGAAAAGGTGAATAAGTTGTTCGAGAAGTTTTATAGGTATTTGTACAGAACAGCGCCCCCGGGGGATGAGTGATATCTGCAAAAATTCTGCAAGAAATTGAAATTTCCAAAGCAAGATGAGGAAGATAAGGGGTGGGTTTCTCCGTCCCGCCGCGCCAGATTTCTGGTTCAGCGCACTGTCGGGATTCTCCGTTTTGTTGCCTGGTCAATGAGGTTTTCCATTGGGGGGCAGCCCCTCACCATCGGGAAACCCCTGGGCAGTCGACAAAATCGTGCATCCCAACGGCGGAGAATTCAGCCAAAGGTCTGAGTGGAGGGACCTATTGGTATGGAGGAAATACAGACTGCAATGGGGAAGATGCAGGCAGGAAAGGCAGCAGGGCCAGATTGATTCCCAGTGGAGGTCTACAAGAGATTTATGGATAAACTGGCTCCACTGCTAGTAATGATGTTTGAAGATGCAGTGAAAACGAGGGTGCTCCCAGATACAATGGGTCAAGCTTTGATTTCACTATTGTTGAAAAAAGATAAAGATCCGATGGAGTGTGGGTCATATCAGCCAATATCATTATTAAACATGGACATTAAGATATTGGCAAAGGTGTTGGCTCTTAGATTAGAGAAGTGCCTGCCACAGATAGTGAGGGAAGACCAAAAGAGACTCGTAAAGTGGAGACGGTTAGCTTCAAATGTACGATGCCTGTTAAACGTCATATTGGCTCCGGCAGAGAGGAAGGAGCAGGAGTTGATAGTGGCATTAGATGCAGAGAAAACGATCAAATGGAAGTATTTGTTTGCGGTGATGGAACAGCTTGGAATTGGAACTAAACTTGCAGCATGGATGAAATTATTGTATTCAGATCCGAAGGCGAGTGTACAGACAATCAAAATGAACTCAGAGTACTTTTGGTTACAAAGGGGAATGAGACAAGGTGCCCCATTTTCCCTCTACTATTTACTTTAGCTATAAAGCCCTGGGCCATTGTGCTGAGGAGCTCATATAAATGGACGGGAATAATGAGGATGGGGGTGTGGAACACATGGTGTCATTATTCGCCGATGATTTACTTTTATATATATCTGACCTGATACCTACGATTGGATACATTTATGGGACTACTAAAATGGTTCGGATTCTTCTCAGGCTATAAGTTAAATTTTGGAAAACATTTTTTAAAAAAATAATTTAGAGTGAGTACCCAATTCATTTTTTCCAATTAAGGGGCAATTTAGCATGGCCAATCCACCTACCATGCAAATCTTTGTGTTGTGGTGGCGAAACCCATGCAAACACGGGCAGAATGTGAAAACTCCACATGGACAGTGACCCAGAGCTGGGATCAAACCTGGGACCGTGGCGCCGTGAGACAGCAGTGCTAACGCTTTTCAATTTTAACACCGAGGCAAGGATAGAACATGGGAGAGATCCCGTTTTGGGCAGCAACCAATCAGTTTATATACTTGGGGTTACAGGTAGATCGAGACTGGGATCAGATCTGTAAATTAAACTTTACAAGCCTAACAGGAAGGCTTACAAAGATGGGATAGTCTGCCCCTATCGCTTGCAGGCCGAATGCAAGTGGGAAAAATGAACGTTCTACTACTGTTTTTGTTTTTATTTCAGTGTCTCCTGGTCTTTTGATCGAAAGTGTATTTTGTGGAGGAGAAACGATTGATCTCTTTGTTTATATGGGCTGGGATGGTCCCTAGGATTTGTGAATTGTTGCTTCAGAAAGGGCATCAATTGAGCGTCCTTGCCCTGTTCAGTCTTATGTATTATAACTGGGCAGTGAACACCAAGACGATTTGATGCTGGAGTAAGGAACTGGATACACTGTGGGTACAAATGGAAGAAGAGGCAAGTAAGGGGTGGGCGCTGCCTACAGCACCACTCCCTTTAGCACCATGGAAATTCTCAAAGAGCCCGGTTGTGGTTTCAACACTGAAGATATGGAAGTAGTTTTGCAAACATTTTAAGTTAGTGCCAGTGTCAAACTGATGCCAGTCCAAGAAAACCATCTCTCTGAACCGGTGAAAATAGATGCTGGGTTCCAAGACTGGGAGGGAAAAGGTGTGATCACGTTGAAAGACTTGTTTCTGGATGGTCTTTTTGCAACTTAAAAAAAATTCATTTATAGGATGTGTGTGTCGCTTGTTAGGCCAGCACTTATTGCCCCTCCTTAGTTGCCCTTCAGAAGGTGGTGGTGAGTTGCCTTCTTGAACCGCTGCAGCCCTTGAGGTGTAGATACATCCCTGTGCCGTTAGGGAGGGAGTTTCAGGATGTTTCCCCAGTGACAGTGAAGGAACGGCGATATATTTCCAAGTCAGGGAGTTGAGTGACTTGTCCGGCTAGATGGTAGTGGGTTGTGGGTTTGGAAGGTGCTGTCTAAGGAACCTTGGTGAGTTGCTGCAGTGCATCATGTAGATGGTACACAAGGTTGCCACTGTTCATCAGTGGTGGAGTGTTTGAATGTTTGTGGAAGGAGGAGCAATCAAGCGGGCTGCTTTGTCCTGGATGGTGTCAAGATTCTTGAGTGTTGTTGGAGCTGCACTCGTCCAGGTAAGTCCTGTTACACTCCTGTAATGTGTGCCTTGTAAATGGTGGGCCAACTTTTGGGGGGGGCGGGGGTCAGGAGGTGAGCTCCTTGCCGTAGGATTCCTAGTTTTTGACCTACCTTGGTAGTCATAGTATTAATTTGGCTCGTCCAGTTTAGTTTCTGATCAATGGGAACCCCCAGGATGTTGATTGTGGGGATTCCGATATGGTACTGCCTTTGAATGCCCATGGTTAGATCCTCTCTTGTAGGAGATGGTCATTGCCTGACACTTGCCTGTATGGCATGAATGTAACTTGCCACTTGTCAGCCCAGCCAGGATATTGTCCAGGTCTTGCTGCATTTCGACATTGACAGCTTCATTATCTGAGGAGTCGCGAATGGTGCTGAACATTGTGCGGTTATGTGCAAACATCTCCACTTCTGGCCTTCTGATTGAAGGGAGGTGAAGATGTTTGGGCCTAGGACACTACCCTGATGAACTCCTGCAGTGATGTCCTGGAGCTGAGATGATTGATCTCCAACCACCACAACCATCTTCTTTTGTACCAGGTATGACTCTAACTAGCGAAGTTTTCCTCCTGATTCCCATTGACTCCAGTTTAGCTAGGGCTCCTTGATGTCATACTTGGTCAAATGCTGCCTTGATGTCAACGACAGTCACTCTCACTTTACGACTGGCATTGAGCTCTTTTCTCCATGTTTGAACCAAGGCTGTAATGAGGTCAGGAGTTGAGTGACCCTGGCAGAACCCAAACGGAGCACCTGTGAACAGGTTATTGCCGACTAAGTGCCGCTTGATAGCACTGTTGATAACTCCTTCCATCACTTTGCTGATAATGGAGAGTAGACTGATTGGGCGGTAATTAGCTGGGTTGAATTTGTCTTGTTTCTTGTGTACCAGGACACACCTGGGCAATTTTCCACATTGCTGGGTAGATGCCAGTGTTGTAGCTGCACTGGAACAGCTTGGCCTAGGGGTGCGGCAAGTTCTGAGCACAAGTTTTCAGTACTATTGTTGGAATATTATCAAGACCATAGCCTTTGCAGTATCCAGTGTCTTCAGCCCTTTCTGAATATCACGTGGAGTGAATAGCGCTGATGACTGACATCTGTGATGCTGGGGACCTCCGGAGGAGACCGAGATGGATCATCCACTCGGCACTTCTGGCTGAAGATTGTTGCGAATGCCTCAGCCTTGTCTTTTACGCAGGTGTGTTGGGCTCCTCCATCATGAGGATGGGGATATTTGTGGAGCCTTTAGATGTGCGGGTTAGGTGGATTGGCTATGCTAAATTGCCCGTAGTGTCCTAAAAAAAGTAAGGTGTTGGGGGGTGGGTTGTTGGGTTATCAGTATAGGGTGGATACGTGGGTTTGAGTGGGGTGATCATTGCTCGACACAACATCGAGGGCTGAAGGGCCTGTTCTGTGCTGTACTGTTCTATGTTCTATGTTCTCCTCCAGTAAGCTGTTTACTAGTCCATCACCATTCACGGCTGGATGTAGCAAGACTACAGAGCTTAGATCTGATGTGTTCTTTGTGAAATTGCATAGCTATGTCTATTACTTGCTGCTTAAGCTGTTTGGCACACAAGTAGTCCTTCACCAGGTTGACACCTCATTTTTTGGTATGCCTGATGTTACTCCTGGCATGCTCTCCTGCACTCTTCATTGAACCAGGGTTGATCCCCTGACTTGGTGGCAATGGTAGATTGAACATTTGAAGAATTTAGGGAGAAATCTGAGCTCCCCAAGGAGGGAGGGCTTTAGATATATGTCGATATGGTCTTTTGTAAAGAAGACCTTTCCTACATTCCCATTGTTACTCCCTTCTTCTATGCTGGAAGAGGTGCTGATGGTATCGGGGATAGAAGGGGGAGTTACCTCTGCTATTTATGGGAAAATTATGGAAGCAGGATCAGAATCCCTGGAAAGATTGAAGGCCAAATGCGATGAGGAATTTGGGGAGAAGTTGGAGGCAGGGTTGTGGTGCAAATAATTACGGAGGGTAAATGCATCGACCTTGTGCACGAGGTTGGCACTAATACAATTGAAGGTAGTTCACAGAACACATTTGATGTGGCCGAGAATGAGTCACCTGTTCGAAGGGGTTGAGCACATTTGGGAAAGGTGCGGGAGGGGGCCGGCCAATCATGCGGACATGTTTAGTTTGTGTCTCAAACTGAGGAAGTTCTGGAGCCCCTTCTTTAGTACCAACTCTACAGAATTACAGTTGGCCCTAGAACCCAAACCCCGAAGTGCCATATTCAGGGTGTTGGACTTGCCGTAGCTCCAGACAGGAGGGGGAGGCAGATGTCTTAGCCTTTGCCTCGCTGGGGAGGCGGATCCTACTGGGTTGCAGGTCAGTTGCTCCACCCTGTGCATCAGTATGGCTGGGAAACTTTTTTTTTAAAAATTTTTAAAAATATTTTTATTCTCCTTTTTCACAATTTTTCTCCCGAATTTACACCCAACAACAATTAATAACCAACAACAAATATCTCAAACCCCATAACAGTAACAACGATCCTATCCTTCCACTATGCCCAGACATCAGCCCGCATGTTAACATAAACAAATGACAAAGAAAAAAAAAGGAATCAGGGATTACCCCATAGCCATCTTCAACATACACAGCCCCCCCCCCCCCCCCCCACCCACCCTCCCCCCCCCCCCCCCCCCACTCATTTTTGATGTTATCCAGTTTTTGAAAGTGCAGAATAAATAGTGCCCATGACTTGTAGAACCCCTCCGAACTTCCCCTCAGTTCGAACTTAACCTTCTCACGGGTCAAGTATTCCAACAGGTCCCCCCCGCCACGCCAGGGCACAGGGTGGAGAGGCTGCTCTCCATCCCAGCAGGGTCCGCCTTTGGGCGATCAACGAGGCGAAGGCTATGATATCTGCCTCCGCACCCATTTCCAACCCTGGCTGATCCGACACCCCGAATATGGCCTCCCGGGGACCCGGGTCCAGCTTCACATGCACCACCTTGGAAATTACCCTAAACACCTCCTTCCAGTACTCCCCAACCTTTGGACAGGACCAAAACATATGAACGTGATTAGCTGCCCCCCCCCCCCCCCACCCCGCAACGTTCACACACATCTTCTACCCCTTCAAAGAATCGGCTCATCCTCGCCCTCGTGAGGTGTGCCCTGTACACCACCTTCAGCTGTATCAGCATGGCTCGGAAACTTATTGGAGTTTCTAAGCCTAGAGAAGGGTAAATTTAGCTTAAGAGGGAATGAAGAGGGGTTTCGCAAGAGATTGCATCTGTTCATATCTTACTTTTGAGGAATTAGCCTCAGTAAGCAGCTAAAAGCGGATGGGGGAGTAGTTAGTTGATGAATTGTTTTCAGGTTGAGGAATTGTTAACTATTAGCTGAATATGTGTAATTTAAAGTCTCTAAAACATTTTGAAAAAGCTAATAATTTTTTTTTAAATGTTGACTAAATAGATACTTGAGCAAATAGGACAATGATTCGAAACAATATGAGCTTCTACCTTATACTCAATCCAACAGACGTAGGCCAGCTTCATCTTTTTACTGTGTCTTTCACTCGGATAAACTTTTAAATATACTCATATTCTAGGAGGCAGTTCTTTTTTCTCAGGGTCTGGCTACACCGGCCACACATTTTTACCGATATGACATCCTGGTCCAAGTACAGGTATTGGTGATGGCAATGCCATGACCCACAAGGCACATTCCTTGGCATCTCATCCAAAGCTGAACTTGGCCTCTCTTTACAGAGCTACTTAGTCCAACTGAATTCTCTAGAGCTCCCTCTGCGCCTCTCTAAACATACGAACCTGAATTCTTTGGTTAAACACAATAGACTGAATATCTGCAGCCTCCAGGTCAGCTTCTCTTACACTTTTTCACAAGAAAAATCCCACCAGTTTTATTTTTAGAGCATTGCTCCACCCTCAGCAATTTTCTCCACAACAATTTCGGGGCTTTCTTGCTTCTAAAAGCCTCTCAGCTGGGTCAAACTTTCAAGTGAAGTTTGTAAACACACACATCTACACTAAGCCGAACCAAAAACAACCCCCAATTCACCTTATTTGACAAGCTATTCCACTCCAACTAATCTTGCCTTCCATGGGTCAGTGTCTGTTCCCTTAGTATAAAGCATTTTGGGATGTTTCCTACATTAACAATTTTACATTTACACTAGTGACTGATGTTGTTCTTGTAATGGATGTGCATCAGACATAGATGTGATTCATGTGTATACAGATTGAATTGATATGGCCTGCTGAAGGGCAAGCACTTCACTGGACACTGGTCACACACGCAGAAAATGATCCAAGCAAAAATAGAAGGCTAAACACATTTTTCAGAAGCTAGGAATTAGGCACTTGCCAAACAATTTATCAAAAAAAAGAATGCTTTTTGCAGCACAAAAACGTTACCACTAATCACTAAAGGGCACACAAGGATTTGGACAATTGTCACAAATAAAATTAACAATGGGTGGATTTCCCATTCAACCCGCTGCATGTTCTATGACTGCGGAGGCCAACCGTCATTAGCCGGCAGCGAGATCTTCTGATTCCGCCACTTTCAACAGGGTTCCCGTTGGAAGCACCTTCCATTGAGTATTCCCTGTGCCTGGAGCAGCACAATGGCACAGTGGTTAGCACTGCTGCCTCAGGGTGCGAGGACCCGGGTTCGATCCAAGCCACTGGCCATGTGGAGTTTGCACATTCTCCCTTTGCCTGCGTGGATCTCACACCCTCAGCCCAAAGTTGTGCAGAGTAGGTGGATTGGCCATGCTAAATTGCCCCTTAATTGGAATTTGTTTAAAAAACCCGGTGCCTAGGAGACCCTGAGTGATCGTTGTTTAGCACTAGTCTCCACCAATGTGGACCAGGTGTACTGACACTTGGGGAGGTTTCCCAGGCGACCGGGGCCTGTGGGAGGTCGGGCTCTGGGCACTGTGGCACTGCCAACTGAGTGCCCAGATTGCAGTGCCAGCATGGCTGGGGCATTGTTAAGGGCCAGAGTAGCAGTGCCAAGGTGCCCGGGTGGCATTTTGCCAAGGCTTGCCCTCATGAAGTAGGTTTAGGTGGGCTCGAGGACCCCCTCAGTGGTAAGTTGGGGCATTGGGGGGTTCGGAAGCCGCAGTGGGGGGTTCAGAAATCTGGATCTCTTCCTGCACTGACAAGTGGAGCTTGTGCAGGAAAGGAGCCTCGGTGTGACCTCAGCAGGCATTCCTTTCTGAGGCTGAGAAATGAAGCAGAGTCCCATTTAATAGTGGAATCGTTCTCGGTGCTGCAAGCGCCGGGAGACACACGACTAAACGGGTCCGACATGGGACTCTGATTTCCATTAAACCACGCCTTGAATTTTCAGCTTAATTTAAAATAATATCAACCATCAATTGAGCACATTCCTTATTATAATGCTGAGTATCAAAATAATTAACCATCACCAAATTCTAAAAAGGTATCCCTCTGAATTTCACCTCAGAGGAGCTCAAAAAATAAACTAAGGATCAATCATATGAGCCAGATCCCTGATTTCCATACAGATAACCCAGAGCTTGCTGCAGAAAGATGCATACCTTCTTTATTAGACTATTGACAATATTCATGTCCGTGTGTCTGGAAACATGTAACTGCACATTGACACAGCAACAGTGCATGATAATATACAATGAAGATAGGGTTGGCTGGCAAATTTCTTTCGTCAACCTATGTTCTGCAATGACTTGAAGCATCAACTCTCCTTGCATTTATGTAATACAAGTATTGTCATTCAGAATAACAACAAGTTATCTGAAGGTAATTCCAAGAGGATTTATGGACTGCGATCTAGATCATCTTTGGCTGAGTCTATGGGATAGGTTTTAATTTTCACCAGAGTACAGTAAATCCAGCACCTTTGCATCACTGGATGTTCCCTTCTATTTCAGCCAGTCAGATACTACCAGTTTTCTACCTGGCAGCAAACATTACAGTTTAACCCCTTGTATTTTTACTTTATGGAAGATATGTCGTGTAAAATGTTCTTTTGAAGTTTGTAAGAAATCTATGATCCACAATAGGTAAAGCAACATACTTTGGAACTGTTTATTAACATATATCTCTGTCAGAATAGAATACATATTCACAATCACAGTAATTTATTGCACAGTTCTTCCATATTGACGAAAGGCGACTCTGCAAATTATGGCCACCCCATTATGTACTGTTGTCACCACAAGTAAAATGGCTCCTCAGAGCTACAGGGAATACTTTTTGATTAAACCATCTTATCTTTCAAGAGAACAAAGAGGATAAAGGTAACCGTTCTGATACTGACTCACTGGTTTTGCCCAGGAGATTAAATGAATGATCTCTCAACACTTTCATTGTGAAAATGCAAATTTGCCTCGTCAAATCGAGAAGTTTTTGCCACTGAACAAAATACAGCAGAAGGAAGATTTCAGATTGTTAATTAAAATACCACTATCCTTAATTTCTGACCATGACATGACATTGACGTGAAGCCACACAATTCAGTAGCCATCTTGTCTCTCTACTAAAGATAGATCGAAAATTCAAAATGCTTTTCAGAGACATCTTCAGAGATGCAGAAAAAAATCCTTCAGAAGAGTAAGAGAGAGGGTCCAACAGGCAAAGCCATCAACTGCTGCAGTGAAGCAGTTAAGTAACTATCCACAATATCTCAAAAGAGAAACTGTCTCCTCTAACCTGCTCCATCTTCAAGTCTACCTGTGAAAGCAAATTCCAGGAAGATAAACTCTAGAAACCATCACAGCCATTGAGAAATCTCTGCATTTTTTGAGACCTTCATTTCATCTAAAGGTAGACTTCTTACAACAAAACATTAGACCTGCACTGAAATAAAAATTGAGTTAAGTTCTATTTTTATAATTACTATTTTCCTTCAACAGTACCTAGTTTACATGTATATACCAGTGTAGGTAAGTTCAAAGAACAAAGAACAAAGAAAATTACAGCACAGGCCCTCCCAGCCTGCGCCGATCCAGATCCTTTATCTAAACCTGTCTCCTATTTTCCAAGGTCTACTTCTTTCTGTTCCCCACCCGTTCATATACCTGTCCAGGTGCATCTTAAATGATGCTATCGTACCCGCCTCTACCACCTCCGCTGGTAAAGCGTTCCAGGCACCCACCACAATCTGCGTAAAAAACTTTCCACGCACATCTCCCTTAAACTTTTCACCTCTCACCTTAAAATCATGACCCCTTGTAACTGACACCCCCAATCTTGGAAAAAGCTTGTTGCTATCCACCCTGTCCATACCTCTCATAATTTTGTAGACCTCAATCAGGTCCCCCCTCAACCTCCGTCTTTCCAACGAAAACAATCCTAATCTACTCAACCTTTCTTCACAGCTAGCACCCGCCATACCAGGCAACATTCTGGTGAACCTCCTCTGAACCCTCTCCAAGGCATCCACATCCTTCTGGTAATGTGGCGACCAGAACTGCACGCAGTATTCCAAATGTGGCCGAACCAAAGTCCTATACAACTGTAACATGACCTGCCAACTCTTGTACTCAATACCCCGTCCGATGAAGGCAAGCATGCTGTATGCCTTCTTGACCACTCTATCAACCTGCGTTGCCACCTTCAGGGTACAATGGACCTGAACTCCCAGATCTCTCTGCACATCAATTTTCCCCAAGACCCTTCCATTGACCACATAGTCCGCTCTTGAATTTGATCTTCCAAAATGCATCACCTCGCATTTGCCTGGATTGAACTCCATCTGCCATTTCTCTGCCCAACTCTCCAATCTATCTATATTTTGTTGTATTCTCTGACAGTCCTCCTCGCTATCTGCAACTCCACCAATCTTAGTATCATCTGCAAACTTGCTAATCAGACTATCTGTACCTTCCTCCAGGTCATTTATGTAGATCGCAAACAACAGTGGTCCGAGCACGGATCCCTGTGGAACACCACTAGTCACCCTTCTCCATTTTTAGACACTCCCTTCCACCACTACTCTCTGTCTCCTGTTGCCCAGCCAGTTCTTTATCCATCTAGCTAGTACACCCTGAACCCCATACGACTTCACATTTTCCATCAACCTGCCATGGGAAACCTTATCAAACGCCTTACTAAAATCCATGTATACGACATCTACAGCCCTTCCCTCATCAATTAACTTTGTCACTTCCTCAAAGAATTCTATTAGGTTTGTAAGACATGACCTTCCCTGCACAAAACCATGCTGCCTATCACTGATAAGTCTATTTTCTTCCAGATGTGAATAGATCCTATCCCTCAGTATCTTCTCCAACAGTTTGCCTACCACTGACGTCAAGCTCACAGGTCTATAATTCCCTGGATTATCCCTGCTACCCTTCTTAAACAAAGGGACAACATTAGCAATTCTCCAGTCCTCCGGGACCTCACCCGTGCTCAAGGATGCTGCAAAGATATCTGTTAAGGCCCCAGCTATTTCGACCCTCGCTTCCCTCACTAACCTGGGATAGATCCCATCCGGTCCTGGGGACTTGTCCACCTTAATGTCTTTTAGAATACCCAAAACTTCCCCCTTCCATATGACAACTTGACTGAGAGTATTTAAACATCCATCCTTAGCCTCAATATCCGTCTTGTCCCTCTCCTTTGTGAATACCGATGCAAAGTACTCATTAAGAATCTCACCCATTTCCTCTGAGTCCACGCATAAATTCCCTCTTTTGTCTTTAAGTGGGCCAATCCTTTCTCTAGTTACCCTCTTGCTCCTTACATACGAATAAAATGCTTTGGGATTTTCCTTAACCCTGTTAGCCAAAGATATTTCATGACCCCTTTTAGCCCTCTTTACTGCGCGTTTGAGATTCGTCCTACTTTCCCGATATTCCTCCAAAGCTTCATCAGTTTTGAGTTGCCTCGATCCTATGTATGCTTCCCTTTTCATCTTAGCTAGTCTCACAATTTCCCCCGTCATCCATGGTTCCCTAATCTTGCCATTTCTATCTTTCATTTTCACAGGAACATGTCTGTCCTGCACTCTAATCAACCTTTCCTTAAAAGACTTCCACATTTCAAATGTGGATTTACCCTTAAACAGCTGCTCCCAATCCACATTCCCTAGCTCCTGCCGAATTTTGTTATACTCTGCCTTTCCCCAATTTAGCACTCTTCCTTTCGGACCACTCTTGTTCTTGTCCATGAGTATTCTAAAACTTACGGAATTGTGATCGCTATTCCCAAAGTAATCACCGACTGAAACATCAACCACCTGGCCGGGATCATTCCCCAATACCAGGTCCAGTATGGCCCCTTCCCGAGTTGGACTATTTACATACTGCTCTAAAACACTCTCCTGGATGCTCCTTACAAACTCTGCTCCATCTACGCCTCCAACACTACATGAATCCCATTCAATGTTGGGGAAGTTAAAATCTCCCATCACAACCACCCTATTGCTCCTACATTTTTCTATAATCTGTCTGCATATTTGTACCTCTACTTCATGCTCACTTTTGGGAGGCCGGTAGTAAAGTCCCAACAATGTTACTACACTCTTCCTATTTCTCAGCTCCACCCATATTGCCTCAGTGCTCGAATCCTCCATCGTGCCCTCCTTAATCACAGCTGTGATATCATCTCTGATGAGTAATGCAACTTCTCCACCCCTTCTACCTCCCTCTCTATCCCTCCTGAAGCATCTATACCCTGGGATATTCAGTTGCCAGTCCTGCCCTTCCCTCAACCAAGTCTCAGTAATACCAATAGCATCATATTCCCAGGTACTGATCCAAGCCCTAAGTTCATCTGCCTTGCCTGCTACACTTCTCGCATTAAAACAAATGCACCTCAGACCACCTTTGTGTTCATCATCTCTTCCCTGTCTACTCTTCCCCTTAGTCACATTGAGTTTATTGTCTCGTACCTTACTGGCTTTAGTTGCTGCTTCTTTACTGACCTCTAACTTCCTAATCTGGTTCCCATCCCCCTGCCACATTAGTTTAAAACCTCCCCAACAGTGTTAGCAACAGCACCCCCAAGGATATTGGTTCCAGTCCTGCCCAGGTGTAGTTGTGTGTGTCTTTATTAGCTGGGTTATTTAAATTGAGTGAATCACTCCCAAGGGGAAGAAAACGCACACATCCCGGTACCGATAAATATATGTGACCATAGGCAATAAATGGTATCACTTCAACATTTTCAATAACACTATTGTTTAAAATTTCTGGAGCAACATTTAATAGTTTTACAAATATTGCACAAAAAAATGTATTTTTACATGTAATAATAATCTTTATTATTGTCACAAGTAGGCTTACATTAACACCGCATGAAGTTACTGTGACAATCCTCTGGTCACCACACTCCAGGCGTCTATTCAGGTACACAGAGGGAGAATTCAGAATGTCCAATTCACCTAACAGTACATCTTTTGGGACTTGTGGGAGGAAACCGGAGCGCCCAGAGGAAACCCACAAAGACACAGGGAGAACATGCAGACTCCACACAGACATTGACCCAGGTGGGAACGAACCTGGGACCCTGGCACTATGAAGCAACAGTGCTAAACACTGTGCTACCGTGCCGCCCTTGCTACCATGTTGCCCCTATAAGAATAAAACTGCTTTTTTCAGTGTGATGGCCCAGGTGTTTTTGGGAGGGAAAGTTATATTTATGTGGGTGGTAATTCCTTTAAGAATTAAGATCTGATTTTTGGTTTAAAAAAAGTACAGTTCAGTCTTATTAAAGTATCAGTAGCAAAAATAAGGGTCAACAAATTAATTATCGGTGCAAGTAGGTTCCTATGGGGTGATTCCCAGTTCAAACAGTTTACTTTGAGAGTTTAGAATAAGCTGGAGTGAAGGAAACATTTATCTCATCAGAATTTGTTTTATGTTCTGGGTATTGGCTACAGTCTAGGTAACTGAAGGACTCAGGGGACAATGAGTTTAACTCCTGGTGTAGCCAAGCTGAGGGGAGAGAGAGTTTTACATATAAAACTCTACAGATAAAGGCTATTAGAACCAAGAGAATCTGATGCAAGGTGGCTCAGCTTAAGATACCAAAGATGGCTATGTTAAATGGGGAGTTTGCAGTCTTCGGATGGTTGGAGATTTGAAACAGAAAGGCCTGAGAAATCTCAGCCTGTAAATGAATTATTGACACAATACCCAGGCCAAGTGGTTTATCTTCCAAGTTTTGATAATTTTCTGACTTGCCAGTTTTGGAAGGAAAGTGAAGTTAAGACTGTGTTTTGTTTATTTTTAGTATCTTTAATATAAATGACTATTTAAGATAGAGTGTAATTATTATCGTTCATCTTCTTTGATTTTTACGTAGTAAAACTATTTTGTTTGAACCATCAACCTTGGGGCTTCAATCCTGTAGCAAATACTTGAGTTTTCGGATTCTCGTTTCCAGTCTCTACTGAGATCATAAATATTGGACGGATTTTGATAACTGGGAGCTCGAATGGGATCATAAATTCAGATTGTGATGAGTGTGCTGGGATTTGTACAGGTTTAAGCTATCAAGAATTCACAGTGAATTTTACTACTGTATGAAATGAAGAACAGGATGACTGTATCAGTTGCAAAGACTTTTCGGGGAGAGAAGATTTATCCCAGAGTGATTTGCAAAAAATCACGTAAGTTAGGTTAATAGAATTAATTGGAGAGTTGAAGTTAGAAGTAAAAGAACGGGCGAAAAAAGCAGAGATATTTGATGCAATCGAACAGCATTTGGCACTGGAAAATAAGATTAACTCGGGTAAAACAGATTGAGTTGGCGCCATTGTAGATGCAGCAGCTTGAATTAGAAGAGAAGGAAAAAGATGTGAAAAAACTTGAGCACCTCCTGGACAGCTTTGAAGCTTTGCCATCTTTCTGGACTTTCTGGACAACCTTGATACTTCCTGGACAGTTGGACAATTCATTGAAAAGCTAACAACGTCTTGACACCTGGTCAAATTACTTGACAGCTTGTCAGTTCCAATGAGTTTGTGTGTAAAAAATGCATACTCATGTTTAATTCGAACAAAGAGTGCCATATCTCTCCCAAAGGTATTCGGGGACCCAGCCAAGAAAGAATCAAAAGAGAATCCTGGCTATCCAAAAAATCTATCAAGTTCAGATCTCCTCTTACCTTCTCTGCTCTGCACATTTCAGGATTCACGCAGCTATGGTGCAAAAATTGGAAGTCAGTGGGGGCAGCTGATGATTTAAATGGCCAGCTGCCTCCACGGTCAGACATACGTAAACCCTGGCCTACCTCCAGTCCCAACCCCGTGAGAATGGGAAGTGAAAGGTTCAGGGTTGGATGTGGAAAATATGGTCAATTCTGAGATTTACATCATGATGGAGAAGCTCTCCATCCAGTTGAAATCTAAGCAAGAACATTCCAAAGAGATAAAGAAGTCAGTGAGCATGAACTGGCGAGATAAAAGCTTAGGTTATGGGGTGAAAAATGAAATTATAATTCAGACGAGGAGTCGAAACCCACTCCAAGTTTTGATTTAACAAAGACTCTTCATCTGATGCCTAAATTCACTAAGGATGATGTCAAGAGATCTCGCTCATTTGAGAAAGTGGCTAGAGCAATCAGAAATGTGGAAAGGATTCTGGCTTCAAAGAGAAGTCTGTTATGGGTAATAAAGATGATAGTAGCAAAGATAAAAGTGATTTCTGAAATCTGTATGTTTCCATTGTGGTAAGCTAGGGCGTGTGGTCTCTGAAGAGTATTCAGAAAAGGCTGTATCAGTAAAAGAAATGAGAAATAAAACCATCGCAAAATAGTATGGTTGGAAAATGTTCCCTCAGAACCCAGTTTGGTGGTGGAAAATACCCTTGTAGCGCCACGGTATAGTAACAGCCTGACATGGCTTGCTTAATATGTTGTTCATATTTTTTTAGATCTTTTGCTTCAGATGTATTTTGAGGTAGAGTGGAAACTTTTCAAGTCCAAAAGTGAGGATTTTGGCGCTTTTCATTCTAAAAAGACATTCTACCTACCACACAATTGAGCAACGTCATGTATGAATTTTTGTGTCAATGTGATGCAAGGTACGTGGACCGTATCCCAATGATTCGCTGACAGAATCAAACAACGTGTTCCTGTAGTTATTCATAATAGGCAGAGCGCAAACCATACTCAACTAGTCCGCACTTGCAAGACTCAGAACAAAATGTCTACCGTTAGATGTAATTCCGTGTTTGGGCAGCACTTGTTGAACAACCCTGAATGTACAAATAGGTACACCATTAACCAATTTAAGATAATCAGTCAAGTCATAACATGGATCATTTATGCTTGCGAGAAGTGACATACATTCATATGGAGAGGCCCAGAAGCAAAAGGAGCCTATAGTTCCCCATTGCTTTCTCTAAGGCAATGCTTTAGCCAGTCAATGACGTCTTGCTAATTAATCAGCACTCCTTTTCTCCTGTGGAATAAATTGTTCTGATCCTTTGAAATTTGACATTTGTGCATTTGGTCTGATGAGTGCAAGATGCAAAGCTTTGGCAATATGACTCCCTTTTCGACAATATTCAAAAATCAAATTATGAAGCAGATGTTAGGATAATCAAACAAGATAAATATAAAGTAACATCAGCATAATGCAGATCAACTAGAATGAGTCTTGATGTTTAACTTATCAAATATGTAGTAAATGGTTCATTTTATCTCATTTGATAAGGGTCATAAGTAATTTGTTTAAAATAATCATATTTTAAAATAGTCTCATTAAAAACACCTGTTTTGTGTGTAACACTTTTCATTCATTTGCCTTTAATTATTGAACAAACACAGTTAAAAGTATGCATTCTAATCTAATTGTAATATGCCCATAACTGCTTGAAAACTAATACAGTTAACCCACGTCTTACAAATGGTTTTCATTCATTGTGAAAGAGATATAAAACGCAAAAATAGGGCAAGGATACATATGTAACTAAGAAGTAAAAGCTGTGCCACTAAGTTAGACTCCGTAGCATCACTGGCATGACTGTTATGGAAGGCCCAAAGTGAAATAATGGTGACTTAAATGCATCTGGCCACAGGTGGATAGGGCATTTGCGCAGAATTGGCTTGTGAGCACCAGAAACACACAGAATGGGCAGATTGTAATGTCAAACATTCTCTAATGCTCATCAAGGCACTTACTGCAATTTTGGATGACAGAGGTCTAGTTATTGCTCTCTCTTGAAGATGCTCAGCTGAATGAGGGATGCCCCTGCTCCATCCCCCAGTGACTCGCAATATCTAAAAGGTTAATCTCCCATCTTGCAGGTGAGGTTTTTTTAAAAAATATTTTTATTGGCATTTTTCCAGTTTTTCTACTGTTTCCATTTTTTGTCGAATAACAATTTAACATATGGTGCACCTGATATTACACATTGTGATGTTTCTTATTTGCAAATTTTACAAACATTCTCTCTGTCAGCTGCCCCCGCTCCCTGCTTCTCCCCCCCCCCCCCCCCCCCCACCCTGTTGGTAGTCTGATTTTATTCCTGGCACCAACTTGCTCTCTGGGTGTCGTATTACTGTGCTCCACCCCTCTCTTCTGCAGTTTCTGTTGTTGTCTTTGTGGGTTTTGGTGGGGAGGGGGCTTCCTGTCCACTCCCTTCCTCCCTTTCCCCCCCATGTTTCTCTCTGTGACTTCTTGGGTTCCCTCCTCGCCTCCCCCCCTGCTCCACTCCATTATGTGTTCTTATCTGCTTCTCCTCAGTCCCCCTCCCTTCCTAGACACATTGGCTTTGGACAGGTCTTGGAACAGGCTGAAGAATAGCCCCCACACTTTTTGGAAGCCCTTGTCTGACCCTCGGATGGTGTACTTGATCTTCTCCAGGTGGAGAAACTCCAACAGGTCTGCCATCCAGTCCACAGCTGAGGGTGGTTCTGCTGATCACCAGCTGAGCAGGATTCTCCAGCGTGTGATTAAGGAAGCAAAAGCCAGGGCGTTAGCCCTCTTCCCCATATGTAGTTCTGGCTGGTCCAATACCCCGAAGACTGCCACTCTCGGGCATGGCTCCACCCTCACCCCCACAACCATTGACATCACCTCGAAGAAGGCTGTCCAGAAACCGACAAGACTGGGTCAAGCCCAGAAGTGTGGGCGTGGTTGGCTAAGCCTCTCTGGCACCATTCACACTTGTCCTTCACGTCTGGGAAGAACTTGTTCATTCGGGTTCTGGTTAGGTGTGCACCACTTTAAAATGCATGAGGCATAGCCTTGCGCAGGAGGAGGTGGAGTTGGCCCTACTGAGTACTTCGCTCCAGAGTCCACAACCCATTTCCATTCCAGGTTCGTCCTCCCATTTTTGCCAAGCTTTGTCTAGTGGTGCCCTTGCCCTTTCCAGAAGTCTTCCGTAGATGTCCCCAGAGTACCCCCTCTCCTTTTTATCTGAAAATAAAATAATGTAAAAGAAAATCCATAATAGGACAACGCAAGGCACACAATGTAACTACATAACAACCGACATTGGGTGAAGCATACAGATGTGTAGTGTTAATCAGGTCAGTCCATAAGAGTGTAATTTAGGAGTCTGGTGACAGTGGGGAAGAATCTGTTTTGAATCTGTTTGTGCGTGTTCTCAGATTTTTGTATCTCCTATCCGATGGAAGATGTTGGAAGATTGAGTAGGCCGGGTGGGAGGGGTGTTTGATTATGCTGCCCGCTTTCCCCAGGCAGCGGGAGGTGGATAGATGGAGTCAATGGATGGGAGGCAGGTTGTGATGGACGGGACTGTGTTCACGACTCTCTGAAGTTTCTTGCGGTCTTGGGCCGAGCAGTTGCCATACCAGGCTGTGATGCAGCCCGATAGGATGCTTTCTGTGGTGCATCAGTAAAAGTTGGTAAGAGTTAATATGGACATGCCGAATTTCCTTAGTTTCCTGAGGAAGTATAGGCGTTGTTGTGCTTTCTTGGTGGTAACATCGACGTGGACCAGGACAGATTTTTGGTGATGTGCACCCCTAGGAATTTGAAGCTGCTGACCATCTCCACCTCGGCTCCGTTGATGCTGACAGGGGTGTGTACAGCACTTTGCTTCCTGAAGTCAATGACCAGCTCTTTAATTTTGCTGAAATTGAGGGATAGAGTGTTGTCGCTGCACCACTCCACTAGGTTCTCAATCTCCCTCCTGTATTCTGACTATTCGTTATTCGAAATCTGGCCCACTATGGTCAGCAAACTTGTAGATGGAGTTGGAACCAAATTTTGGCACACAGTCGTGTGTGTACAGGGAGTATAGTAGGGGGCTAAGTATGGAGCCTTGCAGGGGCCCGGTATTGAGTACTGTTGTGGAGGAGGTGTTATTATTTATTCTTACTGATTGTGGTAAATAGGTGTCTATTGTAGGAGTCGAAATGCTCTAGGGATGAGTGTAGGGCCAGGGAGATGGCGTCTGCTGTGGACCGGTTGCGGTGGTATGCGAATTGCAGTGGATCAAGGCGTTCTGGGATTATAGAGGTGATGCACTTCATGACCAACCTCTCAAAGCACTTCATTATGGCTGACGTCAGTGCCACCGGATGGTAGTCATTGAGGCACGTTGCCTGGTTCTTCTTTGGCACCGGTATGATGGTGGTCTTCTTGAAGCAGGTGGGGATCTCTGAGTGGAGTAGGGACAGGTTAAAGATGTCCGTGAACACGGATTCTCCGTCAGCTGACGGCAATATCGGGTGGTTCAGGCCAAATTGCAATTCTCCGGTGCCTCGTCAGCGGCGTCAATGCGTTCCATTCTGCACATGCAGTAAATGCATTTACATATCCTTAGCGGGCCTAACCTCTCAGGGCCTTCGCGATCCTCCACTTCCGCTGGGAGGAATTCCAGATGACAAGGTTCACTTGTGAGTGAGAGAGAGGAGGTAGGATACAGAGAGGTGTAGCTATGGGCTGCCAGTCCTGACACTTTCTGGGCGGGGCTGGCTGGGGTGGGGGCCCTGCTAGGGCTGGGGGGGGGGGGAAGGAGAGGTTTTACGGGGGCATTGGCCATGGGGCCGGAGTGACCGCCACGGGACTGGGGTGGTGTCCGGGCATGGACTGCCATTGCTGCGGCTCGCAAGGCAACCATCTTGCAGCGTACCCCACATGACAACCCACCTTGGCCCCTGGTTCTGCAGTGACACCAGCCATATGGGTGCAGCCCCCTCCCCACCACCCCTGCACCGCAGCCCCCATTCATCACCCCACCTTCGCCGCACAGCAACCCGTACCCTCCATCCCCGTACCCCAGCCCCCCCCCCCCCAACCAACAGCGAGTGTTTGTACAAATGGTTGAACTCGGGTTGTTTTCAGCTGCACGGGGGAACGAGACAGGGGTGTTCCATGTCCCCCCTTTATTTGCGCTGGTGATAGTTCCCTTGGCCATTGGCCTGGGGTGCCCAGATAAATGGAGGGGGATAATGAGGGAGGGGGTGGAGAAAAAGGTGTCCCGGTATGTCAACGATGTTTTGATGTATATTTCTAACCCGGGTCCCATGGTGGGGGAATTAATGGGGCTGCTCAGGCGATTTGGGGCTTTTTCGGGATACAAATTGAATTTGGAGAAGAGCAAGTGCTTTTTGGCTTCCTCCAGCAGTTTCTCGGGATCCTAGGGTACCTCGTTGTCAACTTGCGGAGAAAGTTTTTGATTTGAAGGTGCCGGAGTTTCTGTTCTGTTGGTAACTCCAGTTCTTCCATCAGTTCGTCCAGGGTCGCAAGTTTGTCTCCTATGCAAAAGTCCCAGACCACTAGCGTCCCCCATCCTGTCTCCATTTTTTGAAGGTGGCATTGAGCATCGCTGACTGGAATTTGTGGTGTCACAGATAGGAGCCATGGAGGACATCTCGGTTAAACTGAAATGATGCCTCATTTGGTTTCATGTCCTCAATGTGGCTACCACCACTGCGCAGGGTGTGTATTTGTCGGGGGGGGGGGGGGGGACGGGACGCTGTTGTGGCAAGGGCTTGGAGGGTGGTTCCTTTGCAGGATGACTCCTCCAACCTCATCCATTCCATGTTGGGTTCTCGTATCCATTCCCTCACCCTCTCGGCTGTGGCTGCCCAGTGGGAGTATTGCAGGTTCGGTATGGCCAGATTGCACATGTCTTTCCTCCTTTGCAGACTTGGGGATCCTTGGGTTCTCCCCCCCCCCCCCCCCCCCCCCCCCCACCCACACACAAACACCTTGATAATTTTGTCTATCCCTTGGAAAAAGACCATGGGGATGAAGATCGGTATGGATCTGACCAGGAAGAGGAACCTCGGCAGCACGTTCACCTTGATTGTCTGCATCCTTCCCATCAGGAAAAGCGGGAGTGCATCCCATCTCTGTCAGTCCTTTTTGACTTCCTCCGCCAGACTGGTCAGATTCCACTTGTGGATCCGTGTCCAGTCATGGGCTATCTGGATCCCCAGGTAGCGGAATTTTTTTGGAGCTATTTTGAATGGTAGGCCTCCCAGCTCTGTCCCTCCCCTGCTCGGGTTCACTGGGAATGCCTCACGCTTGCCCAGGTTGGGATTATAGCCCAGGTAGACCTCAAACTATTCCAGGAGCTTCATGATTGCTTTCAGAGGGCAGCACGGTGGCCTAGTGGTTAGCACAACCGCCTCACGGCGCTGAGGTCCCAGGTTCGATCCCGGCTCTGGGTCACTGTCCGTGTGGAGTTTGCACATTCTCCCCATGTCTGCGTGGGTTTCACCCCCACAACCCAAAAATGTGCAGAGTAGGTGGATTGGACACGCTAAATTGGCCCTTAATTGGAAAAAATAATTGGGTAATCTAAATTTATAATTAAAAAAAAAATTTTTTAAAAATGATTGCTTTCAGGCCATTCTGTGGGTCCGAGATGTAGAGGAGCAGGTCGTCCGCATGAAACTCTGTGCTCTCTACCTCCTCTTTAGATGCCCTCCAGTCTTTCGCATCCTGCAGGGCGATTGCCAGAGGTTTGATTGCCAGGACGAACAAGAACGGGACAGTGGGCATCCCTGCTTTGTGCCTCTGTGCAGTTGGAAGTATTCAGAGGTGGTGGTGTTGGTCCGAATGCTCACCTTGGCGGCATTGTACAGGAGTTTTACCCATGAGGTGTACCCCGCCCTAGCCCAAACTGCTCCTCAATGAGGTACTTCCATTTGACTCTGTTGAAGGCCTTTTCTGCATCCAGGGAGATGATCACCTCTGGTATTCTCTCCCCGGGTGGAGTCATTATTACATTCAGCAGCTGCCTGTTCGCAGTTAGCTGTCTACCCTTGACAAAGCCCACTGGTTCTCTGCGACCATCTCTGGTATGCAGTTCTCCAGTCTCTTACCCAGGACCTTTGCGAGTATCTCCATGTCCACGCTGAGCAGCGAAATAGGTCTTTATGATCCGCATTCCATTGGGTCTTTGTCTTTTTTGGGTATGAGCGCTATCATGGCCTGTGTCAGCGTTGGAGGGAGGGTGCCCCTCCGTGAACATTTCCCGTAGGTGTGGGACCAGTTCTGGCGCAAATATTTTATTGGGTCCATTGGGTCCTGGCGCATTCCCCGCCTGCACGGAGCTGATGTTCTCCATGATCTCTCCCAGTCCTATTGGTGCTTTCAACAACATCCCTCGTCTATCCATTGAGGAACCTTTTCATCCCCGCATCCCGTCGGGGAGCTTGGAGGTGTACAGTCCTCGGTAGATGGTCTCAAATGCTTGGCTGACTTTGTTTGGTTTGGCTACCAATCTCTGCTATCCTTCACTTGGGCTATCTCCCTCGTCGCTGCCTGCTTTCCCAACTGGTGATCCGGTAGGTGGCTAGCCTTTTCTCCGTGTTTGTAGAAAGCCTCCTGTCTTTGGTGGACTTGGTGCACTGCCTTCCTGGTGGAGAGCAGGTTAAAGTCCCTTTCCAGCTTTTCCACTCCACTAGAAGCTCCACGGTCAGGACCTCGGAGTACTTTCTGTCGACCACCAGAATAGACTGATCAGTTGTTGCCTAGCCGCCCTCTCTTCCCTGTGCCTACGTGCCTTGTAGGCTATAACTCCTCTCCCTAATCACCCGTCTTCTAAGCCTCCCAGAATGGCCCCGTTCTGGTGTTTAGTGGTGTACTACTCGCCTATGGCCTGTGCTATTTTCCAGCAGAAGACCTTATCGGCCAAGATGTCTGTTTCCAACTCCAACAGGGGTGTTGGGTTAGGTCTTCTTCTCCAACCTCACATCCATATAATGTGGAGCGTGACTATTGTGGAGGTCAGTCCATAAGAGGGTTGTTTAGGATTCTGGTAACAGCGGGGAAGAGCTGTTTTTTGAGTCTGTGCGTTTTCTCAGACTTCTGTGTCTCCTGCCCAATGGAAGAAGTTGGAAGAGTGGAGTAAGCCGGGTGGGGAGGGGTCTTTGATTATGCTGCCTGCTTTCCGCAGGCAGCGGGAGGTGTAGATGGAGTCAATGGATGGGAGGCAGCTTTGTGCGATGGACTGGGCTGTGTTCATGACTCTCTGAAGTTTCTTGTGGTCTTGGGCCAAGCAGTTGCCTTACCAGGCTGTGATGCAGCCAGATAGGATGCTTCCTATGATGTATCTGTAAAAGTTGGTAAGAGTTAATGTGGACATGCCGAATTTCCTTAGTTTCCTGAGGAAGCATAGACGCTGTTGTGCTTTCTTGGTGGTAATGTCGACGTGGGTGGACCAGGACAGATTTTTGGAGATGTGTACCCCGAGGAATCTGAAACTGCTAACTATTGTGAAGGAGGTGTTGTTGTTTATTCTTCCTGATTGTGGTCTGTGGTCAGAAATTCGAGGATCCAGTTTCAGAGTGAGGAGCCAGTCCTAGGTTTTGGAGCTTTGACATGAGCTTGGCAGGGATTATGGTGTTGAAAGTCGGAGCTGTAGTCAATAAATAGGAATCTGATGTAGGAGTCCTTGTTGTCGAGATGTTCTAGGGATGAGTGTAAGGCCAGGGAGATGGCGTCTGCTGTGGACCGGTTGTGGCGGTATGTGAATGCAGGTGGATCAATACCACCTCTGGGACACCTCTGTGAGTATTGAGTTGATGTGCTTCATGCCCAACCTCTCAAAGCACTTCATTACAACTGAAGTCAGGGCCACCGGATGACAGTCATTGAGGCAGGTTGTGTGGTTCTTCTTTGGCAGCGGTATGATGGTGGTCTTCTTGAAGCAGATGGGGGACCTCGGAGAGAGTAGGGACAGGTTAAGATGCCCGCGAACACATCTGCCAGCTGGCCCGCGCAGGCTCTGAGTGCACAACCAGGGATCCCATCCGGACCCGTCGCCTTCCGAGGGTTTCACATGCATGTTCATCGGGACATTTGTGAAAGTGAAGATTCAGGCTGTGGGGTAATGGTAAGGAGATTGAAGGTGATGTCAAGGGGATCGACTGTGGATGGCTGAATGGACAGGAGTGACTGGCGGAGGTGAAATGATAGAGGAGCTAATGAAAAGGGTGACTACAACCATTTTTCCAAAATCGAAAATCAGCGGACTGTCATGTTGGACTGGAGTGCAATCAGTGGGTGGACAGCAATGCAGGCTCTGCTAGATCCTGCCACATGCACTTTTCTGTCCAGTTTTGTTGCTGCTGGGCTGAAGGCACCATGTCTAACAATAGTTGGCCAGCTTTGCAACATCATTGTTTAGTGTTGCCTCTAGTTTCAAAAATGTCCAAACCCAAGAGGCACAGCAGATATTGTCAGCATAGGTGAACTTCCGAGACAGGAAGAATCAGGGCAATCCAATCATTACAGACAATAAGGTACCCACATAGAAGAAAGGACAACTTGTGACCCTGCAGAAATGAGGAATTTATTAAAGACAAATCTTTCATCAAAGTCTTCAATCTTAAATTCCAGTACTCTATTCCATTTGTTAAAACTGACCGCACTGTTTCCTACCAAACTGTCCATCTTTTAATGGCATATCATAGAATAATCATATTTTCAAAGGAATTTAAACGATGGATGATAACTGAGTAACTAAATATACCATATATGAAAAATAACATTTGGTGAGCTGGGATTAGCTCTTGCAGTTCGTTATAAATAACATTTCCTATTAAAATATCAAGCATCAGTTTAGAGGGTTCATGCACAACTGCATAAATTTATGATTGCACAAACACACCTATTTGAGGTTAGTTTAGATTATTTTAATATCTTGCAATTACGGTTTGGTTCCATCTAATTTACTGACATAAATTAGTCTGTCCTGATTGGAAAATTGGATGGAGTTGTTTGAACTTAATTTCACTCCGGTTTTTGGCCATAACCAATTTGCACTACCATTTCCAGTAATCACAGGAGGCGATCACGTGAAAACAGGTTTGAGGTTCATTTAAAAAGTAATTTTGAGGTGGATATCCTACATGCCAATTTTTACATTACAGTGCACAGAAAATCTATTCATACTCATTGAAAGTGAAATGAGTGCCAGAGTTGCTAGTTCATGGAAATATTATGGTAAGTGTAAATTCTTGCTCCCTCTACATAGTTCTTTGTTTTTCCAAGCTAGTATTTAGGTTTTTATGTATCCTTGTTGTAATTGTTCCAATGTTTCATCGATCCAGAATTATTATCGGCACAAATGGGTTTCCAATGGAAGTCATTGATCTGAGAAATTTGCAAGAAGAGCAAAACTAACTAAGAGCTAACTGAAGTTTGCCAAGCAAGTTGGTTTACATCAGAAATACTCTGTACCCAGAAAAGGTAAACATAGTTGGCATTGATAGCTTGTTAAAACATGTTGAGGCTCTTATTCTCAAATGAAGCTGGAATAACACATCTGACAACAGCACAAAATGTCTGAATGTTACAGCAGTGAGATCGTTGAATGCTTTCTCAAATTAGACCAGGTCATAGTATGTCATATTTTTAGTAGCATTATGTGAAAGAAACCCCATCAGGTGATTCAACAACTATAATAGCCTGACTGTTTGCACTCACCTGATGTCACCAATCTTTGCAGTGGAGCATGGAATCCTGGGCAGGATTTTCCAATAATGGGGTCATGTCCCCACACCCGTGAGAAAACGGGCTCAAATCACTGCGGACTTTTTTCTAGAAATCCGGGGTGATTCTCCGTTTTTAAGGTGGCTTGCAGGGCCTTAGGGGTGCTCCACGCAGCTCTGGCAGCACTTCGGCTGTGGTTCCGCGCATACGCATAGCGGCCGCCTGCGGCGCCGGCCCCGCGCAACATGGCGGACCCACACAGTGGGCCGGTGGCGCCGAAGAGGTAGCCCCCCCCCAGATCGCATGCCCTTCAATCAGTGGCCCCTGATCGCAGGCCTGGCCATCGTGAAGGCCTCCCCCCCCCCCCCCCCCCCGCCTTCCACGAGGACAGCCACCGCAGCCGCGACTCCGAGCTCCCGCCAGGTGGAACCATACGTGAAACCACGCCAGCGGGAACTCGCCGGTTCGTCCGCGGAGAATCATCATGGGGGCCTCTATCAACGACCCCCGACCAGCGCTGCTTCGACCACGCACGCGCGACTGGCGGCGATTCTACGGTCATTGGAGAATTGCGAGAAGGCGTCGCGGGTCCGACGCCCCATTCTCCACCTCCACGCCGGACGCGATTGCGGCACGGAGGCTCGGAGAATCCTGGCCCCTATCTGGCAATTACAAGAGGGGAATTCATGGACATTGGGTCGTCAGAAGTCCAGTTAGATTGCTGTGCCATCTGTTATTTAAAGAGAGCTGACAACTTCAGTGCCAGGAACAGTTAGCTCCACTTCCTTGTAAGCACATTACAATGAAACCTTATCAGGAGGTTGCGATGAAATGTATTATGATCCCGAAGCAGACCCCAACTATGGCTGGAATACTGGACGGAAACCCAATATTTTATTTTTATTTTGTCAGACTGTGAGGAAAGGATACCTCGCTCCAGGAACTATTTCACACAACTGGTACCCCCTACACCACAAGCTTCTAATTTGTTAAGTAACTTTTAATGTGGCACTGTATCAAGTGCTTTCTGGAAATCCAATTACATCTGCAGGTTTCCCTTTATCCACATTTCCTTATTACTTTCTCAAAAAACTCAAATAATTTAGTCAAACAGGATTTCTCTTTCACAAAACCATGTTAGCCCTGCATTATATATTCCAACTGTCCTGCTAAAACTTCCTCTTGCATTTTCCCTATGACAGATGTTAGGCTAACTGTCCTGTAGTTTCCTGTTTTCTGTCTCTCTCCTTTCAATAAAGTTGTTAGATTTGTTATTTTCCAAACCAAGGGGATCTTTCCAGAACCTAGGGAATTTTGGAAAATTCAAACAATCCCTCTACTATCTCAGTAACTACTTATTTTAAGACCCGAGGATGAAGTCATTCAGGACTGATGGACCTGTCAGCCTTTAGTTACATAGAACATAGAACAGTACAGCACAGAACAGGCCCTTCGGCCCTCGATGTTGTGCCGAGCAATGATCACCCCACTTAAACCCACGTAACCTGTATACCCGTAACCCAACAATCCCCCCATTAACCTTACACTACGGGCAATTTAGCATGGCCAATCCACCTAACCCGCACATCTTGGACTGTGGGAGGAAACCGGAGCACCCGGAGGAAACCCACGCACACACGGGGAGGACGTGCAGACTCCACACAGACAGTGACCCAGCCGGGAATCGAACCTGGGACCCTGGAGCTGTGAAGCATTGATGCTAACCACCCTAATAACTTTCTCCATATCCTTTCTCTGATGATTGGAATTGTTTTCAGTTTCTCTCTACCTTTCACCTCTTGATTTACAATTATTTCTGGGGTGGTATTTTTGAATTTTACGGTGAATAAAGGCACAAAACTTCTGTTCAATCCATCAGCCATTTCTTTATTCTCTATTATCAATTCCCCAGAGGACCATTGCTCGCTTTAGTTATGCTTTTCCTTTTTAAGTACCTGTAGAAACTCTTACTATTCATTTTTATAATTTCAGCTCGCTTTCACTGATACTCTATTTCTCTTGCTATATTTTTTTTAGTCATTCTTCACTGGTTTTTGTACTGTGTCCAATTTTCTGACCTGCCACTCGTCTTCATGAAATTGCATGCTATTTCTTTCAATTTGATACTATCTTTAACTTCCTTTTCTATGATGCATCTGTCTCCTCGAGTCTTTATTTCTCCTATCTTTGCTGAGAGTTATGAACTATCTCCTTAAATGTCTTCCACTGCATCTCCACTGATCTATCCCTCAACCAAATTTCCCAGTGCACTTTAGTCAGCTGTCTATGTACCCATACAATAACCATGTATAGTAATTCCACGAACAGTCCTATCAAGCCATCTTGACAGTTTCCCAACATCACATCACATCATTGGCAGCACGGTAGCATTGTGGATAGCACAATGGCTTCACAGCTCCAGGGTCCCAAGTTCGATTCCGGCTTGGGTCACTGTCTGTGCGGAGTCTGCACATCCTCCCCGTGTGTGCGTGGGTTTCCTCTGGGTGCTCCGGTTTCCTCCCACAGTCCAAAAATGTGCAGGTTAGGTGGATTGGTCATGATAAATTGCCCTTCGTGTCCAAAATTGCCCTTAGTGTTGGGTGGGGTTACTGGGTTATTGGGATAGGGGGAGGTGTTGACCTTGGGTAGGGTGCTCTTTCCAAGAGCCGGTGCAGACTCGATGGGCCGAGTGCCCTCCTTCTGCACTGTAAATTCTATGATAAGAATTCAGTATCATAGCTGCAGAACCTTCACTTGCACACTGAATCATAGAGTTTCTATTCATGCCATCTTTTTAAGGCTCTTCCAAATCTTGCCAAGAGCAATGTATGCATATCTTGGGCGGGATTCTCCCTTCTGGGGAGAACGTCCCCAGGCCGGAGGGAATACCGGCGCCAACCACTCCGGCGTCAACAGTCTCCAAAAGTGAGGAATTCTCCAAGTTTTTGGGGGCTAGTTTGACGCTGGAGTGGTTAGCGCCGCTTGAGCTGGCGGCGCGAGTCCGCGAATGCGCGGAACGGCCAGCATGATGTTGCTCGCGCTTGCGCAGACTGGCCGGTGTATTTCTGCGCATGCGCGGGGGTTCTCTTCTCCAAGCAAGATGGCGGACCCCTACAGGGGCCCAGTGCAGAGGAAAGAAGGCCCCATGGAAACAGCCCGCCCGCCGGATTGGTAGGCCCCTATCGCGGGCCAGGCAACCGTGGGGGGACCCCAGGATCGGATCCCCCGACGCATCCCCCAGGACCGCATCCACAGACTTACCTGCCAGGTTCCGCCGTGTGTGAAGTGAGTAATTCATGCCAGCAGGACTGGCCAAAACTGGACAACCATTCGGCCCATCGGGGCCCAGAGAATCGCTGGGGAGGGTGGCGCTGTCAATGGCCCCCCACTGGCGTGGCGGGAATCCCACCACCGCCCGAAAAACGGCGCCGGAGAATAGGGCAGCCGGCATCTGAGCGGTAGGGCGGGGATCACGCCTCCCCCCGGGGATTCTCCGATCCGGCGGGGGGTCGGAGAACCCCGGCCTTTGTGTCTTCGTGACTGGAACAAAGACAGCTCAGAGGTAAAGTAAAGGATGCGCACATCATATTAAAAAAAGCCACAGCCAGAGAACCTCTGGAGACAGTCCATGACAATTGGAAAGGAGGAAAGGTCATGATTGGGAGAGGGAGAGAGACCACGATCAGGAGGGATGATAGAGGCTGTGGCCAGAAAGGGTGATGGGATAAGGCTGGTGATCCAGGCATCGGCTGGCCAAAGTATTCCTGCCCAACCTGGCAAAGTAAGAAGTCTTAGAACACCAGGTTAAAGTCCAACAGGTTTGTTTCGAATCACTAGCTTTCGGAGCACTGCTCCTTCCTCAGGTGAATGAAGCGGTGGGTTCCAGAACCTGGTGTTGTAAGACTTCTTACTGTGCTCACCCCAGTCCAATGCCGGCATCTCCACAAACTGGCAAACAAAAGGTGCTAAAAATATATTGCCTTCCAGAGCTATAATTCCCATTTCCCTTTCAATGGGTATTTTTCTGCTCTCGAAAAGCAGCAGTAAATTTTAAATCGGACACCCAATTGCACTTCCCCAAGTTAGGACATCGGACGCTGCAATATCTACTGTGGTGTGTACCTGGCATGCTGAGGACACGTTTCCCATATTTAATCCTTTAACTACCATCCATTACCCCTCTGGCTCTCTCCTGCCCATGGAGAGGAGTTAATATTGAGGCCCCTGTGTGTCAGTACAGCTCAAATATATTATAAATGCATTAAATGTAGTTGAACTTTAAAAAGAGTTCCATGAAAAAAATTATGCATTACAATTGTGTGCTTGACTAAGCACATATTTGTTAAATTACAGCTAGGAAGTTGCACAATTTCAAGTTTAAGCTGTAATAATGTTTGTATACAGGTCAAGGACTATGCAGTAATGCTCTTTCCAATTAATTAATCAGCAAATGCCGTAATAAATTTCAAGTGCCATACTGCTTATCCAGTCTGTAAATAGCTTTTGCAGATAATCAGAAACTACCATTTAGAAGAAACGTACTTTAACAGTACACAGTTTCCAATCGTGCAAAAATTGAGTTTTCATCTTATCAAGAGAAAAGAAAACCAGAATAGCTGATGACCATAGTAAAGAACTTTCCACTCATTTTTTTAAACTGGCAATACAAAAAGATATCCACCTTGGTAATGTCTTCATTCTTATAATAATGTATTCTCCAAATACCACATGATTTTGTCCCTAGTCCTATTGATTGGATGTTCACATCCTCTATAAAAGGCTGTAATTTTTGGCATTTAGATAGATTGTACATCATAATCACAGATAAGTAATCTTTTTCAAAGGCTGTGGAAATAGCTGGGAGAGAAACAATGTGGTGAATGCTTCACTCAAAGAATGAAGAAGGTATTATCTAGATAGGTAATCCATCTTCTGCTTCTACTTTAGTTGCGTTGGCATCGCAGACTAATATTTATATTCTGCTAGCATTTATATGGGGCAAGCTAGCTAAACCAGGCAAGGCCTATTGAAATGGTGGTCCTGATAATAAAAATTTCTAAATGAAAATAATCCAGAGATGGATCTTGAAGATTTTGAGTGATGGGGCTATGACTATTTCCTTCGGCAGCTTGTTCCATTGTGAGATTGTCCTTGGGAATAAAGATTGTTGATACACTGTCTTGGAAACAAATGGTCTTTGTAGTTTTTGTGATGACTACCTCACGTCTTGTCATTTCCGGAGGGCAGAAGGTACTTATTTTTGTCAATTTCTGCCAGTCCATTACACATTTTAGAGAACATGGTCAGTCTATTTTTCGTCCTCCATTGCTGTAGTGATTCCCATTCCAAATCTTTGATCAAGAATGTGACACTAGTGTATTTCTGCTTCTTCTTCCCTCTGCATTCTACACAAAGAACAGGGTTGTAATGAACTCCAATTGGCTTTATTGGTTGGCCAATTGGAGTATGAGCTCCCTCAATGATAGCTCATTGAGGGGGCCCATATAATCACCTGTGTAGGCTTTGTGAGCAGTCTTAAGTTGACTGGACTGCTAGCAGCACTGTTTGTAGCTGCTCCTGTAATATCGTTATTGTAAATAAATATTGGTGTGGTGACGGAACTCCTGCCTCCCGTGGATTACTACAAGGGTCACATCAAAGTAATAAAAATTTAGGAGCAGGAAGATTTCAGCACCAGATTTTGAGAACCTACCTAATCTAGTGATATTTGTTTAACAAGTGTGAGAGGTTTCTTTCACCTGGTGGCCCTCCAAATAAGTTGTATTGGCAGAGACTTGAGAGAATCCTATAATAAGGGATTAAATAGCTGGAATGAGGTTTAGCATGCCCTTATTCACAGGATGTAACAGTGGAGAATACATTTCACCAGCCATTTAGCTATCTGATTTTGTTTAATGCTTTAATTATTATTGCTCCATAGGAAATTAATAACTGTCTTGCCTTTTGGAAATACTTTGCACAATCAATATAAATTCAAGAGTCTGACAAGAAAGTTCAGCAGCAGCAACAAGAGCAACAACTTAGCCCATTGCTGTAATGAAACATCCCAAGGTTCTTCACGCGAGCATTATAAAACAAAATATGACACCAAGCCACACAAAGAGATATTGGATCAGATGACCTAAATCTTGGTCAAAGAGGTTTTAAGAAGTGTCCGAAAAGAGCAAGGCGGAGTAGTGAAGCGGAGAAGTGTAGGGAGCGAATTCCAGAGGTTTGGGGCGAGGCAACTAAAGACACAGCCACTGATGGCAGAGCAATTATAACTGAGAATGCACAAGAAGCTTAAATTGGAGGAGTGAAGATATCTCATAGAATTGTGGGGTTGGAGGACATTATTAAGGTAAGAGGGACAAGATTATGGAGGGATTTGAAAACAAGGATGAGAATTTGAAAATCAGGACATTGCTTGACTGGGAGGCAATTTAGGTCAGAGAGCAGAGGGTGAATGGAATTTGCTATGGGTTAAGACATGGGCAGCAGAGCATGAGTTCAAATTTATGAAGATGATTTTGAGGAGAATGAGAATGTTGGAATTGGCCAGTCGAAGAAAAACCAGAAATGAAGCTTATGCTGAGATAGTAATTTGTGAAGTAGAGGATAAAATGAAACAATGATATTATCGTCAACTAAATAAAATGAGAGGCGATTTAGGAAAGTAAAGTCAGGTGAGTTTAAAGAACCATTAATTCGGTGATTAAATAAATAGAATTAATCTATAATGGTGGCTCCCAACTCAATGATTCTGCATGCTGAAACTAGTCGATAACAGCAAGGCAGTTTTCCAAGCAATTAACTTCGAATCATATGAGCTCATTTCAAATAGGATATTTAAATATTTTGTGAAATAAATTTAAGTTCTGATTTTGTATTCAGACATTTAATTTCCAGATTACTTTCAGGAAATATGACACCAACAGCTAAATTATGCAGAGCATAAATGTTTGTGAAAGGTCGAAATAATGGCAACACAAACTCAAACAGAACTGGGTTTCAATTCAACATTAAAAAATGTTGCAAGTAATATAGAGTCGAGGTTATATGAAACTGGGTGGCTGGAAGAACAAAGAAAACATGCTTTCCACTTCTTTGATAAGTCTTGATAGCCGAGATTTTTTTTCCCCAGGAGCTAATTATAACAACTTCAATTTATTTAGCAACGTAAATATGGTGAAATGTCCCAAGGCATTTCAAAGGAGCGTAATCAGGCAAAATTAACTCCAGGTCAAAGAATGAATTGAAAGGATATGGCTGAAAGCTTGGTTAAAGGGATAGGTTATAATAAGCGTATTAAAAGAGAAGTGAAGAAGCGGTAGGTTTAGATAAAGAATTTCAGAGCTTCGGGCTAAGATGACTGAAGGCCTGGCTGCCAGTGCCAGCACAGAGTTCAAAGAACAATGCAGCACAGGAACATGCCCTTCGGCCTTCCAAGCCTCTACCGGTCATGATACCACCCTTGGCCAAAACCCTCAGCACTTCCTGGTGCCTTTTCCCTCTATACCCATCCTATCCATGTATTTGTCGAGATGCCTTTTGGATGCCGTGAATGTATCTGCTTCCACAACCTCCCCTGGCAACACGTTCCAGACACTCACCACCCTCTGTGTAAAAAACATGCCTTGCATATCTCTTCTAAACTTTGCCATATGGACCTTAAACCTACGCCCTCTGGTGACTGACCCCTCCACTCTGGGAAAGAGTGCCCATCCACTCTATCCATGCACTTTATAATCTTGTCGACCTCTATCAGGTCACCACTCAACCTCCGTCATTCTAATGAAAACAGTCTGAGTCTACTCCGCATAGCTTACACCCTCCAGGCAACATCCTGGGAAACCTGCTCTGCACGCTCTCCATAGCATCCACATCAAAGAATGATAGATTCACAGAATTTACAGCACAGAAGGCCATTCGACCCATAAAGTCTGCACTGGCTCTTGGAAACAGCACCCCACTTAAGTCCACCTCGTTCACGGGCCATACATAGAGGCGTTCGAGCATCACGAGGGCGTCTGCGTAGGAAGAGGCCTCGTCGAGTTGAACATAGACTCGATGGCTCACCCGTGCGTGGAGGAGGCTCAGCTTCTGTTCGTCGGTGACGGAAGGCGTGGAGAAGGCTGCGAGATAGGCCTTGAAGCAGCGGAGCCAGTGCGAAAAAATTTATTTTGCCTCCGTGGCCTGCGGATTGAGTTCCAGTCGGTCAGGTTTGAGGGCCGATTCCATAGTTGCGTTTAAGTTGATTAAATTGATGTGACCATCAATTCACTCGAGACAAGAGTAGAAGTAAACCTTGGCTTTAATCAATTTAGAACAGTGCCTGCCTGCGACTGATCCAATACTGAGAAGCGCCTACAGGACGCCTGCTCTTTATACCTCCCTTCAAGGGGAGAAGCCATGGGCGGAGCCCATACATGCCCAACATGGATAATGCCATACAATGGGCCATAGGAGAAACCCACAAGGGCAACAGCATAGCACAGATACAAATACAAGGGCAACAGCACAGATACAAATACAATGGTGGATTATTGGCATAATACATTCACCACACCCACACCTCCACCCTATCCCCGTAAACCAGTAACCCCACCTAACCTAAGGACAATTTAGCATGGGCAATCTACCTAGCCTGCACATCTTTGGACTGTGGGAGGAAACCGGAGCACCCGGAGCAAACCCATGCAGACACAGGGAGAACATGCAGACTCGCACAGACAGTGACCCACGCCGGGAATCGAACCTGGGACCCTGGAGCTGTGAAACCACTGTGCTAACCACTGTTCTACCTTGCTGCATCCTGGTCCGTCTGGTACTGTAGCAAACAGAATTGTACGCAATATTCCAAGTGCTGCCTTATCAAGGTTCTGTACAACTGTAGCATGACTTGCCAATTTTTATACTCAATGCCCCGTCCAATGAAGGCAAGCATTCCATACACTTTCTTGACTGCCACTTGTATTGCCACTTTCAAAGATCTGTGGACCTGCATGCCCAGATCTCTCTGATTTTCTATATTCCGAAGAGTTTAGCCATTTAGGGTATATTTCCCCTCGATGTTAGACCTGCCAAAATGCATTACCTCACATTAGTCTGGATTAAACTCCATTTGTCGTTTCTCTGCCCAAGTCTCCAACCTATCTAATAATAATAACAATCGTTTATTGTCACAAGTAGGCTTCAATGAAGTTACTGTGAAAAGCCCTTCATCGCCACATTCCGGCGCCTGTTCAGGGAGGCTGGTACGGGAATTGATCCCGCGCTGCTGTCATTGTTCTGCATTATAAGACAGCTGTTTAGCCCACTGTGCTAAACTAGCCCTATGTCTTGCTGTACCCTCTGACAATCCTCAACACTATCTGCCACTCCACCAACCTTGGTGTCATCTGCGAACTTACTAATCAGACCAGCTACTGTCTACAATTTCCACTGCCTCGCAAAGGCAGCCATTTTAGTTCCCAGTTTAGCATCTCATCCCAATCCAAAAGTACCCTAAACTTACAGAATTGTGGTCACTACTCCCAAAATGTTTCCTGACTGAAACTTCAACCACCGTCCCAGGCTCATTTCCCAATATCAGGTCCATTACTGCCCCTTCCCTAGTTGAACTATCTATATGTTGCATCAAGAAGCCTTCCTGGATACACCTTACAAACTCTGCCCCATCCAAGCCCCGAGCACTAAGTGAGTCCAGGGGAAGTTAAAATTCCCTCCCACAACAACTCTGTCACTTTTGCACCTATCCAAAAATCTCTCTACCCATTTGCTCCTCTATCTCTCTCTGGCAGTTGGGGGGGGGGCTGTAATAAACCCCCAACATTGTGATTGCCCCCTGCCTGTTCTGAGCTCTACCCAGATTGCCTGATTGTATGGACCCTCCGATGTGTCCTCCCGCAGTACGGCTACAATATTCTCCTTGACCAGTAACGCTACTCCTCCACCCTTTTGCATCCCCCTCTATCTCTCTTGAAGCATCTTTATCATTCAACGTTCAGCTGCCAATCCTGCACTTCTTTCAACCACATTTCTGTGATAGCCACAACATCATAGTTCCAAGTACTAATAAGTGCTCTGCTCATCTGCATTACCTGCTATACTTCAGCCGTTGAAACAAATACAACTCAAACCATTGCGTTTGAGTAGACAGGGTGATGTTGTTCTCTTATTTTTGTTCTCTATTTCCCCTTCATTTATTACACCTTGTAAGCTAACTCTGGTTCCCACCACCATACTAGTTTAAATCCTCCCGAGTAACCCGAGCAAACCTCCCAGCCAGGATATTGGTGCCCCTCCAGTTTAAATGCAACCCGTCCTTCTTGTACAGGTCACACCTGCCTTGGAAGAGATACCAATGGTCCAGAAATCTGAAACCCTCCCTCCTACACCACCTGTTCTTTATGAATTAAATGACTGGAGAAGATTCCAGTGACAGGGAGGCATGTGGTCATTAAATGATTTGAATACACGGCTGAGAATTTAAAAATACAAGCATTGGTAGACTGGGAGCCAATAGTGAGCACAGGACAAATTAGTGGAATTTGATGTAAGTTGGGATATCGGTGGCAAGAATTTGGATCATGTAAGTTTATGATGGGCGGAAGATGGGAGTCCAACATGGAAAGCATTGGAATAGTCAATTCTAGAAGTAAAAGGCATGTTTGAAGGTTTCGGTAGCAGATAAGCTGAGCAATGAGAAGAAATAGATTATTTAACAAAGATGGAAGTAGGCCGTCTTTATATTGGAGAGGTTATAGGGCCAGTAGCTTAGCTTAGAGTCATCTAGGACACCTAGATTGCCACATCATCGTGGCCTGCTAAATCCTCCATAACATCGCACAGCATAGGGGTGACGTGATGGAGGAGGATGAACACCAGTCCTTGTCCAATGAGGAGGATGCGGGGAAGGCGAGGATGGGCAGGATATGGGGCCCGAGCAGACACGAGAGACTGGACAACATGAGCGCCAGGGCCAATGAGTAGGGGGAGCTCTGATCGCCACCAGATTAACCAACTGGAGGTGAGGGTGGACTAGCCGACAGACACTGCATCACACCCACACCCCCCCGGCCGCAACCCCCTCTGTGATACATACTGTTGCACTATGGGGTGCGGGTACACCGGGTATGGTCCATGGGATGGAGGATGATGACAACCTGCTCTAGAATGAGCTCTGGTGCTCCGCATGGTAGCACTTCCCATCACTCACCTGGGTGATTCCTGCATGCGAGCTGGCTATTCAATCACACAGTCCCACTGAGAAACCCTGGGGTGACGGGGGGGGGGGGGGGGGGGGGGGGGGGGGGGGGGGACCGTAGCATTGAGCACTGGCTGAACTGTGGTCCCTGGGCCAGGTCCACCCCCAACGTCCACCTATTTGCCATTCACCCCTCCCCCGCCCCTACACACACACTCTTTACGGGCCCTAATGCTATGTCTAGGTGGATCCCCAGGCGATACATCAGGAGTGAAAGCAGAGACTGCTGTGATTCCTGCCCTGCGACCTGAGTCCCCCGTGTCGCGATGTTCCGGCATCTCCCGGCGGGAGTCACCGGCACAGGCCCCATCATCTCCTCCTCCCTCGTGATGCCTGATAGCCCCCGGGCTACTCCATGGGACAGGGGTAGAAAGGGAGCTAACCCCTGTGGCTCCCTAGCCCCTGCCTAGTCCTGGAGGCCCGCTGCTGTCTCGACTAGGGTCTGTATGCTCGCAGCCATGGAGCACAGGGAGTGGTCCACCTTCATCTGGGACTGAACCACATGACACTGCGACTGTGCCATCACCTTCCGGGTGTGTGCCACATCAGCCAGTGACTGCGCCATCTCCCTCTGGGACTGGGCCACCTCCTGCTGTGTCAGTACCATGTTGGCCAGCGCCTGAGTAATGCCGCCGACGCTCTCAGCTATGGCCCACAGTGATTGGGCCACTCTCCGAATCTCTGCTGCAATGACCAGGTGACCCTGGCACATGGCTGCGTGTAAGAAGGTAGCCCTGTCCTGGGCCTCAGCCACCACCTGCACAGAAAGCCCCAGGCTTTGGATATGTTGAGCCACGTCCAAAACCTTCGTCCCCAAGGCCTCCACCACGGACGCCACCCATGTGGTGTTGGCCTGGGTGGGATGCATGGTCAGCACCACCTCCTGCCCCTGCACATGGTTGGATTCCTGCAACTGCATCTGCAGATGCCGGATGCTCGTCGACAACCCCTCATGTAACCCCTGGCTCTGCGATTTCATCTCCACGATCGTTCAGATTGTTTGTTCCTGAAGCCCAAAACCCATCTGGATAGCGGCTAGTACCTGGGGTCGGCCTGCCCTCCAACCATCCATCACCTCAGGTGTTCCTATCTCCACCTGCTGTAGTGGAGCATACTGGGCAGCACGGTGGCACAGTGGTTAGCACTGTGGCTTCACAGCACCAGGGTCCCGGTTCGATTCCCGGCTGGATCACTGTCGGTGCAGAGACTGAACATTCTCCCCGTGTGTGTGGGTTTCCTCCGGTTGCTCCAGTTTCCTCCCACTAGTCCCCAAAGATGTGCTGTTAGGTAATTTGAACATTCTGAATTCTCCCTCTGTGTAGCCGAGTAGGCCCTGGAATGTGGCGACTACGGGCTTTTCACAGTAACTTCATGGCAGTGTTAATGTAAGCCTACTTGTGACAATAAAGATTATTATTATTTGTGTAGTGTGCGCCAGATAAGTGCCCCAGGAGCATCTTCATTAAGATGCCCAACCGAGGTGAGTGTCTCTGAGACGGTGGAGGCTGTTAGAGACAGTTGTGACGGGAAATCTGTGTTATCCCCATCCTCGAGCTCCGGGATATCCTGGGATTCAGGTTGAGGGCTCTCGTCCATGTCAGCGTTGTCCTCATCGCTGGTCTGCACCTGGGGTTCTGGCTCTGGCTGTGTTTGCGGTCGGGGAAATTCAGAAGGGCCTGCCCCTTCACCAGCAGGGATGGGGGGTGGGGTGTTGGGGAGGGGGGGGAGGACGTACAGGTGGTGGTGGAGGGAAGTTATGCATGGTTAATGCGTACTTTGTATCGGTATTCACCAGGGGGAAGGACATGAGGGATGTTGAGATCAGGGATAGGTGTGTGAACGTTCTTGAGAACGTCAATATATCCCACTAAGTATTCTAAATTGCATTAAGGTAGACAAGATGAGATCTATCTCAGGTTACTGCGAGAGGCAAGGGGAGAAATAGCTGGGGCCTTAACGGATATCTTCATATCTGGGCAGCACGTTAGCATAGTGGTTAGCACAATTGCTTCACAGCTCCAGGATCCCAGGTTCGATTCCCAGCTTGGCTCACTGTCTGGGCGGAGTCTGGACGTCCTCCCCGTGTGTGTGTGGGTTTCCTCCAGGTGCTCCGGTTTCCTCCCACAGTCCAAAGATGTGCAGGTTAGGAGGATTGGCCATGCTAAATTGCTCTTAGTGTCCAAATTGCCCTTAGTGTTGGGAGGGGTTACTGGGTTATGGGGATAGGGTCGAGGTGTGGGCTTGGGTAGGGTGCTCTTTCCAAGGGCCGGTGCAGACTCGATGGGCCGAATGGCCTCCTTCTGCACTGTAAATTCGATGAAATCCTCTTTGACCACAGGCGAGGTTCCAAAGGACAGGAGAATAGCCAATGTTGTTCCCATATTTAAGAAAGGAAGCACGGACAATCCAGCAAATTATAGACCGGTGAGCCTGACATCTGTAGTAGGGAAGCCTTTGGAAAAGATACTGAGGGACAGGATATATGCACATTTGGAGGAAAATGGACTGGTTAGTGACAGGCCGCATGGTTTTGTACAAGGAAGGTCATGTCTCACCACTTTGATTGAGCTTTTTTAAGAGATGACAAAGAAAACTGATGAGGGAAAGGCTGTGGATGTAGTTTATATGGACTTTAGTAAGGCATTTGACAAGATCTCACATGGCAGACTGGTACAAAAACTAAAATCACATAGGATTCAGGGTAGGCTGGCTAGATGGATATAGAACTGGCTTGGTTATAGAAGACCAAGTAGCTGTGGAAGGGTGCTTTTCAGAATGGAGATCTGTAGCTAGCGGTGTTCCGCAGAGATCAGTGCTGGGTCTTCTGCTGTTTGTAGTATATATAAATGATCTGGAGGAAAATGTGGGTGGTCTGATTAGTAAGTTTGTGAATGACACAAAGTTTGGTGGAGTTACTGATAGTGCCAAAGACTGTCAGAGGATACAACAGGATATAGATAGATTGGAGACTTGGGCACAGAAATGGCAGATGGGGTTTACTCTGTACAAATGTGAGGTGATGCATTTCGGAGGATCAAATCTGGGTGTGAATTATATTGTAAATGGCAGAACCCTGAGCAACATTAACATACAGAAGGATCTGCGTGTGCAGGTTCACAGTTCCCTAAATGTGGCAACACAGGTGGCCAAGGTGATTTGAAGACATATGGCAAGCACGGTGGTGCAGTGGGTTAGCCCTGCAGCCTGACGGCGCCAACGTCCCAGGTTCAATTCTGGCTCTGGGTCACTGTCGATGTGGAGTTTGCACATTCTCCCCATGTTTGGGTGGGTTTCGCCCCCACAACCCAATTGATGTGCAGGATCGGTGGATTGGCCACGCTAAATTGCCCCTTCATTGGAAAAAATGAATTGGATACTCTAAATTTATATTTTAAAAAAGACATATGGCATGCTTGCATTCATTAACCGGGACACTGAGTACAGGAGTTGGGAAATCGTGTTGCAGCTATATAAAACCTTGGTCAGGCCGCATTTGGTGTATTGCGTCACCACATTATCAGATGGACGGGAAGGTGCAAAGAAGGTTCACCAGGATGTTGCCTGGTCTCGAGGGTGCTAGCTATGAGAAGAAGTTAAACAAACTAGGATTGTTTTCAGTGGAAAAATGGAGGCTGGGGGAAGACCTGATAGAGATCTACAAAATTATGAGAGGGATAGACAGGGTGGATAGTCAGAGGCTTTTTCCAAGGGTGGAAGTGTCAATTACAAAGGTGCACAGGTTCAATGTAATGGGGAAAGTTTAACGGAGATGTGCGGGGTAAGCTTTTCATGTAGAGAGTGGTGGGTGCCTGGAACACGCTGCCAGAGGATGTGGTGGAAGCAGCACATTAGCAGCATTTCAGAGGCACCTGGATGGGTACATGAATAGGAAGGAAATAGAGGGATACAGACCAAAAAAAGGCAGAAGGTTTTCTTTAATTAGTGCATCAAAATCGACACAGGCTTGGAAGGCCGAAGGGCCTGTTCTTGTGCTGTACTTTTCTTTGTTCTTTGTTCTTTATTAAAATGGGTTTCCCGAACCCAGGAAAAAAGGGAGTGAGCGAAAGTCCTCCATCAAGTTTGGCGGGGAGTTCAGCGAGAGTAAAGATGGCAGGAGAGAGCACGCCAGATTGCCACGCCCTTCACGGTGGAAAAGATGACTGAAGTGAAGAACGGGGAGTTTAAGCACCTGGGGCGAAATTCTCCGACCCCCAGCAGGGTCGGAGAATCGCCTGGGGCTGCCGAAAATCCTGCCTCCGCCGTGGCAGAGATTCTCCGTCACCCGGGAATTGGCGGGGGCGGGAATCTCGCCACTCCGATCGGCGAGGCCTCTGCGGCGATTCTCCGGCCCGCGATGGGCCGAAGTCCCGCCGCTGGGAGGCCTCTCCCGCCGCCGAGGTTTGAACCACCTCTGGTGGCGGCGGGATCGGCGGCACGACCGGGCCCCCGGGGTCCTGGGGGGGCGGGGGGCCGGGGCGATCGGACCCCGGGGAGTGCCCCCACGGTGGCCAGGCCCGCGATCGGGGCCCCCCTATCAGGGAGCGGGCCCCCCACGGCGGAAGCGGAAGAGAAACCCACAGCGCGCATGCGCCGGTGGTGAAAGCCTTTCGGCCAGCCCCGCTGCCGGGCGGCGGGCCTGAAAGGCCGCTGGCGCCGGTTTTTGCGCCAGTCGGCGTGGTGCCAACCGCTCTGGCGCGGGCCTAGCCCCCAAAGATGCGGAGAATTCCGCACCTTTGGGGAGGCCCGACCCCGGAGTGGTTGGTGCCATTCCCCTACGCCGGGACCCCCCGTCCCGCCAGGTAGGGGAGAATCCCGCCCCTGTTCTAAAAGCATTTGAAAGGCATCGGACTGAGATGATGACCTTGCTTAAGGAACGGGTTGGTGAGACCTTTGCCCCGATTAGAGAGGAATTGGTGAAGGCTTCAACGGCGATGCGGCAGCAAGGAGAGAAAATTAAGGGGTTGGAGGGGGCAATGTTTCAACACAGCGACCAGTTCACCTCGATGGGTGAGGAGTTGCGGAAGGTGGCAGAGACCAACAGAAAGCTGGATTTGTTTGTTTTCATGTGTACCGAGGAACAATGAAAATAACTTTTCTGCTAGCAGCTCAAACAGATCATTTAGTACATGGAAAGAAAATAAAATAAAATGAAAATACATAATAGGGCAACACAACATACACAATGCAAATATATAGACACCGGCATCGGGTGAAGCATACAAGAGTGTAGTATTAACCAAGGTCAGTCCAGAAGAGGGTTGTTTAGGAGTCTGGTAGCGGCAGGGAAGAAGCTGTTTTTGAATCTGTTCGTGCGTGTTCTCAGTCTTTTGTATCCTCTGCCCGATGGAAGGTATTGGAGGAGTGAGAAAGCCGACTGGGAGGTGCCTTTGATTACGCTGCCCGCTTTCCCCAGGCAGCGGGAGGTGTAGATGGAGTCAATGGATGGGAGGCAGGTTCGTGTGATGGACTGGGCTGTGTTCACGACTCTCTGAAGTTTCTTGAGGTCTTGGGCCGAGCAGTTGCCATACCAGGCTGTGATGAAGCCCGATAGGATGCTTTCTATAGTGCATCTGTAAAAGTTGGTGCGAGTCAGAGTGGACATGCCGAATTTCCTTAGTTTCCTGGGGAAGTATAGGCACTGTTGTGCTTTCTTGGTGGTAGCGTCGACGTGGGTGGACCAGGACAGATTTTTGGTGATGTGCACCCCTAGAAATTTGAAGCTGTCAACCAAATCCACCTTGGCTCCGTTGATGTAGACAGGGATCTCCCTCCTGTATTCTGACTCATCGTTGTTCGCGATCCGACCCACTATGGTTGTGTTGTCAGCAAACATGTAGATGGAGTTGGAACCAAATTTTGCTATGCAGTCGTGTGTGTATAGTGAGTAGAGTAGGGGGCAAAGTAAGCAGCCTTGCGGGGCCCAGTATTGAAAACTGTTGTGGAGGAGGTGGTGTTGTTTATTCTTCCTGATTGTGGTCTGTGGGCCAGGAAGTCAAGGATCCAATTGCAGAGTGAGGAGACAAGTCAGGTTTTGGAGCTTTGATCTGAGCTTGCCTGGGCTTATGGTGTTGAAGGCAGAGGTGTCGTCAATAAATAGGAGTCTGATTTGGAGTCCTTGTTACCGAGATGCTCTAGGGATCAGTGCAGGACCAGGGAAATGCCATCTGCTGTGGACCGGTTGTAACGGTATGTGACTTGCAGTGGATCTAGGTATTCAGGCAGTATGGAGTTGATGAGCTTCATGACCAACCTTTGAAGCACTTCATTATGACTGATGTCAGAGCCACCGGACGGTAGTCATTGAGGCACGTTGCCTGGTTTTTCTTTGGCACCAGTATGATGGTGTCTTCTAAGTAGCTGGGGACCACAGAGCGGAGTAGTGACAGATTGAAGATGTCCCCGATCCATCTGCCAGCTTATCCGCACAGGCTCTGAGTGCACGACCAGGGATCCCGTCCAAACACGTCACCTTCCGAGGGTTCACTTTCAGGAAGGCCAATCTGACTTCGGAAGCTATGACTGTGGCTTTGGGCTGCTGGGGCACTCGACAGCGGATCGATAGTTTCCTGCTCGAACCAAGCACAGAATGTATTGAGTTCCTCGGGGAGGGGTGTGCTGATGCTGGAGATACTGCTCAGCTTCGCCTTGTAACCCATTATGTTGTTTAGGCCTTGCCACAACCGCCGAGAGTCTGTAACGTTCGTCTGTGACTCTCACTTGATCTGATATTCTCTCTTGTAGCCCAAGATGGCTTTGCGGAGGTTGTAGCTGAGAGCCAAAGTAGAAGAGAACAGGTCACAAAGGCAGAATCTGAGGATTGTGGGTGTGCCTGAGGGGTTGAGGGCCAGATGCCCATACAGTACTTTGCTGACATGCCGTCAAAGTTGATGGGGGAGGGGGAGGACCCTCCAGGTATGAATTGGACAGGGCCCACTGGTCGCTCCAGTCAAAACTGAGAACGAATGAACCACCGAGAGCTTTGGCTGTCTGTTTTCTCAATTTTCAAGTAAAGGAAAAGGTGCTGAGGTGGGGGAAGCAGAAGTGGGAGCTGGAGTGGGACAGTAATGGTATACGCATATATCAGGACTTGACAACGGGCAGCCTTCGGGTTTTTCATTTATGTTCTTTTACTTTATGGGTGTTATGGTTAACTATTTTGTGTAATGGATGTTTGGGCTGGGGTGGTTTGGGATGACGGTCGGGGTTGATGGTTAGTTGGGTTTTGGGGTTTGTTTGGACGTAGGGTGTTCGGAGATTAGAAGAGGTGGGTGTGGGGGGCTTTGAAGCTTGTGTGCTTTTTCAGTGTGGGGGAGGGAGCTCTGGTGGGGGCCACCGCACTAGCGAATGCAATGTTGGCTAGTGAACGGGAGCGAGGTGGGGAGAGGGCAGCTTTCGATGAGCCTAGGAGGTGAGAATGGTGGGGGGGATGGGGATGGTAATAATAATCATATAATCTTCATT